>NC_143518.1:41225349-41549966 GCF_031878675.1 Megascapheus bottae | reverse complement strand
TTAAAATGGCTGCCAGGAGAAGCGGCCCCGACCAGGGGAGATTTGGGAGACAACGGGGCCTTGTCGACGTCGACCCTCTTCGGGGCGCGGCCGCGGTAGCCCTCGGCCCGGCCCAGATATAGGAGGTGTCTCCCGGGCCCCCCGGAGTACCTGGAGGGGCCCCCGGAGGGGACGCGGGTGAGCAGCGCCGGGGGCGCCCGGTGCGTGGGGAACGGCAGGCGGCGGCTCCCCCCGACCCCGAGGCGGGGCGCCGGGGCGGAGAGCGCGGGCCGCGCGGGGGCGGCGGGGGCGGCGGCCTGGCCGTCGGGGGGCACGTCCAGCCGGAGGGGCGGCGCGCACTCCCGGGGGAGCGCTCCCGAGTCCGCGAAGAGCGGGGGGCTGGGGGCCGGCTCGGGCGGGAGCGGCCGGCAGGCGAAGGGGGCCGGGGGCTCGGCGGCCTTGCGCGGCGGCGGCTGCGGGCCGTGCAGGTAGCGCAGCAGCTCCTCCAGCGTGGTCACCTCCACCGCCTGCCCCGGGCAGCCCGGCGGCGGCGGCCTCACCAGCACGCGCGGCGCGGGCCCGCCGGCCGCCTGGCCGCCTCGCGCGCGCCCCGCGCCCTCCTTGGCGTTGTTCCCGTTCTGGTTCCACTCCCACGGGCCCCCGGAGGCGCGGAGGTGTTTGACCGGCAGCTCGGGCGTGGACTCGGGCGTGGGCAAGCAGGCCAGCTCGGGCGGAGGCCCAGCCTCGGCCGGAGGCAGGAAGGTCGTGTAGAGCTGCGGCGTGGGCGCCGCGTCCTCGTCCTTGGGCGGCGGCGGGAGCTCCAGGCCGCCCCCGTGCAGCCGGGCCAGGCTGCGAAGCGAGAGAGGGCGCGGGAGCACCGGCGTCTCCACGTCCTTGTTCCGCCGTCGGTGGGTGCGGCGACACACGCAGGAGACCAAGAGGCCGGAGACCGAGGCGCCCAGGGCGAAGGCTGCGGCCACACTGGCCAGGAGCAGCGGGATGGGGACGGAGCGGGAGGCCGAGGCTGGAAGGAGGTCCCGCCGCACGCCTGCCGGCAGAGAGGGAGGAGGGAGGCTCAGCCCGCGGCCTCCGCGGCCAGTTCTGAACACCGGGACCTCGCAGCCAGGGAACTCCTCCCTGCTCCCACCCCGCCCTGCTGCCCCTCACGTGTAGACCGGGGCGCAGGTGTGGGGAGCTTCCAGCCCATCCTGACCCCTGTAGCCATGCCAAGAACCGCTGCCAAACTGCGTGCAGGGGGCACGGGGCTGGGACGCCCCTGCTCTGGGCCTGAAAGGCCCCACCCAGGCGTTAGTGAGCACCCCACACCAGCCTTAGGATTCTCCAAGCATCGGCAGCCCCACACTGCACTCTGTCCCTCCCACGTAGTCCCCTTACCCTCGGTGTGAGCTCCAAGAGTGGAAGACAGGGGGCCAGGGTGGGCATCACTGGGGGAACTGGGGGTCTCAAGGGAAGGGCCAGGACCCAGAAGCACTGGTGACAGAGACCAGGTCAGAGCCAGTGAGGCTCCTGCTCTCCCACGCAGCCCCCATACAAAGGTTCTCCCTCCTCCCTCCATCTTTGGAATCTAAAGGGCTAAGGGGACAGAACTCTAGTCTCTGCATCCCTCTCTGACGTGGAGGGGCTGGCTGTGCGGAACTTCATTTACTTGTTTAAGTACTATTAAGCACCTGGGCACTGAGCTGGCTGCTGGTATCTGGGGGACACTGGCCCTTTTCTGAGACCATCAGGTGTGCAGGGTGCTGTTTGCTGCTGCCCTTGGCCACAGAGTTGGCTGTATGAGCTGAGCAAGGAAAGGAAACCTCGTACAAGAGAACTCACCATAAGCCGAGTCCCCAGGGCCAGACTGACTACCCGTGGCTCCATCTACGAAGAAAACGGAGGGTAAACATGGGGCAGGAGGAAGCTTCATAAAGAACTGAAGGAGGTGGCTGTGCTACTGAAAGTAAGAAAGACAAAGCCCACTCCTGAGATGCATCTGGGAGAAGCCGTGGCTGTGGCCGTGGCCAGCCTTTTTGGTTTACCTCGACAGTCATCGGGTTCCATGGACTCAGGGTTCCCAGCCTGGTCTGCATCCGCCCTAGAAGGAAAAGGAGGCAGCTCTGTACTTCATCCCCATCTTCTTGCTTAATTTTCAATTCTGTAATTCTTTCTCCAATATATTATTAGTGTATATTAATTGAAGTCTCATTTGATATTTCTATACATGCATATAATATCCTTGGATCAAATTCATCCCCCTATTAATCTTTTTCACTCCCCCTCTCCCTTTCAAATAATTTTAACAGGTTTCATTATTCTATTTTCATACCTGCTCCAGAAGCACTTCAATCATATTCACCCCTCCTTCACCCTCTCTTTTCACCCTCCCAGGCAGACAGCCCCCTACTTTCACACTCCTGTCATCCTCCCTCCCTGCTTCACAGACTTCTTTCTTAGTGGTGGAGAATATTATCCTCAGGGGTGCCTCACTTACCCATCAGGGCCTGTGATATCCACGCAGCCTCTGGAGCTGTGCCATCCACAGTATGGGTCCCGAGAAGCCAGACAACTCCTAGGGAAACTGACTCATGTGAGGCTGGGACCCCCTCCATTCCAGTTACATTCCATTCCACAGCCTTTTTACTCTTAACCTGGCTTATACTGGAAGTTCCCAGCCTCATATTCTCATCCCAATCTCCGCTGTAGGTCTTGGTTGCTATTCACCATTAGAATGTTCTCAGTACCCGTTTACCCCAAACATCCCCTAAATTTCCTTGCCACCCTCCAGCCCATTCTGTGCTCTTATTAGCCCAGGGAGCCTAGCAGAGCCACTGGATCTCAGGCCCTTCTCACCTCTGACAGGCCCCATGGCGGGCACAGCGGCTCAGAGGAAGGTAGACAATACAGCCAGAGAAGGCCACAAAAAGTCTGTGACCCTCTGTGTCGAGCTCCAGCCCTATAATCCGTCGTGCTGTTTGGGCTGCCCGCTTCCCACTGCACCTAGGGTGAGGCCATAAGGAATCAAAATGCAGCAGGTGAGGCTCCTTGTTCCCCGAGACAGTTGATGAAACAGGAGGGGAGGTCACAAACTAAGCTGCATGGCCTGTGACCAGGCCTTCTCACCATGCTCCTTTCTCTACCCACAGCTCCTATCCCATCAAAACCATCATTGGAATTTCTAGTCCATTCCCACACAGCCATCTGCCACCTCCCAGCCCACCTCTCCCCTCAGAAAGCAGCTCTCCAAAGACTCACCGGGAGGGGCTGTAGGCATCAATCTCTTCCAGTAGGATGGGCTCAGGTTCCCCGGATTGCCCCCCTGGGGGCAGCACCTTGAGCACTGTCCCATCATTGGAGCCAAGGAACAGGACGGTGGTGTTACTATGGGGGCCAGCCATACCGTCCACAGCTACCTGGGTCAATAGCGCCCTGGAGTGATAGGCCTTGGGTGAGGGCAACCTGTCTAGCTGAGGGTTAGAACCCCAGGTTCCCACCCCAGTATCCTTCCCATGCACCCTCTGGGCTCCCTTCTTAGATCTCTCCCTTCTGCCTTCACGAGGTGTTATGCCCACCAATGGAATATATATCTTGTAGAGCCAGAGCAAGAAGAGAGTGGCTAAGGACAGGAGGCAGTGGTGAGTGTTTCGTAGCCCCATACCTGTTACTGAGAGTGAGGAGAGGCTGATGGGTGGCAGGTGGCACAGCGGGGTCTAGCAGTGGGTGAGCCTTGATGAAAGTCAGGACATCATCAGGGAGGTCTTGAGAAGAGGAGAACAAGGCTGCGCTTCCCACACCTGCACAGGACCCTGGCCTAGAGGGCACATGGGAAGGTGCCGCCTTAGGGCAAGGAAGCTGAGCCCCTCCTTTGAGCCTTAGCCATCTCAGGCCTTCTCCTAATCCCATCTTGGGAGGAGAAACTGCTCACTTCTGCCCCTGCAAAAGCCACCCCCATCCTGGGTACCTGGGTGAAGGGACCCTGTCCTCAGACACAGGGGTCCAGGCCCCATCCAGACTCCTCTGCTCCTTGAACTTGCCCTCAAACCCACGCTCAACATCATCCAGGTAGAAGGCGCAGACTGCAGAGCCAGGAATGCTGAGGAAGCCAGAAAAGATGCAGGATGAAAGAAAGGGCCTACAAAGTTCCTGCCAGGTAAGAAGAGTAGACTCTTCTTGTACTATGCCAGGAGGCAGAGCCTGGGCTGCAGCAGCCACTGGCTGCCATGCTAGGAGAAGGAGAAGGAGTAGGGGAAGAGAAAGAGGAAGGAGGACGAGGAGGAAGAGGAGGAGGAGGAGGAGGAGGAGGAGGAGGAGGAGGAAAGAAAGGTGGGCAGAACAGGAAACGTGTGTCTGAAGTGTCCCCTCACTGTTTCCAACAACAGGGTTCGAGAGGGGTGTTTGCATTTTGGCAGGACAAGGGACAGATTCAGCACTAGTCAGCCTAGTACCAACCTATTGGCCTGAGTGGTGAAGATGCCAAAGAGAGCAGAGCGACCATGCAGGTTCACAGGCCCGGTCAAGGCCTGCAGGACGTCAAAGTAGAAGGTGGAGTCCCCCGGAACAGAGCAGTTTAGCCGCAGCTTGAGGAAAGATGTCCAGTGGCGGTCCAAGGCTCGAGGTGAGCCCCCCATGTCCCGCTTGCATACCCGCGCCACCCGGGAGAACTGCACCTGCCGGGAAGAGCAGTGGAGAGCCATGGGGCCAGTGGCTGAGAGGAACACGGTGCATGCGCAATCAACACCAAGAAGCAAATGCTGGGGACAGGGGAATTACGTATATATTTAAGTGAAAATGCTATCCATTTTAAATGATAAGTATGTAAAAGTATGAATAATTGGTAACCTGAAAAACTCAAGGCCTAGGCACTGTCCCAGAACTCTTACTTTTATGCTCAAGACTACCACTTGTGCTTTTTCTACCTCTTTTGAGCCACAGCATCACTTCTGGTTTTCTGGTGGTTAGTGAGAGATAAGAATCTCACAGCACCACTTCTAGCTTTTTCTATGTATGTGGTACCGAGGAAGCGAATCCGGATCTTCATACATGCTAGGCAAGCACTCTACCACTAGGCCAAATTCCCGGCCACCATGTGCTTCTTTAAAACTAATTATAATTGGCCGGGAATTTGGCCTGGTGGTAGAGTGCTTGCCCAGAATGCCTGAAGACCCAGGTTCGATTCCTCGGTACCACATCATAGAAAAAGCCGGAAGTGGTGCTGTAGCTCAAGTGATAGAATTCTAGCCTTGAGAAAGTCCAAGGACAGTGCTCAGGCCCTGAGTTCAAGCCCCAGGACTAGCAAAAAAAAAATTATAAGCAGGGAGTCCATGCCTCATGCCTGTAATCCTAGCTGATATGAGGAACCCAGTTCAAAGCCAGTTGGGGAAGGAAAGTCCATAGACTCTTTATATTTCCAATTAACCACCAGAAAACCCCAAGTGGCTCTATGGTACTAGATTTGATCAATAAGGCTGAAAGGCCCTGAGTTCCAGCCTCAGGAGTAGCCCCCCCCCCAACCCCACCACCAAAAAATAAATGGTGAAAGAGTCACAGCTCAGGGGGAATGATGTGAGGGGTCCATCTGCATGAGGCTCATAGCCTCTGTCAGGGCAGACAGCTGGGAGCCAAAGTTGGGGACTCAAGAGTGCAGGAGATTGTGTGCTAGAGATTAGGACCAAAAGCTTTCCCTCCACTTCAACGGGCTCCTCAGAAGCAACAGGATGCTCCAGCTCCCCACCCCTGGTGCCCATCTCCTTACCCTCCCCAGCCGGGCATCCTCCACAGAGACCTCACGGAAGAAGAAGTAAACATGGTCTCCATGTTCCAAGGCATGGACAAAGTGTGGCTCTAGGGGTGGGGCCAGAAAGGGGAGGGAAGAGCATTTATATACCTGCGAAGAAAGTCCTGGCTGCACACCCTCTCCTCTCGGCAAATATCCTCCCACTGTTCCCTCCACAACCCACCCCAGTACAGGCTCCCTCCTTGAGGCAGGCCCTGACCTCGGAGCCACTTGGAGTCATACTTGGCAGAGCGGAGCGGGGGCTGAGGCCCAAGGCTTCGGTAAACCACAGCATCACTGGCCTGGAAGTCTGCCGCGGTGGCTGAGTACAGACTTCCCTCTGTGGAAGGGGAGGCAGGGTGAGGGAGGGCTCAGTCTGTTCCCTGCCTGCTATGTGGGCCACCCACACACCACCTAGGACTAGTCCTGGCCCCTTCCTCAACCCCTCCACTCAGGGACACAAGGAAAAAGACCAAGTTGGGAGAGGAGTTAAGCTGGGAGCTCCCTCCAGCCACATGCCTGGTCCTCACACGCCCAGGTGCACACCTGCAAAGATGGCCACATTGGACTGGGTGGCATCAAAGGGGCATCGAGCTTGCCCACTCAGCTCCTCACCCTCCTGCCGCAGTGAAGTTACCTGGAGACAGACAGAGCAGGTGCCTAGAACCCTGGGTCCTGGAATCTGGCTCTGCAGACCACTCTCCTGTCCCCCTGCCTCCTTCCCCAAACCCTCGGAATCCCTGCACCCCAGGCATGCCCATTCCCAAACCCCAGGCCCTTCCCACCAAACTGATTGCTCTACCTCACCCCACCCCAAACCTCCTTTGTACCCCATAGCTGCGGCACACGGGGCTGAATGAGTTTGTTCCACAGGCCAAGAGTGTGTGGGAGTCCCAGGGAACGAGAACACGAATATAGTTGTAGCACTCGTCCTAGAAAACCGGAAATTCTAGGTTAGTGCTAGGGGACTACTGGACTGAGAGTAGGGGGGTCACAGGAAGTAGGGTTACTACCCTTAAGCCAATCACAACAATCTGGGCCAAAGTCCCAACTAAGCTATTTGTTTTCCTGTGGCCTCAGGCAGGTCATCTGGTCTCGCAGAGACTAACTTTTCTTTTTCTTTTCTTTTCTTTCTTTCTTTCATTCTTTTTTTTTTTTTTTTGGTGGGTCATGGGGCTTGAACTCAGCTTGGGCATGTCCCTGAGCTCTTTAGCTCTTCAGCTCAAGGCTACTGCCTAACCCTGGGTCTGGGCACTGTCCCTGAGCTCTTCAGATTAAGGCTACCACCCTGCCATTGAGCCAAGCCCCACTTCCAGTTTTCTAGAGGTTAACTGGAAATAAGAGTCTCAGGTCCTTTTGTGCCCGAGCTGGCTTTGAACGTTGATCCTCAGATCTCAGCCTCCAGAGTAGCTAGGATTGTAGGTGTGAGCCCCTGCGCCCAGGTTCTTTCTTTTTTTTGGGGGGGGGAGAGTGGGGGAAGGGTTTTGGTTGTGGGGCTTAAACTCAGGGTGTTGTCCCTGGGCTCTTTTGTTCAAAGCTACCACTTTGAGCCACAGTGTCATTTCCAGTTTTCCCATGGTTAACTGGAGATAAGAATCTCATGGACCTTCTTGTCTGAGCTGCCTTTGAACTGGGATCCTCAGATCTCAGTCTCCTGAGTTGCTAGGATTATGGGCGTGAGCCACTCACTGGCACCCAGCTTACTTTTCTTTTTATTCTGGGGTGTGCAAAGGGAAATAAGCAAGAGTTCTCATTCCTTCCCACTGTCCTCTGTGGGCCGGGAGGGAGAGACGATAAGAAATTGGTCATGGCAGAGGACCACCACGCCAGATCGCGTCCTGGCCTCACCGTCAGCCTCCCACGCACTGCACAGTTGTCCACATCTTGGCTTCTCCACGTTAGATACTGAAGGGAGAAATAAAAGAGGGGAAACCGTGGGGCCATCTTGACCTCTCCTCACATTACAGCTGCTTTCAGCTCCTTCTCCCCACCCTCATGACCCCCCGGGGAACTTTCTCAGCCTCTTCTCCAGGCCTGCACCTCCTCCCACAAGTAGCTCCTCACCTTGTTGGGCACCAGCCCCTCCCCTTCTTCCTGGGCTTGAAGATCGAAGGAGAAAACGTGGTCCCTGAAGGGGTAGTAAGGAGGGATCAGGGCTGAGCCAACGTACCCTGCCTGAGCTCTTTACCCCCACCTTGCCCCTCATCACCTGCTCAGGGACAAACCACAGGGACCTCCTACCCCTAGCCTTCCCTTTACTCCATGCCTTGGCATTTGTGCACTGGGTCCAAGCATGTCCATGTCCTATGGCTTGTGCACCTGCATGTGTCCCCTGCAAGATGCTACAGTGGCCATGCAGGTCCCATGTCTGCCCAGGAGCATGCATGTGTGCCCCACAACTGGGCCTCAGCCAGTTTACCGGGCAGCCACTAGCAAGGTCCGGTTCAAGGTCAGGAATCTCTGAAAGTCCAACCCAAGTTCTGCAGCCACAGCATCATCCTCCAGGCCCCGGAACCAAGTTAATGGGGAAGTACCTAGAGGACACAGAGAAGTGGACTGCTCAGAACAGCCAGGATGCCTCCCTCTTCCTCAATTCCCTCTCCAATCAGTGACAAACAGTGGCGATGTAAATGAAGAGGGGCCCAAAAGCCACTCATAAAGATAATACCAGTAAGCCGGAAGCCAGTGGCTCATGCCTCTGATCCTAGCTACTGAGGAGGCTGAGATCTGAAGACCGAGGTTGAAAGCCAGTGTGGGCAGGAAAGCCCATGAGACTCTTATCACCAATTAACCACCAAAAAGCTAGAAGTGGAACTGTGTATTAAGTGGTAGAGCATGAGCCTGGATCAAAAACAGCTCAGGGTCGTTGCTCAGGCAGGACGCACCCACCCCCAACAGCACATATTAATAGTACCAGTAACTATGAGCACTTAATTTCTTCCAAGCACTTGATTAGTACATCTTTATTCTTTTTTTATTTCTTTCGTGCTGGTTCTGGGGGTTGAACACAGGGCCTGGCACTGTCCAGTAGCTGTTGAGTTCAAGGCTAGTGCTCTGCCATTTGAGCCACAGCTTGGGGTCATACAGCATTTTATATGTACGATCTCATTGAGTACACAAACCCTCTGAGATAGGTACTCAATATTGGCCCATTTCACAGAAGAGGAGCATAAGTTTGGGGGCATCAAGGAACTTATGAGCTCATTTGGGTTAGTCTGTCTATAGTCTGTCTAATTCCAGAGCTGAGCCTAGTTCCTTTTTTTTTTTTTCTTCAATGCCATCCCTGGGGCTTGAACCACAGCACCACTTCTGGCTTTTTCTGCTTCTCTGGTATTAAGGAATCAAACCTAGTACTTCATGCATGTTAGGCAAGCACTCTACCACTAAGCCAGAGTCCCAGAACCACAGTTCCTTCTTGAGACTACCAGTTCCTTCTCAGGCCCCCCTTGCACTTGTACACTGTTCCATCTGGAGCAGGAGAATTTAACTCTCTCATTTCTCCCAGACCTTTTTCTGCACACTCCCCTCAAAGCTGTTCTCAGGCCACCTAAGCCCTCTAAAACTTCTGCCCCCACCCCCATCTCTCTTTCCCCTTTGTGCAGATTGATCTCTGGGCCTGGGTGCTATCCCTGAGCTCTTCAGCTCAAGTGTACTACCCTACCCTTTAAGTCATGGTGCCACTTCCAGTTTTCTGGTGGTTAATTGGAGATAAGAGTCTCATGGATGGGGGCCGGGAGTTTGGCCTAGTGGTAGAGCTCTAGCCTTGAGAAAGTCCAAGGACAGTGCTCAGGCCCTGAGCTCAAGCCCAGGACTGGCAAAAAAAAAAAAAAAAAAAAAAAAAAGAGTCTCATGGACTTTTTAGTGCTGGAGCTGGCTTTGAACCTCAATCCTCAGATCTCAGCTTCCTGAGTAGCTAAGATCACACTGAGCCTGGCTTGTTAGCTATTGTTAGCGTATTAGCTTGTTATCTATCCTCTAACAACTACCTCCAGTATCTCAGCTAGAATTTCTCCTTCCTTAAAATTACTCCAAGTCTTACATATAACTGGGCTTGGTGGTACACACCTGTAATCCCAGCACTTGGGAGGCTGAGGTAGGAGGATCACGAGTTCCAAGCCAGCCTGGGCTAGACAGACAGTGAGACCCTAATCTCAAAAAAAGATTTTTTAAAAAAAGAGACCAAAACAGCAATAACAAACAAAACCCCAATTATATAAGCAAGGGCGTGTAAACAGATACAAATTTTAGAAAAAAAAAAAGAGGGGTTTGTGATTTCTATTACTGGTCATACAACTATTAGATAGTGAGGCAAGAATTGTTGGGAACTACTGCAGTAGTCACAGGCCTTCACTTTGTAGCCAAAAATAACACAAACAAATATAAAATATTTACTTCATGCCAGACTGTGTTCTCAACACTTTACTTCATTTGTACCTATTACCTCATTTAATATCTAAATAACTCTATAAGGTAGAATACTATTATTATTATCTTCATTTTACAGATGAGGAGACTGAGGCAAAGAGAAGTCAGATAACCTTAACAAAGGTCAGATAGCTAATAACCAGCTTAGCAAATATTCAAGGTTTAGTCTGGCTGAGAGCTCAAATTCTTTTTGTTTTGTTTTGTTAGTAGGGTTTTTCTGTGTTGCTCAAGTTGGCCTTGAACTTGAAATCCTTTTGTCTCAACCTGGGGATTACAAGAGTGTACTATCATAAATGGCAAAAAACATGTGTGTGTGTGTGTGTGTGTGTGTGTGTGTGTGTATGTGCGCAGGCGCACGCACGTGCGTGCACGCGCCAGTCCTGGGGCTAGAACTCAAGGCCTGAGCACTGTCCCTGAGATTTTTTGCTGAAGGTTAGAACTCTACCACTTTTTCTTTTTTGGTCAGTTACAGATCTTGAACTCGGCCTAGGTGTTGTCCCTCAGCTTATTTGTGCTCAAGGTTAGCGCTTTATCACTTAAGCCACAGCACTACTTCTGGGTTTTGAGCAGTTAATTGGAGATAAGAGTCTCTCTTGGGGACTTTTCTGCCCTGGCTGGCTTCAAACCATAATCCTCAGATCTCAGCCTCCTGAGGAGCTAGAATTACTGGTGTGAGCCACCAAGTTCCCAGCCACTCTACCACGATGAGTTGCAACTCTACTTCCTTTTTTTTTTTTTTTTTTTTTTGGCTGACGAGAGGTTCATGGATTTTCTTGCCCAGGCTGGCTTTGAACCTTGATCCTCAAATCTCAGCCTCTTGAGTAGCTAGGATTACAGGCGTGAACCACAGGCATCCAGCAAAAGCTCATATTCTCAAATGATGCTGTCTCTAAATGCAGATGCAGACCCCAGGATGAGAAGGTACTGATGTCAGGTACCAGCTCGCTCTGTTTCTTCCCCTCTGTGGGTCCAGCTTCCTGCTTCTTAGGGCCTTCCTGTACCTTGCCTCCCACACAGGAGTCTCAGTCTCCCCTGGTATGGAGAGGGGTGAGGTGGGTAGAGGGCACTCACCTTGCAGGTCAGAGGTCAACAGAGGAAGGGGGTCCTGGGGAAAGATGGCCTGGGTGTGGGGAAGTGAGAGCAGCAGCAGCAGCAGCAGTAGCAGCAAGGGCATGAGGTAGGGGGCTCGGGGCATCCTGTGCGGGGCAGCTCAGGCCCCAGGGGGTGGCCCCTCACCCATAAGCTGGTCCTGAAAGGGGAGACAGAAAAGAGGGGGAAGGGACCCTTTCCTTCTATCTCTGTTGCAGGCTCTTTCCCAAGCCTGGTCTATCCCCAGAAGACCTTGTCAGGTGGAGGTTAAAGCCGTCAACATGGCACTGCCCCAGTGCCAACCAGCTGTCACTGTCACTCAAGGCTCTTCCCTCTCCAACTGGCCCAAACTGGCTGGTTTGAGGCCTGCCGGCATGACCCCAGGTAAGGACAGGACATACTAGCTTCTTCTCCCCCTCCCAGCCTTCTCACTCCGCCTTCCCTCTTCTCTCCTGACTGGCTCTGGGACATTTGGTAGGTGACACCTCCTGGCCCCCCTTGTGCTAGCCCCTTCTCAAGCTATAATTAGACACTGAAGCCTTAAAATTATAAATAGTGACTCCTTGGCACGGGGAGGAGGTAGAGGGCACCAAGTCTACGACTTTCCCCTCCCAGACCCCAACAGCACTCTGGGAGCAATGCAGGCACCATGCCCAGTCCATGCAACTCCTTCACCCCTCTCTAGGGGTGAGGAAGACCAGAATGCAGGGACAGAATGCAGGGGGCATTGTCCTAGTCCATATTTCAGGGGTCCTCCCAGTGCTAGGGAAGAAGCTGGGCAGGGAGGGAGAGGGGGGCGACAATCTTGGCCAAAAATGAATCTGCATCAAAGCCAGATCAGAGGCTAAATTTAGCCTCTGGCTGCAGCTGTCTCCTGGACCACTGGGCCCCCTCCCAGCCTCTCTAGCCCCTTATTCCCTCCCTGGCTCACAAGGACTTGATTTGGAGAGAACAGACCCTCCCTCCCCTCTTCCTCAACTATGAGGAGCCAGGGATAGAAGAGACTGGTGAAGCTTAATAGCTCAATGTGCCTCTCTTTTCCTTTCTTCCCTCATTGGGCTGCCTCTGAAATTGAAATATAAATAATTCAATGACAGGCAATTGTAGCCCAAAGTCCAGAGAAAGACGGCTATGGTGGAAGGAATGATGAGACAGGTCTCATTTCCACTCACCAGCCTTCCCCAGCCGCTGGCTGACCCTGGCTGGATCCCACAGTGGGAGGCGGACATGAGCTCCCTGCCTTTCCCTGACATTGAAATGAGGGTCTGAGGAGGCTCCCGGAAATCAGGTCAAGAAGGGGGAAGCATCTTTCTTTTGTGAACAGATCGCGGCAAGCAAGCCATAGTTGCCAAGCCCATGTCCCCTCTAAAGGAGAAACCATGCGTTTCGAGCCCAGTCTCTTTCCTTCTCCCCAGTAATTCTGCTGTTGAAGCCAGGACCCATTGTCCCCCACCCCCAATCTAGCGTCAGTGGTGGGGAGGCTGACGTCAGATGGAGCCCCATGAGAGGCGGAGGAAGGGAAGGGGTAGAAACACCTAATGATGACCCCTGTTCCCCAGAGGCAGAGCAGTCAGCTAGCTAACGACCCTCCGGTGTGGCAAAGCCGCTAGACTCCATCTCTCCCGCAGCCCAAGATTCCGGATGCAGATGCTCCCAGGAGAAGAAAAAGGGACACAGCTCGTCTCCTGTGCTCCTCTACCTGCCCCCCCTCAAGTTGCCCAGGGCAACTGGTATCTTCACCCTGGAAACAACTTTGGTCTCTGACAAGTGGGGAGAATAGCCAGACCCTCTTCCTGCCCCCCTGGCAAGTGCCTGCCCGCACCCCCTGCCCTCAGGAATGGGGTGCCCTTTCCTTACCTGGGGTGGTGAGTCCTGTGGGGGACTGGAAGGGGCTTAGGAGACCTCTGACCTGGCAGAAGAAGGGACAAAAGGGAAAAAGACTAAGTTACACTTTTCCTTAACACATCCCTTAAAAGTCAATGTGAGAATTCAGGCAAAGTCTGCCAAGGCTAGTATTGGGGAGCTGCTACTTTGGGAGGGGGGGAACCGCGTGGGTGAGGAGAGGGGTGCTGACATTTAGTTCTGATGACAAAGGCACTGACATCTTCACGCTGAGGAGAGCCCCTAGCCAGAAACTGCTGAAACCTGGGGACCAGCCTTGGGAGAAGGGGTGACCAGGGGAGTTTGTGGGACGCCGTGACCACTCCCGTGTTGAAACCTTCAGCATCCAACAGCATTCTCAGCAAAAAAGCGCCTAGCTGGGGACAATAGAGGCTAATTTACATCTCATTTGCATGCTCTTCATTTCCAGGCAAAATGCTCTGATAGCAAGCACCCCTTCACACACACACACACACACACACACACACACACACACACACACACACACACACACACACACACACACACACACACACACACCCGGTCCCTTCTGAAGAAAGCAGGCCCTGCCCCCCTTCCACCAACCTCTCCCAACACTGCCCCCCACGCACACTTTAGGCTGGATTAGTCCAGCCTCTAAAAACACTTGGTTGGCCTTTGCCGTGGCCCAGGAGACTCCACTGTGCTACATCTTTAAGAGGACTTCCCATAGCTGCTTGGGGGAAGCAGCATCTGGGTGGCTCCCACCCAACCTCGGGTCTGGAGGGGGAGAGGCTTACAGTGACTTGGAGGAAGCCCAGAAGCACACCTGGCCACTCTTTGCGCCTCTTTCAGATCCCCCAGACTGGGAGAAGGACCCAGCCCTTCTCTCTGTGGGGCCAGCAGCCACCTCTGGGGAGTGGCCGAGGTCACACAGCCAGAGTCTAGCGGAGCTGGGGAAGGGACGCAGGAGGCCGGGCTGGGGACAATGGCAGGAAGCCCTCAGACTGGTCTCCCGCCTCAGCCCACCTTCCTTAGGGGGGCGTCGGGGGTGCGCTGGGGAGTCCACAGCGCAGATGGGCTTCGCTCTCCAAGACCTTTCCCCTCCGCCCTCCGGCGCTCGGCACCTATCCTCCCTCCCACCCAGCCCCCAACCGGGAGAATCCAGGTGTCCCCAGCTTCGCGAGCGGCGGGGCTTCGGGCCAGGGGCTCGACGTCGCCCCCTCACTGAAGCTAAGGAGGGGCGGGTAGCCGAGTCTGGGCCGGGACCGGGTCCCAGAGCCACGTTAGCGGGAGGAGGGGCTGGAGGGGCCTGCAGGCGCCGAGCGGCGGGGACCGAGCGGGGGTGGGGAGGCGGGGGCGGGTCTCCCCGGCCAGGGAAGCGGCGCCAGCAGCCCGAGCACTGCCGAGGGCGGGCCCGGGCCCCAGGCCGGCGCGGAGCGGGGTCGCTGAGCGGCGGTGCCGTCGCACGCTCGGTTCTCCCGCTGGGGAAGACGAGTCTTAACAAAGCCCCGGACCGAGTCGGGGGCGAAGGAAGGAGATGGGAGCTGAGACGGACGCTTCTCGGGAGCCCCGAACCCCGACTCTGCTCAAGCCGATCCCCCCCAGGGAGTGCTCGGACTCCTGCCTGCACAAGGACGAAGGCGCAGCCGTGACACCAAAGTCCGAACGACGCCTCGCCCTTGGCATCCCTGCGGGCGCGTCGAGAGTCCGGCCCTCCGCGGGTCTCGGAGCCGTACTTTTCCCCGCGGGGGAGGCAGGGGGCCAGGCTTCCCACCCTCCGCACCGTGCGCGCCTCAAAAAAGAAAAAAAAAATCCGCCTTCGTGCTCCAGGAGTCTTGCAGAAAGGCGACTCGAGAGAGATGAGCGGGAAGCGGAGCGCGGACCCTGCGCCCAGCGGTGCGGTCGGGGGCTCCGCCACGGACGCCTTCGCCCCCCAGCACCCAACTCCGCGGACCCCCTCTGCAAGCCGCGATCACGGCGCTCCGGCACCGTGGAAGCCAGACCCCGACCTGCGAGCGGCCCCCGCCACTCCCCCATCTCCCGATTCCTGCCCCGGGGTACTTGCTCGAGATCCGGGTCGGTGGAATCGAGATCGACGCGGGCGGTCAGCAGCTCCGCGCCGTGCAGAGTTCGAAATCCGTGACGGGAGCTTAGGTGAGAGGTGATGAGCGTCCCGGTCGAATGGTACTTGGATCTGGACGCCCAGACGCTGTCGGGTTCTGAGAGCCCAGGGTTCGAGTCGCAGCCCCCACTCCTCGGCGGATCCGCGGAGGAAAACAATGCGACCGCCCGGAGCTCTGGGCTCGGCCCCAGCCGCCCCGCCCGCCTCCTGGCAGGACCCGCCTCCTGCCCGCCTCTAGGTTGCTCCAACCAATCGCAGCTTCAGGGGTCGCCTAGACTCCGCCTTCTCTCTACCTTTCCACCAATAGAATTGCGCAGGGGCGGAGCTCCAGAAGCTCCGTCCACCCAGAGGGCTGAACCTGGAGGGTGAGACTGGGGCGAGATGGAGAGACCCCACGGACAGTCGCCCAGACCCTCCCCCACCCCGACAGAAGAACACACACACCGAAACAGACAAGCTGACAGAGCAGAGGCCCGGGGGAGAAATGTCATAAGGGAGGAGGGAGAAAAAGCTGAGAGAAATAGAGACAGGAAACCTGGGGGCCTCGAATGGGCTGGGCTGTCAGAGCCTGCGCGGTCCTCCCCCATTTCCCCTCAATGGCTTTAGCGACTCTGCTCCCTAGGGATGTCTCCTGCTTCTCCTCTCCTCTGCCCCAACCCCCCCATTCCTCCTCTATATGCTTTTACCTCTGCATCCCTATGTGCCAACTCTAGCTCATCCTGATCCCAGTAGGAAGGCCTACCTTATACTTGGGGGCTTGAGGCCTGGGAAAGGAAAGAGAGTGACGTCGGGAGGTTTTTCTTGTCCCTATCACCTCTTCCCTTCCCATCTCTATAGTCAAAGCAGGATGGACTTCGGCCACCATACCCAAGTCAGGAAACTAGGGTGTTGGTAGTCAGACTATTGGCTGATGAAAGAAGACAGGTGAGAGGGCTGAAGCCAAAAGAGACATGGAACCTAGCCTAACTGATTCAGAGACATATAGAAGGAAGAGCCACTCCGGAGTTCTAAGAAACATAAAGTGACCAGCTATCCTGTATTCATTCTCCACCATCAGCACAAGCTTAGTGGCATCCCAAAACTCCTAAGAGGACACTGAACATCCCTCCAATTAGCAAAACTGCTCCTCCATGAAGACCCTTTGATTTTGGGAATGTCAATAAGGGAGAATAAGGCTACTTCAGATAGTACTGTTGGCATCCACCTTAATATTTGCTGCTAAAGATTCTTCCCTATGTGGGGCTGGAACAAAAGACATGCTCAAAATTCCCAGGAAAGTAGGTGGCCTGGGAGACATTGGCATTCTGGGATAGTATTATCTAAGTGGGCATTTCCACCCACATCTTGGATATTGGATTTGAGGAAAGGAAGGGCAGTTACCATTTTCCACCAGCTTTGACTACCAGGGGATCAGGGTGTGTAGCATCAAAAACTGGGCTAAGCAATACACACACGCGCACAGAACCAGACAGATTCAGGCCTTGTAAACCACTGAGGGATTTTGCACCCAAGCCAATTTAGCACATAGTTGAATTAGGAATGAAAAGGCTGAAAAGAAGTTTTGAGAGGAACTCAGAGGCTAAAATTAATTTCTCCAGCTCCTAATACAGAGTTTAGGTGTTCAAATATGTTCAGATCTCAGCCTCCTGAGTAGCTAGGATTATAGGCATGAGCCAAGGCTTGACTCATCTAAAGTTTTAAGACATATCTATTATATCCCTAACTGTGCATTTTGTAAGTTACTCAGGAGGTGAAATTGAGAGAGAAAAGTGGGACAGATGAGCAAAGCATCATATGAAAACTGGAAAACATGAAAAACTTTGGAAAGAACCTGTACCAGTGACTCATGCCTATAATCCTAGTTGTTTAGGAGGCTGAGATCCAGAGGTTTGAAACCAGCAGGGCAGAAAAGGCTGTGAAATTCTGCCTCCAAAATTACCAACAAAAGCCATAAACCATCCTAGAGGCATGGCTCCAATAGTCAAGTGCTAGTTGAACAAGTGAGGGGAGGGAGCACAAGACCCAAGAGGGCAGGGGCGGGGTGGAGGTGTTAGGAAGAAGACCTGAAAATGGAGAGCAAGGCCCATCCAAAGGCGGAGTTTGTGGAACCTAAGTCAGAGAGACAGGAAGGAATTCAAGCAGGCAGTGGACTCCCTAAAGAAGATGGCTGTGCAGTGGGACTCTGATCTATGCTGTTGTTAGTATAATGGGAAAAATCAAATAGTCAGTGAGGGATCTAAACAAACTGTTAAAGTCTACCCAGGATAAAACAAACAAACAAACAAGGGCTAGGAATGTGGCTTGGTGGTAGAGTATTTGTCTAGCCCTGGGTTCAATTCCTCAGTACCACATTAACAGAAAAAGCCCCAAGTGGCACTGTGGCTCAAGTGATAGAGTGCAAGCCTTGAGCAAAAAAAGAAACTCAGGGACAGTACCCAGGCCCCGAGTTTAAGCCAGGACTGGCAAAAAAAAAAAAAAAAAAAACACACACACAAAAAAAAAAAAAGACACCCCCCCCAACAAAACCAAAAAGGACCAAAAAACAAACCCTTGTCAGGTGCTGGTAGCTCATGACTGTAAAGCCTAGCTGCTCAAGAGGTTGAGGATTACAGTTCAAAGCCAGCCCGGGCAAGAAAGTCCATGAGAGTCTCATCTCCAATTAACCACTAGAAACCAGTGGAACTGTGGCTCAAACTGGTAGAGCTCTAGTCTTGAGCAAAAGGAACTCAAGGATAAGCACATGCCCTGAGTTCAAGCCCCATGACCAACCAAAACAACAACTACTACCACTCTCTTCGTGGATGGCCACCTCAAGCAGAAGCTCCACCAATGACAATCTATTTAGGTCACCAGCAAATCCACCAGGTGGGATCCATCTGCCTTCTGTTTTGTTTTGTAGTTATTGCTGGAATCTGACTACGAGTCTGACTGCTAGGCAGGCAGTTTACCACTTGAGCCATGCCCCCTCAGCCAATAATGCCCCCTTTACACAGCCTCAATGTGTCTGGCTGGGTGCATGTATTTTCCTCACCCCCACCTGCATCCTTACTGTACAGAGGTAGTTAAAGAGGTAGCTAGGAACACTTTTTTTTTTTTTTTTTTTGCCAGTGCTGGGGCTTAAATTCAGGGGCTGGGCACTCTACCACTTGAGTCATAGCGCCACTTCCAGTGTTTCTGTTTATGTGGTACTGAGGAATTGACCCCAGGGCTTGTGCATGCTAGGCAAGCATTCTACCACTAAGTCGCATTCCCAGCCTCTGGGAACACATTTCTGATATTTTCCTTATGAGACCTGGAAATTATTTCACAGCTCCCCCAAGCCGATCCTGACGCCAGGTTGCCTGTTCAGGAGCTTAAGATCGGTGGGCCTATCCCCTGGAACCCCAGCCTTTGCACGTGAGTAGAGGTTTCTCAAGCAAATACTGAAAACTAGACCAACTCTACAAGTCATGCCAACTCACGGCCTGAGACATGGAGACCAAAGGTTATTCTATTGGGCTGTCTTACTAAAAGGGGCCTCAGGCTGACTTTGCTGTTGGCTTTTGTTCAAAACCATTACTCTGGTGACTGATGGATGGTATATTTCTGGGAAAAGAGGAGTAGATTTACATTCAAGTGAGCACCCATCACTTTACATATTAAGTGGGTAGAGTGGGTAGAGAGTTCATCCCTCCCTCTGAGGGCAGCCTCTTCTCATGACCCTTTTTCTTCTAATTGTGCAAGGTGACCATTCTTCCCAAAAGAAAAGCCATCATGCTGGATGCCAGTGGCTCACGCCTGCAATCCTAGCTACTCAGGAAGCTGAGATCTGAGGATTGCGGTTCAAAGCCAGCCAAGGCAAGAAAGTCTGTTCACTTAGCCATCATAAAAGGAAAAAAAAGGAGGAGGAGGAGAGCAGAAAGTGGAGCTGTGGTTCAAGTGGTAGAATGCCAGCCTTGAGTAAAAAGCAAACAAACAAAATGAAGGGACGGTGCCCTGGCCCTGAATTCAAGCTCCAGTAAGGCACAAAATTAGCCAACCAACCAACCACTCAACCAATCAATTAAATGCTGAGATATAAAGGACAGTCTGGTTATATTGTGAGACTCTGACACAAAAGGTAAAGAAAAACCCTACAAAATCCACACCAAAACAAAAACCAAAACCATACCAAGGTTAAAAGAAAGAATACATTGAGCAGAAATTCATAAAAGTAAATATAATAGATACTCCTCATGAAAACCCTTGAGAAAGATGCTGGATACATTTTTATTATTTTCCTTTTTCAGTTCTGGGGACCAAATCCTCAGCCTTGAGTACACCATGCAAGCATTCTACTCTGAGTTACATTCGCTAGCCTGTTGGATACATTTTTCTTATAGCAGACTAGGGAACTTTGGTGGGAGTTGACTTGGAAAACAAAGACAATGTTCTGAGGAAGGACAGAGATAAGAAAAATCTCTGAGCTGGTGAGCCTGGAGACTGAAGTCTGACTAGCCAAGTCCTGGGAGGCGTGTGGAGAACAGCCCCAGATAGGGTGTCTGGGAGCAGGGAAGCCAAATTCCGGAGGGCATACAGCGCGAAGGTGAGGAGGTTCAAGTAATCCAGCAGGGATAGGACCTCATTTTAAGCTCTTTACAAGGTAAAAGTTGTGGAAATGCTTTATTTTATTTTATTTTTTAAGCAAGAGGACAGAGAACTTTATTAGCAAGAAAACAAAGGGAGAGATCCAGGAAGAAGAGGGCAGCCAGACTAGAATGATAGTGTTAGATATAGAGAGAAATGAGAAATTTAAGAGCTACTCATTGGGCTGCCTCTGAAATTGAGGCAGGGTCTTACTATGTAGCTTAGGCTCTCCCTGAACTTGCCTTTAACATGTATATATGTATATGCATGGTAAATATGTATATATATATCCTGATAATTAAAAGAAAAAAATGTCTAGCTAGGCTTTATAATCCCAGCACTAAGAAGGCTGAGGCAGAAGGATCCTGAGTTCAAGGCCAGCCTGGGATACATACTGAGACCTTGTCTCAGAAAAAACAAACAAATTAGCAAACTGGGCATTGTTGGCTCAGGTTTGTAATCCTATTCAAGAGGCTAATATTTAGAGCCCAAACAGGAAAGTCCATGCTAGTTCATCTCCAACATAACCAGCAAAAAGCAGGGCTGAAGATGAGGCTAAAATTGTAGAGTGCTTGCCAGATATTCAGAGATAAAAGGTTAATAACCATATATACAAAGAGATAATAAAATTAAACAGTAAAAGCAAATAACCAAATTAATAAATGGGAAAATTGAATAGCCAGTCTTCAGAATACAAAACACAAATGGCTTTAGTTATAAAAGAGACACTTTTTCTTTTTCTTTCTCTCCCCCTCCCCCCCGCCGCGCCTGCTCTGTCCTGAGCTTTGAACTTGGGAGCCTGGGCTCTGTTTCTGAGACTCTGTATATTCAAGGCTGGAGCTCTACCACTTGAGCCACACCACCACTTCCAGTTTTTGCTGTTTTATGTGGTACTGAGGAATTGAACCCAGGGTTTCATGCATGCTAGATGAGCACTTTACCACTAAGCCACATTCCCAGCCCCCAAAAATATTTTAAAACCCATACTAAGGGACCAGGAGTTTGGCCTACTGGTAGAGTGCTTGCCTAGCATGCAAAAAGGCCTGGGTTCAATTCCTCGGTACTATATACATGGAAAAGTTGGAAATAGCTGGGTGAGGTGTCTCACGCCTGTAATCGTAGCTACTCAGGAGGCTGAGATCTGAGGATCAAGGTTCAAAGCCAGCCTGGGCACAAAAGGACCTAAGAGTCTTATCTCCAATTAACCTCTAGAAAACTGGAAGTAGGGCTTGGCTCAAGGGTAAGGTGGTAGCCTTGAGCTGAGGATCTCAAGGACAGTACCCAGGCCCGGGGGTAGGGCAGTATCCTTGAGCTAAAGTGCTCAGGGACAGGCTGAGTTCAGGCCCTATAACCCCCTCCAAAAAAAGCCAGAAATAGTGCTATTGACTCAAGTGCTAGAGTTCTAGCCTTGAGAAAGCCCAAGGACAGTGCTCAAACCCTGAGTTCAAGCCCCAGGACTGACTAAAAAAAATATCTGAATATCTGTGTTATTGCAGCACTGTTCACAACAGCCAGGAGTAGAATCAGCCAAGTTCCTCAACAAGAAATGAATGAATACAGACAGCTAGATAGGACTGTTACTCAGGCATAAAGAACAATGAATGACGCCATCTTCAGGAAAGTGGGTGGAACTGGAGATCATCTTCTTGAGTAAAAGGCAGTCTCAAAAAGCCAAATATCACATATTTGTCTATTTTTAGAATCTAGATTGAAAGGCTATACATAGATACACACTTGTATGTGCATACATATAGTGAGAACATGAATGTACTCAAAGACTGTTTGGGTTGATGACAGATAGGGAGAAGGAAGGAGAATGATTGAGGATAATATTAAAATACATAGTGTCTCTGTATGAAGATAGCATAGGAAAATCCACTGACAGCTACTGAACAATAAGAGAGTGGGAGCGGGGATGGGGAACGAGAAAGCAATCCATGAGGTTAATCTGACTAAATTATAATGTGTGCACGTGCACATTACCATGGCGAAATCTCTTTGTACAACTAATATTCGTTTAAAAAAGAAAGAAAGAATGAATCACAGGAAAGTAAAACAGACTGTGATAGAGTAGCGGCAGCAGATGGAAGTAGAAAGGGAAGGGCCAATGGAAAGGGTAAATATGGTGGAATTTTTGTATGTGTCTGAGAATAGAACCATGAAACTTGCTGATAGTGTTTTAAGAAGGGAGGATAAAGGAGATATAAGGAGCAGTGAGTTTTGTTTGGGTACATGATATGAATAATGCTTACATGTGTGGAAATGTCACAATGAACATTCTCTCTGTACAAGTAATATCTGCTAGTATTTATTTATTTATGTTGGCTATAGGGCTTGAACACAGGCCCTGGACACTGTCCCTGAGCCTCTGTGCTCAAGGCATTGAACCATGACCCTTAGATCTTAGCCTCCTGAGTAGCTAGTATTACAGGTGTGAGCCATAGGCATGGGTATATATATAATATTAATATATAATATATATTAATTTTTAATCTTTTTTTGGTGGGTCCTGGGGCTTGATTCTGGACCTGAGCTCCATACCTGAGCCCTTCAGCTCAAGACGGTACTCTATCACTTGAGCCACAGTGCCACTTCCAGTTTTCTGGTGGTTAATTGGAGACCAGAGTCTCATGGACTTTAGTACCTGGGCTGGCTTTGAACTGCGATCCTCAGATCTCAGCCTCTTTAGTAGCCAGGATTTCAGGCTTGAGCTACCAGTGTCTGGCTTAATTTTTTTTTTTTTTGCCAGTCCTGGGCTTGAGCTCAGGGCCTGAGCACTGTCCTTGGACTCTCTCAAGGCTAGAGCTCTACCACTTGAGCCTCAGCACCACTTTTGGCTTTTTTCTATGTATATGGTACCGAGGAATTGAACCCGGGTCTTCATGCATGCTAGGCAAGCATTCTACTACTAGGCCAAATTCCCGGCCCCCTGGATTAATTTTTTTAAGTCTAAAAAGAAGGGGGAGGAGGAGGAGGAGGAGAAGGAGGAGAGGGAGAGGGAGAGGGAGAGGGAGAGGGAGAGGGAGGAGAAGGAAAAGGAGAAGGAGAAGGAGAGGAAGAGGAAGAGGAAGAAGAGGAAGAGGAAGAGGAAGAAGAAGAAGAAGAGGAAGAGGAAGAAGAGGAGGAAGAGAAAGAAGAAGAAGAAGAAGAAGAAGAAGAAGAAGAAGAAGAAGAAGAAGAAGAAGAAGAAGAAGAAGAAGAAGAAGAAGAAAGGCCAGCAGTTTGGCCTAGTGGTAGATTGCTTGCCTAGCATGCACGAAGATCTGGGTTCAATTCCTTGGTACCATATACATAGAAAAAAGCTGGAAGTGGGGCTGTGGCTCAAGTTGTAGAACTCTAGCCTTGAGAAAGCCCAAAGACAGTGCTCAGACCCTAAGTTTAAGGCCCAGGATTGGCCAAAAAAAAAAAAAAAGAAGACTAAGACAAAGAAGAAGAAGGGGAAAAAGAAATACTGCAGGAGTAGCTTGCGTGATAGAGTATAAGTCGGAAGCTGTGAATTAGTCCTCTTTACACACTTTCTATGGATCCTTATCTATATTTAACACATGTGCTTTGTAGATGTTTAGCGTGTCTTTTCCATCCAGTGCCACATCCATTTTCAGGATTTTCACTCCACTTCTCAAACCATCTCATTCTGCCCCACCATCCACGGAAACTGCTTCATGAAGATCCCCAAAGACCGCCTGGCCACTTTCTATGAACAGCGCTTCTGTCTCTTTCCTTTTGTTCTCTTTGTGGCATTTGACCCTGTTGACCTTTCCTTCCTTGAAATATTCTTCTCTTGTGCCTCCTGGGGTTCTTTTTTCTCTTGACTGAGACTGGGGGCTGAACACATATACATTTCTCAAGGGAATGAATGGCGTCCCTTCTAATAACGTGGTCTGTCTCAACTCTTTCTGACCTCTTCTTAAATGTTGATCATACTTTGCCACCCTCTGGCTGTGGACATTCTCATTGGTCAAAGCGAGTTAAAACAACCATGTACTTCTCTCTACTACATCTAGATATTCAGGTCTTTCTCCTAGGCTCCAGGTTCACATATGCAATTGCTGATTGGATACCTAGATTTTGTTTTGGTTTTTTTTTTTAATGTGTATTTCCCACTTAGTCTGAAGATAGAGAGCTTGTCTTTTATCTTTCTATTCCTAGCACTTTGTCATAATCTCTGGCAAGCAGCAAGAAACAAAAGAAATAAATGCATCAAAGATTAAAGGGGGACAAAAGATGAAACGCTGTGAACCAACTCCAGCTGCAAGTCATTTGACTGCACAAAGTCACATTGAACAGTCTCTTCCTGAACTGACAAGAGAAACTGATCTTTAAAATGAGGAACCTCGGAAAATGAACTATGTAACTTGTGAACAGGAGCAGGAGGAACATTGTCCAAAATGGCAACGTACTCGTTACCTGCCGTATGAAATGGCTGGTACTTGGTTTTGTACTCAGGGCTTGGGTGTCCCTCCTTTAGCTCTTTTGCTCAAGGCTAGCGCTTTACACCTTGCGCAATAGCTCCATTTCTGGCTTTTTGATCATTAACTGGAGAGGAGTCCCAGACTCGTGCCAGAGCTGGCTTTAAATCTCGATCCTCAGAGCTCCACCTCTGGAGTAGCTAGGATCACAGGCGTGAACCACCAGCACCTGGCTTCTCTTGATCCTTGGACAAATTTTGAAATTATTCTTTGAGCAAATATTTACTGAGCACAATAAAATCTAGTCTTTGTCTTCAAGGGGCTTACAGTCTAGTGGGCAGTCTAGCCTAGGGCAATTAGTAAAGCAAAGCCACCAGCCCTGCCACATGTTATGTTTTCATTCTTCTTATTTTCCAAATAGGTAATACGTTTCTCATAAAGATGACTTACTTCTATGATTTTGGTAATGTCACAAAGTATTTTATCCCCAGGGATAAAATGTCCTTGGGTATGTGCTCAGTGTATTGACAGGGCATACAGAAGCAGAATACTTCTGTGCCATGCTGATGATGATATGACTTCATAAACTTGCCAGGTAATTATCAGGGAAAAAAATGGGCTTGAGAATCTTACAGAATTCTCATTCTGCCACTTGCTAGCTCATTAACCTCTTTAAGACTCAGGGATTTTTTTTCCCAACAGGAAAAAAGGATGTAGTGACATTTAATTCACCAAGAACTATGAGGATTGAATACACTATTTTTGTAACATTTAACAAATTACCCAAATGCTAGCTCCTTTCCTGACCTCTCACTTCCTTTGTCTGAACACTTAGTTCATTGTTTTTTGGGCTTATTTTTTTGCCAGTCCTGAGGCTTGAACTCAGTGCCTGGGCACTGTTCTTAGACTTTCTCAAGGCTAGAGCTCTACCACTTGAGCCACAGCACCACTTCTGGCTTTTTCTATGCATATGGTATGGAGGAATCGAACCCAGGTCTTTGTGCATCTAGGCAAGCACTCAACCACTAGGCCAATTTCCTGGCCCTAATTTTTAGTTTTGAGACACAGTCTTGCTGTATATCCCAGGCTGGCTTCAAATTCACAATCTTCCTGCGTCAGCCTCCCAACAGCTCAGATTGTAGGCATATTCCACTACCCAGTGTCGTTCTTTTCCATCTGCCCCTACACCTTACTCGTTTGCATTTTCTTTTCTTCCTTCCTTCCCTCCTTTCCTTCCTTCCTCCCCCCCCCTCTCTCTCTCTCTCTCGCTCTCGCTCTCCCTCTCCTCTCTTTCTTTTGTGCCAGTTCTAGGGTTTGAACTCAGGGCTTCAGCTCAAGGCTAGGGCTCTAACACTTGAGCCACAGCACCATTTCCGGTTTTCTGGTGGTTAATTGGAGATATGAGTCTTCTGGATTTTCGTGCTTGAGATGGGTTTGAACCACGATTCTTAGATCTCAGCCTCCTGAGTAGCTAGGATTACAGGCATGAGCCACGGGCACCTGGCTTTCCTTGGCTTCTTTACTCAAGGTGGGAGCTCTACCACTTGAGCCATACCTCCATGTATGGCTTTTTGCTGTTTTACTGGAGATAAGAGTTGCACGGACTTTCTTTCCTGGGCTGGCTTTGAACCTCCTTCTTTAGTTCTCAATCTCCTAAATAGGATTACAGGTGTGAGCCATCAGCAAGAGAATGGCTCTCTTTTGAATTTTCTTAGCCTACCTTTCCAGTGGTACTTTTCGCAGCCAGTGACAAATGTACTAAACTAAAAGCTAAAAATAGTCTCCCTCTCAATCCAGTTCTTCATTCCCTCAAGCTTTCCATTTCTCTTCATTGCTTGGACACTAACCTCTTTCAAAGAGTTGTCAACTAGCTAGGAAGAGGGGCACTTGACTATACTCTCAGCCCTGGGAGGCTAAGTCAAAGGGATCTTGAGTTTGAGGTCATCAAAGGGCTACATAATGAGATCCTGTCTCTTAATTTAAAAAGAGCTGTCCACTGTTCATAATCAAGGCTGTAACAAGGACCTTAAGCTCCACTCAGGAGTGACCAGAGTTCATGTACAGCCTCTGCCTCAGGCCTTCAAAGTGGAGACCAAATGGTTCCTGATCAAAAGTATGCTGACCACTTTTACTTCTAAATTTCTATGTACTCTTCAACCAAATGGCTTTCTAATACTTACCCTTCCAGAATCATCACTCTAAACATGGTCTCACTATGCAAGCCCGGGTTGACCTTGAAGTTGAGATCTTCCCTCTTCAGCCTCTCAAATGCTTTCCACCATGTGCCTCTGGCGCTAAAATCTCCCCCCACCCCGCTTTGGTGCCAGGGCTGGGGCTTGAACTTGAGGCCTGGGTGCTATCCTTAAACTTCTTTTGCACAAGACTAGTGATTTACTACTTGCACCAGAGCTCTACTTCAGGCTTTTTGGGGGAGTAGTTTATTGGAGATAAGGCTCAGGTTTGGGTACTGATTGGTGGCTCATGCCTGTAATTCTAACCACTTAAGAGGCTGAGATCTGCGAATCATGATTCAAAGCCAATCCAGATAGGAAAGTTCCTGAGACTCTTATCTCCAATTAACCACCAAAAAGCTGGAAATAGAGGTGTGGCTTAAGTGGTGGAGCATGAACCTTGAGTAAAAAAGCTCAGGGACAGCAACCAGGCCCTGAATTCAAGCTCCAAGACTGGTGTATGCACATGTGGGCAGGCACAACCCCCACCTCCACCCTCACCTCACAGATTTCCCTGTGAGGCTGGCTTTGAACCAAGATACTCAGACTACAGCTTCCTGAGAAGCTAGGATTTCAGGGATGCTCCATGGGTGCCTGGTAAACCTGAGCAATTTTGCCAGAACTGGAGCTTGAGCTTAGGTCCTTGAGCTCTTGCTCTGCCCTTTTCATTTAGCACTAGTTCTCTGCCAGTTGAGCCATGCCTGCATTTCTAGCTTTTTGCTGCTTAACTGGAGATAAGAATCTCTGAGACTTGTCCACTCTTGGATTTGCAAATCTCAACTTCCTGAATAGCTAGGATTCTATGTATGAATACACCAACACCTCATTTAGCCAGGAACACTTTATTTTTATTTTTATTGTTTGCCAGTTCTGGGGCTTAAACTCAGGGCCTGGGCACTGTCCTTGGACACCTTTTGCTCAAGGTTAGCGTTCAGCCACTTGAGCCACAGCACCACTCCCGGCCTTTTCTGAATATGTGGTACCACCGAATTGAACCCTGGGCTTTATGCATGCTAGGTGAGCACTCTACCACGAAGCTACGCTCCCAGCCCATCCATGAACACTTTAAAGCCTGTCATATCCTGAAGTTTCTTCCTTATTCACTTCTCAGAGAACCTATGCTCCAGACACAAAGAATAAGTTATCACTTCTGGTGAGTGCCACGGATTAGGTTGATTCCATGTGCGCTTATGTTGCTCTGTCTTCTAGAAAGTGCTTCATCCCCATCTCTGGCTACTAGAGACTTGAATTTACCTTTACAAGTCTACCTCTTCTCCACTGTCAGTGTGAATCAAGCTTCTTTAAATTTCCATCAAAAGTAATGGAATTAGGGCTGGAAATGTGGCTTAGTGGAAGAGTGCTTGCCTAGCAGACATAAAGCCCTGGATTCCATTCCTCAGTACCAAATAAGCAGAAAAAGCTGGAAATGGTGATGTGGCTCAAATGGTAGAGTGCTAACCTTGAGAAAAAGAAAGCTCAGGGATGGTGCCCAGGCCCTGAGTTCAAGCCCTGTGGCTGACAAAAAAAAAAAATTGTCATCATGTATGCTTAAATCCTTCTCCCTGACCTTGTTATAAGATAGTCCTAGGGTTTGAACTTGCACTTGAGAGACACTCCCAGCCTCTTCTTTTTTCTCTTGAACTCAGGGCTTGGACACTGCCCTTGGGCTTTCTCAAGGCTAGGGTTCTATCACTTGAGCTACAGAATCATTTCCAGCTTTTTCTATGTATGTAGTACTGAGGAATTGAACCCAGGTCTTTGGGCATGCTAGGCAAGCACTCTACCACTAGGCCAAACTCGGGATCCCTATTCTAGCTTTTTTAGATAAGGCCTCAAAGCTTTTCCCTGAACCGTCAGAGATTGAGACCCTCCTAACCCCGCTTCCCAGGCAGCTGGGATAACAGATGTGTACCACTGTAAGATAGCTGAGGGCAAATACTTCTGCTTCCTTCAAGAACTGCCCCTTCGTGTTTGCTTCCCTAAAACTGCAACACCACTCCATAGGTTGTTCCTCTAGAAATGCAGTGCACTCCTGACCCCTGCTGGTCACAGGTGATTCAGCAGCCTAGCTCCAGTACCTTCCTTCAAGTACCATAGGCTGGGACAATCTGCACCATTACTTGCCAGGCAGAAGATGCCTAGCAACCCTTGCCTCTCTGCACCATTCTTCTGTCTTCACAAACTTCCCCACTGGATCTGAATGCAGCAATTTGGACTTTACTTCTTCCCCAGCAAGGAAAGAGAGAGAACAGCAGAAATGTTGAGGGAAGTGGGGATATACAGCTCCTCCACCCTACCTCAGAGTCAAGTCCGCTTCTCACAGGAGTCTGTTCCTTTTGACCTTTGTCAAAAGGTCGTTCTTGGGCCTTCTCAGTGAGTGATGAACCGGAGGTTGGGTAGAACAGGTGGGCGGAGCTTGAGGGGTGGAGTTAGGCCAAAGTGCCTCTCACTCAGGCGCTTCTCCATTCTGTCAGTGCTCCGGGACACCCTAGACAACAAGACTGGCCACCAGGACATAGCAGGTGAGGGCTCGGCCATGACTGACAGAAGGGTAAGCTTCAGGGTGACAGTGGTAGAAAGGTCCCCGGTTTTGTTTTTTTTTAAGCCTGCGTTTGTTTTTCCATATTGTGAATCTCTCACCTCTAGAAATAATGGGTCTCCTAGAGCAAAAGTAGCCTCTGCAATAAAGATAGGACTTGGGACAGAGGAAGGGTTAGGGCTGGAGGACAGGGGTGGACATGAGTTTGTGATAGAGGAATTGAGCTATGAAAGAAATCTTAAGAGACATGGCAGTAGATGAGCCAGGTGCAGGCAGAGAACACAACCACGGGAAAATCCCAGACAAGAGAAGGAAGGCCATAACAAGGAGACAGAGTAGACCAAAATTCGAGATGGCGAGAGGGCAATGGAGACCTGGGTAACAGGAAGGCCAGAGAGGAAGGAAGGCTCACATGGAGCAATCACCTCTTCCGGGAGTGAAGCATGGTCTGGGTAAGCCTGGAGTGCATCAGAAATGTGGGTTCCCAGTGGAATGGTGGGACTAGGGAAGGACCCCCCACCCATTACCCATGCCCCCTGTCTCTTCAGACTCCTGTTTTTTCATTTAGAGGAGAGGGTGAGGCTGTTCCTCACTGCGGTCACAGCCACATCCTGCAAAGCAGATGAGGGGGAAGTAAGAAGCAAAACAAGCAGAACCACAGGGAGAGAACCCTGGACACATGCAGCAGACAGGCAGAGGGTCCTCAGTTCAACTGAGCAGACTTTAGAGCTAAGTACTGGCAGTTTTCTGCACTTTCTCCATGCTTCAGACCACTGGGAACATTCCAGAAGGTTCTTGGCATTTCCGCCAAGTTGCTTACTTTCGCTCACCTTCAGTTCTCTCATTGCAAAATAAGGGATACCGCCCGGTGGGAAGGCTGAGTTCTCACAGGGAACACTTGGCACGTTGGCTCTCAGGAAAGTTAAATTCTTTATTTTCCAGTCCTGGGGCTTGAACTCAGGGCCTCAGCACTGTCCTTGGACTTTCTCAAAGCTAGCATTCTACCATTTGAGCCACAGCACCACTTCTGGCTTTTTCTGTGTATGTGGTACCAAGGAATCGAACCCAGGGCTTCATGCATGCAAAGCAAGCACTCTACCACTAAGCCATGCTTCTGGCCCTAATTATTCCATTGGGAGTCCTGGGAGTACTTTTTTCTCACTACTTTCAAGGCAATAAAGCATAGCTGCTGACATGGGCTTTTGGAGTCAGAAAAAGTTGTGTTTGATATTAGGTAAATTTCACATGATCCTCAGTTTGCTCAGCTGGACATCGGGGACAATAATACCTACAGCTCCTTGAGAGAGAATAGAATTAGCTCTCAAAATGGCATGGGGGCTGGGAGTTTGGCTAGTGCTTGCCTAGTATGCACCAAACCCCGGGTTTGATTCCACACATAGAAAAAAGAAGTGGTGCTATGGCTCAAGTAGTAGAGCTCTATCCTTGAGAAGGCCCAAGGACAGTGCTCAGGCCCTGAGCCCAAGCCCAGGACTGGCAAAAATAAATAATTTTAAAAATGGCATGCGTGAAGCTCGGGAAGCTAGGGGGTTTCGTCCCAGTATTCCAATCTACTCAGGAGGCTGAGAGCTGAGGTTCAAAGCCAGTCCCAGCAGATACATCTGAGAGATGCTTATCTCCACTTAACCAGCAAAATGCCAGCAGTAGAAGTGTAGCTTAAGTGGTAGAGGGTTGGCCTTGAGAGAAAAAAGTCAAAAGAGAATGAAAGGGTCTAATTCCAGCCCTAGTCCTAGTGTGTATGTGTGCTTGTGCATGTGCATCCATGTGCATGCACGCACATGTGCATTCACACGCACGTGCACACACATGCACACGCACACGGCAGTGTAAGAATTACTAGTCAAGAAAGCATACTCTCTCCATTCTAGTGGCAATAAGGTAATTGACTTAGGACAACTGGTGGGAGGCAGAGCCGTTACTGCTCTTCTGGGCTGTTTTTGGAGATTCAGATTTTCTACAGCACTGAGAAGAAAGCAGGAGCCAGATATCCAGGAATGAGAGGCCCCAGGGAAACCAGATGGCAAAGAAGCCAAACAAGCAACAGAAATGAGAAAGCCATCTCTCTCTCTCTCTGTGTCAGTAGTGTGGCTTGAACGTAGGGTCTGGGCCCTGTCCCGGAGCGCTTTCACTCAAGGCCACAGCATGGCGGGCTGTTTTCCTTTTTTCTTCAGCTCAAGGCTACCACCCTACTCCCGAGCCACAGCCCCACTTCCCGTTTTTCTCTTTTTTTTTTTTTTTTTTTTTTTTGCCAGTCCTGGGCTCTAGCTCAGGGCCTGAGCACTATCCTTGGACTTTCTCAAGGCTAGAGCTCTACCACTTGAGCCTCAGCACCACTTCTGGCTTTTTTCTATGTATGTGGTACCGAGGACTCGAACCCGGGTGTTCGTGCATGCTAGGCAAGCACTTTAACCACTAGGCCAAACTCCCGGCCCCCCACTTCCCGTTTTCTAGTCGGGTGGAGTCCCTCAGCCTTCAGTGCCCCGGCTGGCTTTGAACCTGGGTCCTCAGATCGCGGCCGGGATGAGGGGCGTGAGCCGCGGCGGCCGCCCGCGCCTGGTTGTTTCTCAGGAAGCCTGTGGCCTCTTCTCCTAGTGACTGCGCACGCGGCATCCCCACCCGGGCAGCATGGAGCCCTTCAGCTCAAGGAGTCTGGCGCTGCAAGCGGAGAAGAAGCTGCTGAGTAAGATGGCGGGCAGGTCCGTGGTCCACCTCTTCATCGACGAGACGAGCGGCGAGGTGCTGGACGAGCTCTACCGCGTGTCCAAGGAGTACACGCGCAGCCGGCCGCAGGCCCAGCGGGTGATCAAGGACCTGGTCAAGGTGGCCGTCAAGGTGGCCGTGCTGCACCGCAACGGCTGCTTCGCCCCCGACGAGCTGGCCCTGGCCGCGCGCTTCCGCCAGAAGCTCCGGCAGGGCGCCATGACGGCGCTCAGCTTCGGGGAGGTGGACTTCACCTTCGAGGCCGCCGTGCTGGCCGGCCTGCTCGCCGAGTGCCGGGACGCGCTGCTGGAGCTGGTGGCCCACCACCTCACGGCCAAGTCCCACGGCCGCATCCGCCGCGTGTTCGATCACTTCTCCGACCCGGGCCTGCTCGCCGCCCTGTACGGGCCCGACTTCACCCCGCACCTGGGCCGCATCTGCGACGGGCTGCGCAAGCTGCTGGACGAGGGGAAGCTCTGACCACCGAGGCCGTGCTTTGCGCCCCGCCCTGCCCCGGTCCGCCCGATCCGCCGGGGCAGGGGCCACGGCTGGGCAGCCGGAGGCCTCCCTTCCAGCCCCAGCCCAGGCAACCGAGCTGCCTGAAAAAGGCGAAGTGAAACCGGGATCTCTGTCTCCCAGGAAGGATGCCCCAAACCGGAAAGCCCTGTCCCTGGGCCCCCGGGCAGGGGGGCTCCGCCCAGAGAGCCCTGTGGGGACCCTGACGACAGAGCCAGGGGATGGTAGCCCTTCCAGACATGGTAGACTTCTAGCTTCAAGCAGAGCTTGGACATCAACCCGACGCTCTGTTTCCAGTGCTGGGAGAAGAGGCCAGGGAGGAGAGATTCTCACCAGGGAAATAAAGCGACTACAACATGCATAGGGCTCAATGTTTAATCTCTCCAACTTCTTGTACCTAGGACCGTTGCAGAGGAAAGGAGGTATACAAACATCTCTCATCTCACCTTTACCATTTTCCACACAGGACACTGAGGCATATTTCCAGTATTACTGAGGTTCCCTGGACTACGATTTCTGTTTAAGACACACGTGCACAAAAACAAACTGTACTGCAGATCAGTGCTACACATTGCAAATAAATACGCAGTGAGGAGCAAGGCCTAGGCAGACAGGCTCCGAGGGGAAGGGGGCATTACAACTGTCCCTCTCTTCAAGCCCCAAGGCATTTATTTCCCATCCCTTAGCACCCCACAGGCTGAGCAGAGGAGACACTAGCAGGGGAGCTGGGAGAGCTGAGCTTGGGTCCTTATGTAGCTGTCTTTTCCCAGAACAGGAATTGTGAAAAAGCTAGCTATCATTGGTTAGGAAGTCAGGACAGCCCAAATCTTTTACCATGACACTGAGAAAAAGCCTCAATAGAGTCCACCACTCTGTGTGGTGATGCTAGATAACTGGTTCTTTTGCCCTGGGTAACAAGCTTAGCTAAGGAGGCAGGGGCGGGCAGAAGCCAGCAGCTCTGGACTTGCTGTCCCTGGGGGCTCCCCTCCCCCCAGAGCTCTGGAAGTCCACTGTATCAGCTGAGTGGGAAGGACTTAAGGTACAGCAAATAAATAGTATTTCAATATAGCACCAAATAAGTTAGGTAACTTAATTGGAGATGGGGAAGAAATTGAAGGGGAATATCTAGTTTCCCTGCTCTAAAGCCAGGAAATGGTCAATGAAGGGGTGTGTGTGTGTGTGTGTGTGTGTGTGTGTGTGTGTGTGTGTAGTGTGTAAAAGAGCCTTCTGAATCTAAAAGACAACTCTAGATTCAGCTCTCAAACTGGGAAGGAGTCTGGTTCCCATCTCCTACTCCTACCAAAATAAGAGTAACAAGAATAACAACTGCCCCAGATGGAGGCATTCTTGATGGACAAGAAGGCTGGGGAAGATGGCTGGAGCAGAGGGAGGCAGGCGACAAGGCCATGCTCCTGAGCCTCACCTCAGGCTCCTCTCCCTGCAAGTTGTTTCTGTTATACCCTGCTTCTCTCAGTCTGTTCTGGGGACATCAGAGCTTGAAGATTTCATCCTCCTGCTCTCGTAGTGACTGGGTCCGAGAGGTCCGGGTCAGCGGCACAGGACCTAGGACTGCTCGCTGCTGCATCCGAGGGGAGCTCTGATGGACAGCTGCATGCTCCCCGGGTACCCTGCATGTAAAAAGGGGGGGAAGGTGACAGATCAAAGTAAGAATCTGAGAATGGGCCAAGGAGAAGCAGTTCAGAGGAGTTATCGTCCTCTCTCGATGCATGAACTGGCTGCTCTAAGGTGGAGCATGAATAGTCAGGCAGTGGTGGCTCACACTTCTAATAATCCTAGCTACTCTCCCAGTGAGATCCAGAGGATTAGAGTTCAGCAATCCTGAAAAATCCTGGGTAGAAAAATCGACAAAGCTATATTTCCCAAATAACCAGCAGTGGGGGCATGGTTCAAGTGTTTGAGTGCCCGCTGATTAGCACAGCATGAAGAAGGATCATCCTAGTTCCCTACCACCTAAACCCATTCCACTGGCTCTGGCCCCATTTTCTTGGAGCCATCTAGAGAAAATGTGTCCCCTTGCTTCTGCTGGCACTGTCTGTGGTCTGCATAAGATGGAGGAGATATAAGGAACCACTCAACACTCACCCACTTTCCCCTTTTCTCAGCTTCCGGGCAGCAGCCTTCTTTGACAGGCTGATCTGTAAATCAAGCTTCTTAAGGAAATCAGAGGCAGAGAGGTCATGGACAGGTGGGGGTGATTCTTGGCCAGGTGTAGAGGGGACTTCACCATTGGCACGTCCAGAACTTGTCTCTGGTTTCTTCCTCTCCGCTGAGTGTGAATGAGCTTCATCCTTACTTAAGTGTACCTCCTCCTCCTTCTCTTCCTCAGAGTCCAGGCTGTTGAACAGGTCTCTGGGCTCTGTCAGTATAGGAATGTAGATGGTTTTCTTCAGGAAGATGGAGTCATTCGTATAAAGGCGGTTTGCACGTTTAATCTGTTCCATCTTTAAAAACAAAACAAAAAAAGTCACCAAAATTAATGCCAGTAACAATGGTCAATCTTATGTAGCATGTCACGCGTTTCAAAGCAAGTACCAATGGCTCATGCTTACAGTCCTAGCTACGCAGGAGACTGAGATCTGAGGATCACTGAAGCCAATCCAAGCAAGAAAGTCCGTGAGATTCTTAGTTCCATTTAACTACCAAAAAGCCATAAGTGGAGCTGGGTTCAAGTGGTAGAGCACCAGCCTTGATTGAAAAAGCTAAGGGACAGAACCTAGGTCTGAGTACAAGCCCCAGGAACGGCATAAAACAAAGTGTAAAGGGGCCATAAGACTAGACAATATGACTAATTATTAGGAAGATAGGGCTAAAGTCATCCTTTTTGTTGTTGTAGTAGTACTAAGAGTTGAACTCACACTCATGCTTGCTAAAAGAGTAACTTTTCAAATTACTGAGACAAAAAGATTTTTACTTAAAGGCTGAAATTTAAGGTCTTTAAAATGAAAGCTGAAAGCCGGCCGTGGTGGCTCATGCCTGTAATCCTAGTTACTTAGGAGGCCGAGATCTGAGGATCAAAGTTCAGAGCTAGCTGAGGCATAAAAGGACCTGAGACTCTTATCTCCAATTAACCTCCAGAAAATGGGAAATGGGGCTTGGCTCAAGGGTAGGGCGGTAGCCTTGAACTGAAGTGCTCAGGGACTGTGCCCAGGCTGAGTTCAAGCCCTATGATCCACAAAAAGAAAGAAAGTAAGTAAGTAAGAAAGAAAGAATGAGAAAAGAGGGCTGGGAGTTTGGCCTAGTGGTAAAGTGCTTGCCTAGCATACACGAAGACCCGGGTTCTATTCCTCAGTACCACGCACATAGAAAAAAGCCAGAAATGGTGCTCTGACTCATGCGGTAGAGCTCTATCCTTGAGAAAGTCCAAGGACAATGCTCAGGCCCTGAGCTCAAGCCCAGAACTGCAAAAAAATAAAGAAAGAAAATAAAACAAAGAAAGAAAGAGAAGAAAGCAAGCAAGCTGAAAAGCCAGGTTCAGTGGCTCATGCCTATAATCCTAGCTACTTGAGAAGTGATGTTTGGGAGGAATGTGGTTTGAGGCCAACCCAGGCAAAATGTTCCAGAGACCTCATCTCAATGAACAGAACTTGGATATTGTGGGATGTACCTGTCTTCCTAGCTATGTGGAAAATGTAAGTAGGAGGACTGGGGTCTAGGCTGGCCAGCATCAAAGAGAAATGAAAGCAAAAAGGGGTGGGGGCATAGCTCAAGTGGAGGCTTATCTGCCTAGCAAGTAAGTGTAAGGCCCTGAGTTCAAACCTCACTATTTAAAAAATAAATTAAAAAAAATTAAAGCTGAGTAGCAGGAGTTTGGCCTAGTGATAGAGTGCTCTCCTAGCATGCACGAAGCCCTAGGTACAAATGTCTCAGTACCACATACACAGAAAAAGCTGGAAGTGGTGCTGTGGCTCAAGGGGCAGAACACTAGCCTTGAGGAAAAAATGTCGAAGGAAGCTGGGCTTGATGGCTCATGCCTGTAATTCTACTCAGGAGGCTGAGATCTGAGGATCAAGGTTCAAAGCCAGCCTAGGCACTAAAGTCCATGAGACTCTTATCTCCAATTAACCTCTAGAAAATCGGAAGTGACACTGTGGCTCCAGGAATGAGGTGGTAGCTTTGAGATAAAGAGCTCAGGAACCATGCCCAGGCCCAGGACTGGCAAAAAACCAACAAAACAACAACAACAACCATCACCTGATAAACTTTTTAGAAAATAAAAATATTTTAATGGAAAAAAATGCCTATTTTTCTTTAAAAAAAAACTATTTTTCAAATCAGAATCAACAAAAACTAGAAAAACACTTTAATTCTGATTTAACACAAGGCCACAAGATTGGCCAATTCAACCTGCAATATCACACATACAGCCTTTGGACAATACAGTGCATTCATGTGAAAACAAGAACGAAGAAAGAAAATAGCACCTTTTTATTACAATAAAAATAGTTCTGACCTTCTGGATCCCTAAAGAGTCTCAGGGACCTCATTTCACTATGAAAAAACAAGGGACTGGGTCTGGAGTTTGGCCTGGTGGTAGAGTGCTTGCCTAGCATACACAAAGACCTGAGTTCTATTCTTCAGTACCACACACATAGAAAAAAGCCAGAAATGGTGTTGTGGCTCAAGTGGTAGAGCTCTAGCCCTGAGAAAGTCCAAGGACAGTGCTCAGGCCCTGAGTTCAATCCCCAGGACTAGCAAAAAAAAAAAAAAAAAAAAAAAAAAAAAGTCCCAGGCTGGGAATGAGGCTTAGTGGTAGACTGCTTCCTTAGAATGCATGAAGCCCTGAGTCCCATCCCTTAGTACCACATTCACAGAAAAAGCCAGAACTGGTGCTGTGGCACAAGTGGTAGAACTCTAATCTTGAGTACAGAGAGGCTCAGGGGCAGAGCCCAGACCCTGAGTTCAAGCCCCAAGACTGGCAAGGAGGAAAAAAAGTCAGAGTTGAAGGAGTTGAAAATTGAGTTGAGTGCTTGGTCATTTATCTAATGTGTGAGGCCTTGGAATGATCCCTAGCACCAACCCCTTAAAAAGAAAAAGATCAGTGTGGTGCTGTTGGCTCATGCCTGTAATCATAGCTACTCAGGAGGCTAGGATCTGAGGACCATGATTTAAGGACAGCCCAGGCAGGAAAGTCCAAAATTTACCTTAAAAAAAAGCTGCATGTGGAGGGGTGTCTCAAATGGAAGTGTTGGCCTGAGAAAAGGAAATTCAAGGACAGTGCCCAGGCCCTGAGTTCAAGCCCTAGGACCAGCACACACACACAAAATATCTCTCACATTTGATGTCTGTCTGTCTGTCTGTCTGTCTGTCTGTCTCTCTCTCTCTTTCTCTCTCTCTCGCCAGTGGTAAGGCTTAAACTCTGGGCCAGGGTGCCACTCTACCATTTGAGCCACAGTGCCACTTCCGGTTTTCTGGTGGTTAACTGGAGATAACATTCTCTCAGACTTTCATGTACAGGCTGGCTTTGAACTGTGATCTTCAGATCTCAGCCTCCTGAGTAGCTAGGATTACAAAGTGAGACAGCAGTGTCCAGCACATTTGTTCTCATTTTATGACTAGTTATTTTTCATGTGGTTTATTCCAACAGTTTAACTGTTCTTTCATTTCTACATGTCTTCCTCTTAACATCTAGAAAAATAAACCTGATTAATCCCCTAACCTCTTTATAACCTCCTATGGCTCCTACTGGCTAAAAGATAAAATCCCAATTAGCATTCAAAAGCTTTTTCAAACCAGCTTCCACAGGAAATGTCTGCGGCAGAAAGCCATCTATACTTGTTTTTTGCTTTCCAGAACTTTTTGTGTTTCTTTGATGGTTCCATGATGGTTGACACTTTTGGGTGTTTATTCATGCTGTTCCTTCTGCTTGAAATGTCTGCCCACTTCCCCTTTCTCAGCTTGGGAAAATCTACTCAAGAGCCATCACACCCTCCGTGTTTACAGTCTTCAGGACTTTCAATGTATACAGTTTTTAGCTCTTCCTTCCTTCCTTTCTTCCTTCTTACTTTTCCTACTACATCCTGCAGTGTTTGCTATAATATTTGCCTTATGGGCTGGGGGTTGTAGCTCAGTGGTAGAGAACTTGTCTAGCATGTGCAAGTCACAGGGTTTTGACTTCCAAAACTGCAGAAAATGATGAAAATAGGTACTATGGGTGTGGCTTAAGTGGTAGAGCACTTGCAGTGCTAGTATAAGTTTCTAACTTCAAACACCAATATTGACAATCTTTTTTTTTTTGGTCTAGGGGCTTGGACTCTGGGCCTGGACACTGTCCCTGAGGTCTTCAGCTCAAGGCTACCACCCTATCCTTTGAGCCACAGCCCCACTTCTAGTTTTCTACTGGTTACCTGGAGATAAAGAGTCTCGTGGTCTTTAGTGTCCAGACTGGCTTTGAACGGCAATCCTCAGATCTCAGCCTCCTGAGTAGCTAGGATTACAGGCATGAGCCATTGTGTCCAGCTTGACAATTTTTTTTTAAGGTAACAGATATTATTATTTTTATCTTCTTAAGCCTCGTTTCCTTTTTTTTTGTGGTAGTGGGATTAGAGTTTGAATTTAGGGCCTTAAATTTGCTATGCTAGATTTCTACCACTTAAGCCATATTTTATCCTTTAGCTTTTAGTTGATTTTTCAAATAGGGTCTAATTCTAACAGATGCTAATTTTCTTTCTTTCTTTTTTCCCCCAGTCCTGGGGTTTGAACTCAGGGCCTGGGCACTGTCTTTGGGCTTTCTCAAGGCTAATATTCTACCATTTAAGCCACAGCACCACTTCCAGCTTTTTCTGTGTATGTGGTCTGAGGCAAGCACTCTATCACGAGGCCATGCACCTGGCCCCACATGCTAATCTTGAACCAAGATCCTCCAAGAAATAATATGCCTTGAAATAATTAGCTTCCTTATCTCTGTGTGTGTGTTGGTTCTAAGGCTTGAACTCAGGCCTGGTCACTGTCTCTGAGTGACTTTTGGTCAAGGTCAGCACTTTACCATTTAAGTTACAGCTCCATTTCCAGATTTTTGGTGGTTAATTGGAGATAAGAGTCTCACAGACTTTCCTGCCTAGGCCGCTTTTAACCACAGTCCTCAGATCTCAGCCTCCTAAGTAGCAAGGATTACAGGCATGAGCCACAATTGAGCAGCTATTGCTCATTAGAGTCATGTCTCTAGCCCATTGTTTTGCTGCTTATTTTGGAGATGGAGTCCCTCAGATATTTCTGCCTCTGCTGGCTTCAAACCTAATACTCCAGATCTGAACGTGCTGAGTAGCTAGGATCACAGGCATAAGCCACCAGTATCCACCTTTGTTCATTTTCTAACAGAAGTAGAGCTATCTGATAGTCTTTTCTTTCCTTTTTAGACAAGGTCCCACCATCTAACCCAGGCCAGCCCCAAATGTGTAATTCACCTTATAATAGCCTCCCCGTTGCTAAGATTTCGGTAGTGTACTACCCCACCTTCCGCACTTCATAATCTTATGAAGATGATACGTGATAATGTATGCATAGAGTGTGGCACATACTTTCCTAATTTACAGGCAATAAATTAAGTAATTTTTATTCATTAATACACTTCCCTTATTTCATAAATGGTAGAAAAACAGTTTTCAGATAAGGGGAAATGACAGAGCTAGAATGCAAAACAGCACCAGAACCTAAGCCTCTCACTAGAGAATTTCCAAAGACGTAAGAAAGTCTAAGCAGACTGCTTGTAAAGCTAGCTACTCAGAAGGTGTGATCAAGAGTCAAGGCCGGCCTAGCACAGAAGATGAGCTGAGTGCGCTTGCCTCTAATCAAGAAGTTGAGATGTGAGGGTCTTGATTCATAGGCAGCCCAGACACGAGACTTCTCTCTAATGAACTCAGAAGTGGAGCTATGGCTCCAGTGTTACAATGTTAGCCTTGAGCAAAAAAGCTCAGTGACAGCACCCAAGTGAGAGGTGTGACTCAAATGGTTGAAGGCTACTTTAGCAAGCAGGAGGCACTGAGTTCAAACCCTAATACTGTCAAGAAAAAGAAGGATGGAAGGAAAGAAGGGAGAGAGAGAAAGGAAAGAAAGAAGAAAGATGAAAAAGAAATTCTCCAGCTGGACATGGAGTTCAGGGGTATGAAAGTTGCCTAATATTGCAGAAACCCTTTGTTTGATCTTTGGGGTTGGGGGGGGGTGGTGGAGAATGAAAGAAAAGAAAAGAAAAAGAAATCTTGGGCCAGGAGTGTAGCTTAGTGGTAGAGTGTTCGCCTAGCATGCACAAAGCTCTGGGTTCAAGTCCTCGGTAACACATACACAGAAAAAGCTGGAAGTGGCACTGTGGCTCAAGTGGCAGAACACTATATTTGAGCAAAAAGTATCCAGAAACAATACCCTGGCACAGAGTCCAAGCCCCACAACCAACTAAAAAAAAAAGAAAAAAGATAATTGGCAATTGCTGGTTCACTGAATAGTCCAGTTCTTTCTTTTTCTTTTCTCTTTTTAAAGGCAGGGTAGCCCTGTTTGGCCTTGACTTGACATATTCTTGCCTCAATCTCTGAAATGCTGGAAGTATAGCTATGTACTACCAGGCCTGGCTTCAAAAAAATTTTAAGCATCTATGTGCTGGGGACCATGCCAGAGTATATATAGAGTTAAAAGTTGGGGGTTGGGAGTTTAGCTTAGTGGTAGAGTGCTTGCCTAGCATGCATGAAGATCTGAGTTCAATTCCTTGGTACCACATATGTAGAAAAAAAAAAAAGCCAGAAATGGTGCTGTGGCTCAAGTGGTAGAGCTCTAGCCTTGAGAAAGCCCAAGGACATTGCCCAGGCCCTGAGTTCAAGGCCCAGGACTGCCAAAAAAAAGAAAAGAAAAAGTTTGGGGAAGGGGTTGGGAGTGTGGCCCAGTGGTAGAGTGCTTGCTTAGCACGCATGAAACCCTGGGCTCAATTCCTTGGTACCACATAAACAGAAAATAAACAGAAAAAGCCAGAAGTAGCACTGTGGCTCAAGTGGTAGGGTTCTAGCCTTGAGCAAAAGAAACTCAGGGACCATGCCAGGCCCTAAGTTCAAGCCTCAGGACTGGCACAAAAAAAAAAAAAGTTGGGGAGAAGCTACTCACTTTTTTGCTGGTACTGGGATGTGAAGCTGGAGCCCTAAACTTTCTCAGGTTTTCCAGTCTCAGTGCTCTATCACGTGGACTGTACCTCTAGCCCTGATGTTTGCTAATTATTCTGGAGATGGGATTTGGCTGAGTTCCTCACCGCTGGCTTCAAATCTCAACCTTCAGATCTCAGCTTCTAGTTTACAGGCATGAGCCATCAATGCCCGACAAATATTTTAAACAGACAATTGCAAAGAAAAAGATATAAAACAACTGGGCTCCATAGATTATACAAGGGAACATAGGAGAAAAAGGTCTTTCAAAGCCAATAGTAAGGAAACCCTTAAAGCTTAAACTGATGCCACTCTTGTCTCTTTGCAAGTAAAAACAATTATTTTCTGAGTTTTTACCCCTTGTTTCTGTTTTTGGTGCCAGTCCTGGGGCTTGAACTCTGGGCCTGGGTGTTGTCCTGGAGCTTCTTTTACTCAAAGCCAGCTCGCTACCACTTAAGCCACTTAGCTCCCCTTCTAGCTAATTGGTGACTAATTGGAGATAAGTCTCACAGGCTTTTCCTGATATGACTAGAGATCCTAAGATTTCAGCAACCTAAGTAGCTATGATTTACAGGTGTGAGCCACCACCATCAAGCTTCTACCCATTGCTTTAAATATGTATGTCATTCACTCCTTCTTAGTACCCATATACACAACATTTTGTCACCTATAATTATTACTTATAGCCTCATCCATTTCCCTTTACGCTTTAAATCACATAAAACAACAAACCTACATTTATGTGTCTATCTCTAAAAAGGGCTGCCACAGTGTTTTAAATATAACAAGCACAGAAATGTTGTCTAAATTCAGCATCTATTTATATAAGATGAAGCAGAAAATGGAGGGAATCTGATCAATTTTAATGCGATATATTTTTACACCTATCTCCTCTAGACAGGACCTGAAATACTTGTATAGAAAATGCCGGTATGGCATTTTATTGAAAAGAAAGCAGAATACCAGGAGGCACTTTAAAAACTAGAACTGAAAAACAAAAAACAAAACAACAACAACAAAAAACAGCTCTTCATTACTTGCTGTAACTGTTTAATCATTCTCAATTAAACATTTTCTATGTGGTTAATCGTATGGGCTGTACAGTAAGACCTCAGTTATTTGACCTAGGTCAAATTGGTTAACCAAAGTCTCAAGTTTCTTCACCTGCATGAAAAAACAATCGTTGTCTATTTGATAGGGATGTGAGGCTCACATGGGTTAAAGAATAAAAAGCCTCTAGCCCAGTGTCTGGCATAATAAATAGAAGATGCTCCTCTCCACTGGAATAGTGGAGAGAACAAGGCAACATTAAGACGGGAAAATAAAAGTATAAAGACAGGAATCGACCACACCTCGATCAGGAAACTATCAGCGCAGGCTGACTGGGCCACCCAGTTCTCGACAGGACTCCAATCACACTCCAATCCTGGAAAACTCACCGTCACCCCGTATTTGAGCGCTAGGCCAGCCAGGGTGTCTCCAGGCGCCAGCTGATGCTCCAGGCGTCTTTCCCTCACCGGGGAGCAGGCTGATTGCACCAGGCTTCCATAGGAGCGAGCTCGACTCCCCTGCAGCAGCCCTGACCCCCCAAGTGGGGGCTGTCTAGAGGGAGAAGCCATGGATCTCCTCACCCTGCGGGGAGCAGGGGCTGCAACTGGGGGAGGCCTGGCTAAGTGATGAGCAGTGACAGCCCGAAGGCGCTCAGGGAATGGATCTTCCTTCCCCCTCCTCTCTTCTCCCCTCACTCTCCCGCTTCCTCGACGCCACTCCTCCCTGCTTTGCCTTCCTCCACACCTCTTACCCACACACCTGTCTACGGAGTCTTGACTCCTCCGAATTTCCCACCCCCAACAACTCCTCGCCACACTGACCTCTGACCTTTCACCTCTAGACACCCTCCTTCACACACTCCTCAGATTACCCCCAAATCCCGCAGCCGGGACTCGGGTGGTCCCCACATCCCCACTCTCCCCCGTCTCGGGGCTTCGGCTGCTAGGGTTAGGAATAAATTAGGCCCATCCCAGGTAGGCTGTGGCTGCAGACGATGTGCGTGAGGTCTGCGTGAGTTTGTAGTACACTTTCCACTCGGAGATCCCAAAGGGTCGCTCCAGATCGGACAGGTCACAGTCTTCAACTTGGCCACCACCCCTGGGGTCCTGATCTCCAACCGCAGCGGATCCGCCAAGAGGCGAAAGGCCAGGGGCCAGCCGAGCCGCAAGCGCTTTGAAAATAAGACTTCATTTCCCAGAAGGCTCCGCGTCTCCGCGAGGTCGCAGAGCATCATAGGAAACGTAGTCCCTTCAGTACCCTGGAGGCGGGCTTTCGCGAACGCGCAGTGCATGCTGGAATCCTCGTCCCCCGAAAGTGCGAAATCCACCGGAAGGGGACCGGAAGAAGAGAGGCTAGTCCTCTCTACGGTGGCCTGGAGGACTGGCGAACTCACACAAGAGAATTGATTATTCTGGATCTCGGTGTCGTGATGTCTTTCAAGAGGGAAGGGGACGACTGGAGTCAGCTCAATGTGCTCAAAGTACGTTCGCGTGTAGAGGGCCTGGCACAGCCTCAGCCATCCTCCGAAGGCTGAGAAGGAGCCTTCTTCTTTGCTCGGAGACGTCCGGGGGGAGAGGGGATGTGGAGCCTGGAAGCGGGGAGTGGCTCCTTTGCCACTGTTCTCTCCGTGGCCCTTATTCCATTTGATTTTTGGATCCTGTTATTTCTCTCCTATTTGTTCCTCCTGTCTTTCTGGTCCTGTCCGGACTTCTGTCTCTGTCCCCTGCAGAAACGAAGAGTTGGGGATTTGCTGGCTAGTTACATCCCAGAGGATGAGGCGCTGATGCTACGGGATGGACGGTGAGGGCAAGGAGTGGATCAGGCCGGAGGGGCCTGTGCTTCGAGGCTCAACAAACTTTTGATAGTCCAGAGATCTGGAGTATTTCCTATTCTTTGGCGGGAAGTGAGGACCGAAAGAAATATTGATGGGGAGTTGGTTTGGGAGAAGAAACTGCCAGGTCAGGGGTCTCCAGGAACTACCCACCCTCTTGAGCTTAGTCTTCTTTTTATCCTCTTTCCGTTCCCAGCTTTGCTTGTGCCATCTGCCCTCACCGGCCTGTACTGGACACCGTGTCGATGTTGACTGCCCACCGGTCAGGCAAGAAGCATCTGTCTAGTAAGTCTGGGGAAAGAGGAGGGATTAACTCCTGAAATCCTAGCACATCATTTGGTGCTGTGCTTTTTTTTTTTTTTTGGCCAGTTCTGGGCTTGAGCTCAAGGCTTGAGCACTGTCCTTGGACTTTCTCAAGGCTAGAGCTCTACTACTTGAGCCTCAGCACCACTTGCTGCCTTTTGCTATGTATGTGGTACCGAGGAATCGAACCCAGGTCTTCGTGCATGCTAGGCAAGCACTCTACCACTAGGCCAAACTCCCGGCCAGTGCTGTGCTTTTTATCTCTCCTTGTTCTCAGGTTTACAGCTTTTCTATGGCAAAAAACATGCAAGAAAGGAAACAGAACAAAACCCAAGACAGCAAAATGAATTGATGAGCGAAGCCAAAGCTGAGGTAATCAGAGGGAGGAGAGTGCTTTCTAGACTGGATTCTGCTACACACAACAGACTGGAAGGGCTTTTGTTTCTGAAGGCTCTCTAACTTTGTCCCTCATCCTCATACCAGGCTCCTCTGCTAAGCCAGACTCGACTTATCACCCAGAGTGCTCTGCACAGAGCTCCCCACTATAACAGTTGCTCCCGCCGGAAGCACAAGTCTGTGGAAAGCAAGAGGTAGGAAGAAACAGAAAAAAATCACTTCTTTTTTTGGTCAGTCCTGGAGCTTGAGCTCTGGCCTGGGCATTGTCCCTGAGATCTTCAGCTCAAGGCTACCACCCTATCCCTTGAGCCACAGCCCCACTTCTGATTTTCTAGTGATTAATTGGAGGTAAGAATCTCATGGATTTTAGTGCCTGGCTGGCTTTGAACCGCAATGCTCGGCTCTCAGCCTTCTGAGTAGCTAGGATTACAGGTGTGCGCCATGGTGCCTGTCTTGACTTACTTTTTAATTATATTTTTTCAATCTAGTTATATGAAAGAGTTGCCACTCAACAAAGCAGTTTATGAATACAGTGTGTCTTGATCAGTGTCTCCCCTTTCATCCCTCCCAATCCACCTTCCAACCTACCCCTTCCCTCCTTTTTTTGGGGTGGGGGGGAGTCAGTGATGGGGCTTTAACTCAGGGCCTATTCACTGTCCCTGAGCTTTTGTGCTCAAGGCTAGCACTCTACCACTTTGAGCCACAGCTCCATTTCTGGGCTCCTGGTGTAATTAGAGATAAGTCTCATAGACTTACCTGCCCGGGCTGGCTTTGAACTGTGATACTCCTCAGATCTCAGCCTCCTGAGTAGCTAGGATTACAGGTGTGAGCCACCACTGCCTACCTTACTTTTTGTTTCTTTTTGTTAGTGCTAAGGCTTGAACTCCGGGCCTGGGCAGTGTCCGATACTTTTTTTGCTCAAGGCTATACTCTACAGCTTGAACCACAGTTCTACTTTCAGGTTTTGGTTGTTAATTGGAGATAAAAACCTCAGTGACTGCCTATCCTGCAGTGAGCCAAGAGTCTCAGATCTCAGCCTCTTGAATAGCTTAGATTATAGATGTGAGCCACAGGTGCCTGCCTTGTGATCTTATTTGAAGAATAGTAACTAGTATACTTAAAGAGCTGTACAGAATCTTAAGACAAAATATTTTTTTAGCTATTCCTGGGGCTTGAACTCAGGGCTTGTGCACTATCTTTGAGCTTTCCTTAAGGGTAGCACTTGAGCCACAGCACCACTTCCAACATTTTCTGTGTATGTGGTATTGAACCCAGGGCTTTGTGCATGCTAGGCGAGTACTCTACCACTAGGCTATGGTCCCAGCCTGATAACAACAATTTTAAAGGTTGAATGAAGATAGATTCTCCAAAATCACAATTCCAAAGTCTTTTTTTTTTTCATATATTTTTTTATTGTAATTTCCAAAGTCTTTTTTATGCAGGACTCTTTTTTTTTTTTGCCAGTCCAGGGGCTTGAACTCAGGGTCTGAGCACTGCCCTTGGGCCTTCCTCAAGGCTAACGCTCTGCCACTTGAGCCACAGCACCACTTCTGGCTTTTTCCAGGTATGTGGTACTGAGGAATTGGACCTAGGGCTTTGTGCATGCTAGGCAAGCCCTCTACCACTAGGTCTCACTCCCGGCCCTTATTATGATCTTAAGAAACTGAGTTCAGGGAATACTGTTCTAAGGAATTGGGAGTCATAGAAGAGTTGGACCTTTCCTTTACTGCATTTACAGGCTTTGATTCTTTTCTACCCAGACAAGAAGCCCCCAGTCCCTCTGTTTCCTGTTCCCCTTTGCCAGACCCAGAGGTAGAGCTCCCAAGTGGGAGGATCATTCGGGAACCTGAGACTGAGGCTGGCCCACAAGCCAAAGAGCCAGAAACGGTCTCAGCTCCTCCATCTGTCAGCCCTACAAGAAGACGTATCATGGACCATTACCTCAAACTTCGAAGGTAAATGTGCCAGATTTTGGGGTTTTGGCTTGCTTTGCATAGTTAGTGTTCCACCACTTTAGCCATGCCTCCTCTAGCTCTGCTCTTTTTTTTGCCAGTCCTGGACTTGAGCTCAGGGCCAGAGCACTGTCCTTGGACTTTCTCAAGGCTAGAGCTCTACCACTTGAGCCTCAGCACCACTTCCGGCTTTTTTCTATGTATGTGGTACCGAGGAATCGAACCCGGGTCTTCATGCATGCTAGGCAAGCACTTTAACCACTAGGCCAAACTCCCGGCTAGCTCAGCTCTTTTTGAGTGTGTGCCAGTACTGGGGCTTGAACTCGGGGCTTTTGCTTTTGGTGGTTAATTGGCATTAAGAGATGAGAATCTCAGAGGAAAGCACAGAACTTCAAGGTAAAAAGTGAAAAAGAGCAGCGGTAGAGCTCACTGGACATTGATGAAAGTGAATTATATAACTTGTGGGCGTAGACAGGAGGGAGGGACTGGGAGAGATGAGGGAACAGAAGACACTGTACGAAAGGAAATGTTCTCATTACCTGACTCATGGAATTGTCATCCCACAATAACAATAAAGTCAATTATTTTGTAAATGATATTTGCAAAATAGTAATAAATGGAGGCCGAAAGTTTGGCCTAAAGGTATTGTGCCTAGCATGCACCAAGACCCAGGTTCGATTCCTTGGAGCCACATACATAGAAAAAGCCAGAAGTGGTGCTGTGGCTCAAGGTAGAGCACTAACCTTGAGGAAAGCCCAAGGACAGTGCTCAGGCCCTGAGCTCAAGCCCAGACTGGCAAAAAAAAAAAAAAAAAAAAAAAAAAACAACCAGAAAAGTAATAAATGCTGCAGAGAGAGAGGGAGGGAGGGAGGGAAGGAGAGAGAGAGAAAGCGAGAGAATCTCGTGGACTTTCCTGCCCTGCTGGCTTCAAAACATGCTCCTCAGGTTTCAGCCTCCTGAATAGCTGGGATACAGATGAGCCACCAGCATTTGATATTTCCCGATGCTTATTTTGAAGATTTGGTCTCCCAGACTTTTATGCCCATGCTGACTTTGAACCTGGATCCTGGATCTTAAATTCCTGAGTAGCTAGGATTAGAGCTGTGAGCCACTGGCACTTTTCTAATCTTCCCCTCCCCTCAACCTCCCCAACTTTCCATACCCAGTTTTTTTTCTTGTACATTGTCTTTTTTTTTTTTTTTTTGTAGTGCTGGGGTTTTACGCTTAGTACTATACCACCTGAGTCATGACCCAAGCTCTTTTTGTTTCAAATATTTTCAGATAGTCTTTCTTTTCCTTTCTTCCTTCCTTCCTTCCTTCCTTCCTTCCTTCCTTCCTTCCTTCCCTCCTTCCTTTCTCTTTCTCTCTCTCTCTCTCTCTCTCTCTCTCTCTCTCTCTCTCTCTCTCTCTTTCTTTCTTTCTTTCCTAGGCCAGTGTGCATCATGTTCCTACCAATGTCTCTACATAGCTGGGACAGGCAAGTGCCATCACAGTGCCCAGCCTTTTGTTGTTGTTAAGATGGTGTCTCACTAACTTTTTGCCCAGGCTGGCCTCTAACTGTAATCTTCCCATTTTCCCAACTTCTGCCTCCTGAGTAGCTGGATGCATGGGCTCAGTGCCTGCCATTATTGCCACTGGGTTTTTTGGTTGTACTGGAGCTTGACTTACAGCCTTGTATTTTGCTAGGCAGACACTTTACCTACAAGCCACACTTCTAGTCCTTTTTCTTTCTTTCTTTTTTTTTTTTTTTTTTGCCAGTCCTGGGCTTGAGCTCAGGGCCTGAGCACTGTCCTTGGACTTTCTCAAGGCTAGAGCTCTACCACTTGAGCCTCAGCACCACTTCCGGCTTTTTTGTATGTATGTGGTGCCGAGGAATCGAACCCGGGTCTTCGTGCATGCTAGACAAGCACTTTAACCACTAGGCCAAACTCCTGGCCCTCTTTCTTTTTTATTTTGGCTAGGGCCAAACTGAGGGCCTGAGCCCTGTCCTGAGTTTTCCCAAGGCTAGAGCTCTACCACTTGAGCCACGTCACCACTTCCGGCTTTTTCTATGTATGTGGTACCGAGGAATTGAACCTGGGTCTTCGTGCATGGTAGGTAAGCACTCTACCACTAGGCCACACTCCCAGTCTTCACTGGTTATGTTTAGGATAGGGGCTTAGTTCTTGTCCAATCACATACCTGGACTGCGACTTACCTCTTAGGCTTCCTGTAGTTACTAGGATCACAGGGTATGCTACCTTTCTTCCCTCCAAGGAGGGAAGAGAATTGCTGGCTGTTCTGTCCAGGCAGGTCTCCTGAGCTCAGCCTCACACTTGGCTCATCACTTTTTTTCTGGTGGGGACATACTGGGATTTGAACTCTTGGCCTTGTACTTGCTCAGCAGTCACTCTTACCACTAAGCCACAACTCTAGTCCTGACAGTTGTTTCTTATTCATTTATTTTTTTGTCGGTTGTGGGGAAATGAGTCTTATGGACTTTCCTGCCTGGGCTCGTTTTGACCCATGATCCTCAGATCTCAGCCTCCTGAGTAGCTAGAATTACAAGCGTGATCCACCAGCACCCAGCTGGTGATGTCAAAGCCTGGGTGTGTAACTCTCTTATGGTAGGTAAGCTTTCCAGAAGCTAGGCAAAGAGGCACACAAAGCCATATCAAACTCTTCATTGAAAAGGGAGTCTTGTGAGCTTTTTTCCTTTGGGGCTGGCCTTGAACTGCAATCCCAACCATCTCAGCCTTGGATTACAGACACTGGTCAGGAGTTTGGTCCAGTGTTAGTGTTTGCCTAGGATTATAGGCACTAGCACAGGCAAGTAGTAGCAAGGATTACAGGCATGAGCCGCCAGTGCCCAGCTGCCAGTAACTTCCTTTTTCCTAATTCTGTTTTCTTTGCTGCTTCCAGCTCTGGATGGATTCCAGATGGACAAGGTCGATGGAGAAAAGAAGAAAATGTCGAGTTTGATTCTGATGAGGAAGAACCCCCTGATCTACCTTTGGACTAACACCCTCTTTCCCCGTTCATTTCACAAATAAACTCCATTGGGCGCTGGGAGCCTAACTTTGCTATTGTCCGGTTCCATGTCCAGTCTCGGGGTTTCGGAGCTATTTTGTTTGTAGCTCGTTCCCTGCAACGTACACAGCTCCCCATACTTCTGACCCCTCCCCCACCGCCTACCAAAATCTTGCCAAGCGTCAGCTGCATGCAGCCCGGTGCCCTATTAATAAGTCTGTCAGAAAGAGGTCTTTGCCCTTCATGTCGTCCGCTTCCTTCCCCACCTCCACTCCCTGTCTTCCCTCCTCAAATCACAGGAATGATGCCGGCAGGCATTGGGGCTTTCTGGCTACCTCTGGAAAAAGACCTGAGACCAAGTACCAGGTAAAAGTTGAAAAGATTAAAGGGCACTGCAGATTTATGGGGAACACCAAGGGAGGGCGCTCCCCCACCTCCTCTGAGTAACCCGAACCTCCCTGCCTGCTGATCCCCAGGGTATAAATAATCCCCTGATGAACTGGCAGTAACCTTTGGGGGTCAGCGCCAAGATTCCCACCCAAAAGCCCAAGGAAGGAGGCAGGCAGGGTGGACAAAAGGGACTTTATTTACAGAAAGGCAGGAGAGGAAAGGGTTTCTATCTCTAGGGTTCCCAGCTCTAGTAAGTACAGGGGAGAGCAGTGTTATCTCTTCTTTTGCTGGCGACCTGTAAAGGACACAGAGTAAACAGGAGTCTTTATTTCCTGTCTTGCTTTTGGCAGAGGCGCCCCCTCCTCCTTTCCAGTTGATTAGCCAGACTTACTATGTGGTAATGTCTTAGGCCACCTGACAGCCCATCCCACATTAGCAGGACAAAATAAGAAACCACAAAGAAAATAAAAATGCTTTGCCTTTCTCCCCAGCCCCCCTCTTAGTGACTAGGTTTCCCTTCCTTCCTGCCTCTCTTATTGGTATGCATTCAGCTTGGGAGGCTTTTCTATTTTGTGATCGTTGGTGGGATTTGAACTTGTGATATGAATATGTGTGGTAGCAACCCAAGTTGTTTCTTACTAAGTCTGTTTTCGGATGGATCTGCCAGTTCCTGGACTTCTTGTCCTGTGTCCCCTTGCCCGGGCTCTAATCTATAATTACTCACGTAGTTCATTGTTCCGGGTCATGGCCTGGGCCGCCCGAGCTCGTGGCCCCTGTTGTGTAAAGTGGTAGCCAAAGCGAACGATAGAGGGACACTGCTCCAGCACGGTGGCCATTTCCATCTCCACTGCGTCACCGGGCCACTGGCGCTGAAGGATGCAGAGGTAGAAGCTATCTGCCAGGCTGTCTGGGATGCTCACTTCCCAGACCACCATGGGCCCCTTGGGGAGGCAGGAGGTTTGTTTGTTCAGTAACAGGAGGGGTGCGGAATAAGCTCCCTTCTTGGAGGTAATAAGAGAATTCAAACACATGATCATCTGAGCTAGTTCCACCGGGCCCACTGGTGGCTCACACCTGTGATCCCAGCTACTCAGGAGGCTGAGATCTGAAGATTGCAGTTGAAAGTCAGCCAAGTAGGAAAATCTATAAGACTCATCTCTAATTAACCACCAGAAAACCAGAGTGACACTGTGGCTAAAAGTGGTAGAGTATGCTAGCCTTGAGCAGAAAAACTTAGGGACAGTACCTAGGCCGTGAATTCAAGTCCCACAGCCAACCAAAAAAAAAAAAGAGCTAGTTCCTTCATGGCTGGCTCAGGGAGGAAGCTTAATGAGTATTCTCTGAACAGTAGGACCAGGGGAAAGGACTGCCGACCTGGTTGTCTACACGGAGCTCAGTAAGTGTAGCGTTTTCCCGCACTGCTTTCAGCACAGCCATGAGCCCTGTACTGCTAATGAAGTTGGATTCGATGTTCAGGCTCTGGAGGCTACGGTTCTCACGCAACATGCCAGCCACTGCCTGGGGAGTAGGGACTTGGGTTAGGATTTGGATAGTTTCACAGATGAGTGAGGAGAGAAAGAACAGGAGCGAGAGGGAAACAGCTCTTTGAGAAGGCTCCTTGAGGAGCTGTAAGTGGGACTACAGACAGGAAGGGAGGGGACAGTAGGTGAAAGCAGGGAGATGAAGTGAACAGTAGAGTTGGGGATCTTAAGAGATGTTTATGGTCCTTTGGGAAGATCATCTCAGCATTTCAGACTTGTGGGCCATCACGACCAAGGGACAGGATCTCCATGAGGACTTCGTAAGAAAGCATTTGGGAACCGGCCTGCAGGGAGTAGACATCAAGTAGCCTTACATTGGCAATGGGGTCACCACTCTTCGTGGCCACCAGACTGAAGCTTCGGACATAGGTGTTGGTCTTCATCGCCTCACACAGCTCGCTCAGCATGGGGATCGGGATGTCCTATCAGAGGGGCACAGGAAACCGTGGCTAAAGAGTCTTCTATGTCAGCAGTAATCCAGTGTTGCTTGGAGGATTGGCGTCCAATACCTGTATATTATTGAGGTTCACCTCCTCCAGCTCCTTGTCATTGTTCCGAACCCTCTTTAGCATTTCCTCAATGTTTGTAGGATTTGGGGGTTCATCTGGCACTGGCTTATATTTATCAGGCTGTACCACACCTAATGGGTGAATGAAGGAAGGGAACCCCAACATGTCCCCTACAACCTCCCCACTGATTCCTCATACCACCCGTGCACCATGATCTCTCCCAGACTGCCCTTTTCTACCCCTTGCTACCTTTCCTCCGGTCCTGGGACTGCCTTCCCAGAACCGTGGGGTGTGCCCTTCCCCGCCATACTCACTGCTAATGCCTTCTGTGTTGCAGATCTCTCCACTGCAGATGGCATCATAGTATTGCTTGTTGCTCATCAGCGTGTACATACCCAAGATTGCTGGAAAGGGTAAGCAGAGGAGCACAGAAAATGGGGGCTATGGGGCCTGGGCCAAGCCTGCCTCCTACCTCACTCTGCTGCAGCATTTTTTACAAGCTGGCCAGCTTCCTCTTTCAGAGAGGTTTCTTATCCTTCCTTGATCCCTGGGATCTGTTTCAAAAACTAAGACAGTGGTTTCTAAAACATGGGAATGGGGAGCCAAGAGTGTGGCCTAGTGGTAGAGTGCTTGCCTAGCATGCATGGAGCCCTGTGTTTGATTCCTTAGTACCACGTACAGAGAAAAAGCTGGAACTGGTGCTGTGGCTCAAGTGGTAGAGCACTAACCTTTGAGTTTAAGCCCCAAGACTGGCAAAAAGTAAAATAAAATGCTGGGGTGGGAAATTTCTTTCTTTCTTTCTTTCTTTTTTTTTTTGCCAGTCCTGGGCTTGAGCTCAGGGCCTGAGCACTGTCCTTGGACTTTCTCAAGGCTAGAGCTCTACCACTTGAGCCTCAGCACCAATTCTGGCTTTTTTCTATGTATGTGGTACCGAGGAATCGAACCTGGGTCTTAGTGCATGCTAGGCAAGCAGTCTACCACTAGGCCAAACTCCTGGTCCCTTTTTCTTTTCTTTTTTTTTTTCCAGTCCTCAAGGCTAGCGCTCTACCACTCAAGCCACAGCACCACTTCCGGCTTTTTTATGTCTGTGGTACCAAGGAATTGAACTCAGGTCTTTGTGCATGCTAGGCAAGCACCCTACCATACCACTAGGCCAAACTCCAGGCTGGGCAATTTCTTAAGAGCTACTAAAAGGTGAGGGTAGTTTGCATAAATTTTGTTTGTTGTTGTTGTTCGTTTTTTCTTTTCTTTTTTTTTTTTTTTTTTGTGGGTCTTAGGGCTTGAACTAGGTCTGAGCACTGTCTCTGAGCTCTTCAGCTCAAGGCTACCACCTTACTCTTGAGCCAAGCCCCACTTCCCATTTTCTAGAGGTTAATTGGAGATAAGAGTCTCAAGTCCTTTTGTGTCCGGGCTGGCTTTGAACCTTGGTCCTCAGATCTCAGCCTCCTGAGTAGTTAGGATTACAGGTGTGAGCCATTACACCCAGCCCCTCTTGATTTTAACCAAAATATTTTCACTTGAATTTGCTTTCACAATCCCTTTTGCAAGTCCTGGGACTTCAACTCAGGGCCTAGGCACTGTCCTTGAATACATTTTACTCAAGGCTAGTGCTCTGGCACTTGAGCCACAGAGCCACTTTTGGCTTTTTCTGTGTACGTGGTACTGAGGAATTGGACCCAAGGCTTTGTGCATGCTAGTTGAGCACTCTACCACTAGGCTATGCTCCCGGCCCCTAAATTTGCTGTTGAGACTAACTTATTACATTTAAGATGAGTAGATATATCACTAAACATTTCAAAAGGTAAAACTGCCAGGTGCCAGAGGCTTATGCCTCACTACTCCAGGAGCTTGATATCTGAGGACTATGCTTTGAAGCCAGGCCCAGAAAACAAGCCTGTGAGGATGACCCTCATCCTCACTTTCCCCCGGCTGCCCACCTGCAATGTCACACATTTCAGCATCTGTGGCATGGGCCAGGGCCTCTTCCAGCTCAGGCTCCAGTGTGATCTGCTCCTGGGCTGGGATTTCTCTCTTGGGTTGAATGTAGGGTTTCCCTGATGGGGAGATGAAGGATGCTTCAGGTAGGGATCATTTCTCCCAAGATCCTTGCCTCCAGCTTCCTTTCTTTCTCTAGGAGGTATAACACTGGGTTACTAGGGGGAAAGCCTAAATCCTCTACAAACTTTCTGAAAAGAACTGAAAAGTTCAGATGGGTTGGTACACGCCTATCATCCCAGCACTTAAGAGGTCAGAGCCGAGGTAGGAGAATCAAGCGTAAGGACAGGCTGAGCCCTTATCTCAAAATTAAATTAAGTTAAATAAAACACACATATACACCCACCTACCCTCAAAACAAACAGAGTACAAGCTCGCAAACAGGTGTCAGCACCTCATTCCCTAGGCAGCTAGGAGCTAGAAGGTAAGAGGGGAGCTAGAGGGGAAACATGAGAAAGTCACTGGGTTTCTGAACCGCATGGACGTTGCCATGCCCATACCCTTCTTCTCGCCTGTGAAGGGCACCAAGTCGTCACGCTCTTTGACCTCTAGTGCCTGTTGTTCCAGGTACTGCAAAAGGGCCTCTCGGTCCAGGGGTCCTGTTGGGCTCTTCTTTGTCTGGTCACGCTGTCTTAGTCCAGCTGGCAGGAGCATGTTCTTAGGGATGAGTTTTGGGGAACAAGTCAGGTACTCTCTTCTGGGGTAGGAACTCTAGAGCTCCCTAAAACATCTCCAGGTACATTTATCCCTGTTACTTAATCCTGATCTCAGCCATCCAGAGTCTAGCACCCTTCCCAAATGCCTCGGAACTTCCCCCGGTACCCTGGGCCAGCATCCCTACCTCAGGGTCCATCTCCTGTAGCTCGCAGTCCAGCTTTTCTAGCTCTTCGGGGCTCAATGTCCTTAGGATCTCATCTTCATCTATATCTCTGTATTTCTCCAGTTCCTTCTGATATGAGGACATGGTGGCCCCCACCCACTCCCCACTGTGTGGCACTCAGAGCCTGGGGGGTGCATAGGGGAAATATTTGAACATAGAAAAATGGACTTAAGACACAGTAGGGACTCAAAATAACCAGCCAAGGGAGGATCACAGTTACATAGCTTTGGAGGTTAGCAATCTAGTTGGAGATAAGGAAATGGGAAAGTTATGTTTAGAGTTAGAATTAGTCTCCTTCCTGCTTTTCTAACATATGGCTATTCAGGCTGGGGATCCCAGGATCCAAGCTATATGGCAAAGAAATCCTGGCAGCAAACTCCTTTCCCTACAACCTCACCCGTCAGAACCTCTCGGCCTAGCACAGCTGCTGGAAGCTCTGCCAGCAGGGCTGGCTCTATGCCCCGTTCCTATTGAAGAGTGGGGGGGGGGGGGGGTAGGTGACAGAAAGCTGCAGGGAAATTCTTCCTCTCTTCTCCCATTATCCAGCCTTTTTTTCCCTAAACTGGTTAAAGAAAATAAAGATCATTGGCCAGGTGAAGGGAAGTCTCCTATGCCATCCTCATGTCCTCTTTTGTTGTGGAGGATCAAGATTTCAGTGTGCTAAAATTCTAAATCCTAGAGGAAAGCAAGGGCTCTCAAACTAGGGGACTTCCAGGTTGGGGGAAGGGCAGTATGGCCTGAAAAGGGACTAAGTGTATCTATAATTTGTCACCAGAAAAGTGACACCAGACCAATGGATAGGAAATACTTTCTGAATGGAGTCGTTTCTCTAAAAACAGCAAGGAGATTAAACTGACACAATCTTTCACAACATGAAAAATAGACACTAGCTCCACAGACATAATACGAAAGATCCAAAGTGTGAGACACACAATGACAACATAAACTATAGAATTAAGGGACAGGACAGTGGCAGCAACAGTCACTGAGTGACAGAGGCAGAGACATGCTCTTGTATCACTCCCGGAAGAGCCACTCTTCTTCCAGCTCCCACCACAAACCCCCTCCTCTCCCACCTACCAGTCCTGAGGCCACTTCTCTCCTCACCTTCCCGTCTATCGGTTGTTCTGTCTGCTCTACTGGGGCACTGTCCCGGCGGCGGCAGGAGGAGTCCAGTGCCGGGGGAGAGGGTGGGGGAACAGTGAGCTCAGCATTTTATTATTTTAGCTCTGGCCAGGTGGGGGTGGTGGGAGATCACATATACACAGCCCCCATACCCTGCCCAGCCCTGAGAGCCTCTAGTGGCCACCATCAGCCACGGCACCACCTCCTTTCCAGACAAGGCTGTCCTAGTGGAGTTTAGGACTTATGTGTCTGAAGTTCTTACTATTTGATACCTGCTGTATTCAAAGCAGTGAATATAAGGTGACAAAAATATAAGTATATGGATTTTTAAAAATCTAGTTTAGGGGGCCGGGAGTTTGGCCTAGTGGTAGAGTGCTTGCCTAGCATGCATGAAGACCCGGGTTCGATTCCTCGGCACCACATACATAGAAAAAAGCCAGAAGTGGTGCTGAGGCTCAAGTAGTAGAGCTCTAGCCTTGAGAAAGTCCAAGGACAGTGCTCAGGCCCTGAGTTCAAGCCCAGGACTGGCAAAAAAAAAAAAAAAAAAACCTAGAGGATGGGAATATGGCTTAGTGGTAGAGTGCTTGATCCTCAGATCTCAGCATCCTGAGGAACTAGGAGCACCCAGCTTTAAGGAATTTACAGTATAACTGGAGGAGGTTTCAAAGGACAGGCTTGGCACAGACATGCTTCCTTTTCTTTTGTGCCAGTCCTAGGGCTTGAACTCAGGGTCTGGGCACTGTCCTTGGACACTTTTTGCTCAAGGTTAGTGCTCTGTCACTTGAGCCACAGCACTGCTTCCGGCTTTTTCTGTGTATGTGGTACTGAGGAATCCAACTCAGGGCTTCATGCATGCTAGGCAAGCACTCTACCACTAGTCTAGGCTATGCTCCCAGCCCTCAGACATGCATCCTTAACCCCAGTGTTGGGACACAGAGGCAGGAAGATTATTCAAGCCTGGGAGTTGGAGACTAACCCTAGTCAAGTCAGCAAGACCTACTGTCAGAATTTTTTTTTTTAAAAAAGGGCAATTCATAATAAATGCTAACAAATATAAACATATAGCTGGGAGTTTGGTCTAGTGGTACTTCTGCATGACTAGCATGCAAAAAGACTGGGGTTCAATTCCTCGGTACATAAAAAAGATGGAAATGATTCTGTGGCTCAAGAGGTAGAGCTCTGGCCTTGAGAAAGTCCAATGATAGTGATCAGGACCCGAGTTCAAGCCCCGACTGGCGAAAGAAAGAAAGAAAGGAAGAAAGAAAGAAAGAAAGAAAGAAAGAAAGAAAGAAAGAAAGAAAGGAGAGAGAGAGAAAGAAGGGAAAAACACATAAGGCTGGTGATAGTTCAGTAGTAGAGCTACTTGCTTAGCAAACATAGTGCTAGGTTCAATCCCCAGCACACACCATAGACACTACACACCACACACACCCACATTCTCATACATTTATATACTTCTTGTTCCCAACTCAAATTAGACATCAGACAAAAATAATCTTTCTGTTTTATTAGATTAAAAAGTAACAAAACCAGAAAGAACTACAGGAAAGGTGGTAAAAGAAACACAAGAGGATTGAGCAAGTATCAGAGATGACAAAGAGGAGAAACAAAGGGAAGGGAAGGAGAAAAGTCAAGAGCCCCAAGTTTGGGCAGGAAAGAGGTTTCTAAGGACTTGACATTTATCACTTGATGACAATTTTCTGGCGTAAGGCTCGGGGCCCAGAGCCAGGAAGGGGTTCAGGAGGCGGGGGGCCAGGGCCCAGGGCTGAGGCGGTGGGAGGGAGTCCATGGGCAGTGATATATTTCTTGTAAGCTTCACGGATAATCTTGAAGGCTCGAGCAGTGGCATAGGGAATGTCTGTTACAGGGTCCCGGTATAGGGCTGGACGGTGGGTCACTGGGCAAACCTCCCGAACTGGGACCTTTGGGGGTCGTCCTTGGGGGAACCATTCTTCAAATGTTGCATCGTCACTGAATGTGATGAAGGTACGTGAGCAGCGAGCAGGAGGGATGACAGGTCCACTCCCAGCATGGGGAGTCAATGCAGAAGCTGTAGGAGCTGGGTCAAGTCTGAGGGCAAAAGACAAACACAAAGAGCTGAGGAGAAGGCAATACAGAGAAAAAGAAATCAGAGCTGAGGAAAGAGAAAAAGGAAGTAGAATGGTAAGAATATGTTTAGAGAACCTACTAAATGATGTAAATAATGGGGGAAATGAAATTAAAAAAATAAAGTAGGGCTGGGAATGTGGCTTAGTAGTAGAGTGCTTGCCTAGCATGCATGAAGCCCTAAAGGTCCAGTTCGGGAAGTTTGACTCTTCAGTATCACATAAACAGAAAAGCTGGAAGTGGCACTGTGGCTCAAGTGGTATCGTGCTAGCCTTGAGCAAAAGCAGCACAGGAACAGTGCCCAGGCCCTGAGTTCAAGCTCCAGTAATGGCCATCAATAAACAAACAAACAAACAAACCAGGAAGTGGCGCTATGGCTAAAGGGGTAGAGTGCTAGTCTTGAGCACAAAAAGGTTCAGGGACAGAACCTAAGCCCTGAGTTCAAATTCCACAACCAACAATAAAACAAACATACAAAGAAACCCAAACAGGCAACTGGACGCCCGTTTCTCATGTTCATCAACCTAACTACTCAGAAGGCTGAGATCTGAGGATCAGGGTTCAAAGCCAAAACAAGATCTTTTTTTTTTGGGGGGGGGGGGGGGATCAGTCGTGAGAATTGAACTCTGGGCCTGGGCGCTGTCCCTGAGCTCTTCAGCTCAAGGCTACCACCCTACTCCTTGAGCCACAGCTCCACTTCTGGTTTTCTGGTGGTTAACTGGAAATAAGAGTCTTACAGATTTTAGTGCCCAAGCTGGCTTTGAACCAAGATCCTCAGATCTCAGCCTCCTAAGTAGCTAGGATTACTGGAGTGAGCCACTGCACCTGGCTGGAACCAAGATCTTATGTCCAACTATCCATTAAAAAGCCAGAACAGGAAATGTGGCTCAATTAGTAGAGCAACAGTCATGGGCAAAACAGTTAATGGACAACTCAAGATCCAGAGTTTAAGCCTCAGCACTGATGCATACACGGGCATGGGGGTGTGTGTGTGCCTGCATGCACACACATGCACGCACACGCTCACATGGCAATAGGAGAGAGATAAAGAGAAAAATAAGATGCTGGAGAGAGGACAGAATCTGAAAAGTATACAAGTATGAGCGAGCTGTGAGGAAAGCCAAGGAAATTCAATCAAAACAACACGGTTGGATTGACTCACCCCTCTACATCCACATTTTCTTCTTTGGGGCCTGGCTCCCCAACAAGTGGCACTGTCACAGAATGGTAAGTGATTATGGGCCCGGGACACTTCCGTTTCTTATGAACCTGTTTCTTTTTGTCAGCCTCGAGCCTCTCATATGTTTCTTCAGGGAGAAGAAGAGGATAATCAGTTTCTCTTTTTCTCATACTCTGGTCTCAATTTTCTTCCTGACTACCCATCTAGTGCAAGATAACAATGGAAGTACTCCTTACTTCCTGAGCTCTCTGCTGACCCTCCTGACATTGTCCCCACTCCTCCTTTCTCAAATGCACTTGGGGCCTTGCTCACTTAGAACTGGGAGACCTCAGAGTTGAAAGGGACTTTGTAATAGGAGCCTGTTCGTTCCCCTGGAAACAAAAATCTGCACTGCAAATACCCTGGGTCAACCTGCTTCTAGCCCAAACAACCCATTACATCATTAAGAGTCCTTTTTTTTTTTTTTTTTTTGCCAGTCCTGGGCTTGATCTCAGGGCCTGAGCACTGTCCTTGGACTTTCTCAAGGCTAGAGCTCTACCACTTGAGCCTCAGCACCACTTCTGGCTTTTTTCTATGTATGTGGTACCAAGGAATCGAACCCGGGTCTTCATGCATGCTAGGCAAGCACTTTAACCACTAGACCAAACTCCAGCCCTTAAGAGTCCTTTTCTATTTGTAGTTAAAATGTAATTCCTGGTGAACAGGTTTTATTTGTTTATTTATTGCCAGTACTGGGCCTTAAACTCAGTGCCTGGGCACTGTCCTTGGGCTTTCTTAAGGCTAGAGTTCTACCACTTGGGCTACAGTACCATTTCTGGGTTTTTGCTATGTATGTGGTATTGAGGACTCAAACCCAGGTTTTTGTGTATGCTAAGCAAGTACTCTATCACTAGGCTAAACTCCCGGCCTAGGTTTTATTTTTTCAAGCCATAAAGGGCACAAGTATAATCTGGCTTATTACTGCCCTTCAAATAGTTGAAATGGATGCCATGTTTCCATCAAGTCCTCTCCAGGCTGATCACAGCACCCATTCCACAGAACCATTCCTGGTTTCACATGGTTTTGTCATTCAATTTTGTTACCCCTTTGCCTTTTCTACTACCTTTCTGTTAAAACTATGTTTACCACACTTTATGGCAAACCAGAAGACCACTCTCAAGTGTATAGTATAGTTCTTTTTTGTCCACCATGGGGCTTTAACTCAGGGCCTGGGTACTGTTCCTGAGCTCTTTTGTTCAAGGTACTTGAGCTAGAAGCTGCACTTCCAGTTTTTGGAGTGTTGGAGATAAGAGTCTCCTGAGGACTTTTCAGCTTAAAGTGCTTTTCCGCTTTGAACTGCATTCCTTAGACCTCAGTCTCCAGATTAGCCAGGACTGCAGGCATGAGCCACCAGTGCTCCACAAGGCATTCCTTTTCAATTCACTCTAATCCCTGTGGCTACTTATACTCTACTGAACATTACCTGTCTGGACCGTGTGACACTGCACTGCATATATATGTTTCCTCCTTAAGGGCAGAGACTGTGACTCATTATCAGGGTCATGTAGCACGAGATACTTTCTGGGTACTCAATAAATATTTGCTAATAAATAAATAAAAACATTCCCAGCTCTTTTCCTCAAAACCAAGTCTAAATGTCAATGTCTGGCTTTTTTTTTTTTTTTTTTGTCAGTTGTGGGACTTGAACTCTGGGCCTGGGCACTGTCCCTGATCTCTTCAGCTCAAAGCTACTGCCTACCCCTTGAGCCACAGTGCCACTTTCCGTTTCTAGTGGTGAATTGGAGATAAGAGCTCCTCCTATACACACAAAATGGAGATAAGAGTCTCATGGACTTTAGTGCCAGGATGGCTTTGAATTGTGATCCTCAGATCTCAATCTCAGCCTCCTGACTAGCTAGGATTACAGGCAGCATGTGCCATCATCATGCCCTGTTCTGTTTTTTTTAATTTGTTTTGTTTTGCCAGTTGGTGTTCAAACTCAGTGACTTACACTCTTTCTGGATTGCTTACTCATGCTTGGTGCTCTACAACTTGAGCCTTGCCTCTAGCTTGACCTTTTGTTAGTTATTTCAGAGATGGAATCTTGCAGACTTTCCTGGATCTCAGCCTCCTGATCTAGGATTACAGACATGAGCCACTGGTGCTGGTTACTGTGTTTTCCTTGTCTATGGATGACAGCATAATCCTATGAAGTCTAACTAGCCGTTGTCCTCTGAAAACCCTGTTAGTCACTGAAACTCTTTGGAACTTGGATTCTGACTAATATTACTACTATCCCTCCTTTAAGCCAACCTTCTATCCCTTCTTGCCTGTACCCTGTGAACTCCTTACTCTATAATTAGTCCCCTCACCCATCTGTATCTTCAAACTCTTTGCACAGCATTTCTTACGCAGATTGCCCTACTGGGAACCTGGTCATCTAAGGCTACAGCTTTCCCTGTAGCCCTCTGGAGGCTGCTCATTCTCTCACATCCCACATGGGATGTATCTGCGATATATATGTTTTTGTTTTTTCTAGTCCTGGGACTTGAACTCAGGGCCTGAGTATTGTCCTTGGGCTTTTCCTCAAGGCTAGAGCTCTGCCACTTGAGCCAGAGCACTATTTCCTGCTTTTCTGTGTATGTGGTACTGAGGAATCAGCCCGGGTCTTCTTGCATGCTAGGCAAGCACTCTACCACTAGGCCAAACTCCTGACCTCAATATATATGTTTTTATATAATAAATTACTTTTCAGGATTATATATGCAATAGCACATTAGGTTTTTTTGGCTTTGTTTTTTTTTCTGGGCTTGGGGCTTGAACTCAGGGCCTGGGTACTGTGCCTGAGCTTTTGTGCTCAAGATTAGCACTCTAGGGCTGGGAGTGTTTTATGGTGGTTAATTGTGAATAAGACTCAGAGACTTTCCAGCCTGGCTAAGCCAGCCCAACTATTATTCTCAGATCTCAGCCTCCTAGGTAGCTAGGATTATAGGTAAGAGCCACCAGGGCTTAGCCATTTGTTTATAGGCAAATCTCACTCTGTAGCTCAGACTGGCCCTGAACTTCCAATTCTCCTGCCTCAGTCTTGTGAGATTACCATCATGTATTTCCGTGTCTTCTTACTCTCTTTTTCTTTTCTAGTCTTTATTTATTTATTTTTTTTAATGCAGGTACTAGGGCTTGAGCTCCTTGCATTCTTGCTTGGCTTTTTTTCTGCTGGCATTTTACCACTTAAGCTATGTCTCTAGTCAGCCATTTTGGTGGTCGACTGGAGACAGCCTCTCAGACTTTTCTACTTGAGCTGGCTTCAAACTGAGATCCCTAGACCGTAGCCTCCTGAGTAGATACGACTACAGGTATGAGCCACTGCACCTGGCGTCAGTCTTTTGATTATCATGTTGTGAACTAAGAAAGCAAGATGCAGAGGTTCAGCAATTTGGCTTTTAAGTAAATAAAACTAGGGTTTGAATTCAGTTCCCTGTTGGGCCAGGGTTTTTTTTTTTTTTAATTTTGTTTTGTTTTGTTTTTAGTTGGTCATGGGGCTTGAATTCAGGGCCTGGGCACTATCCCTGAGATCTTTCTTCTCAAGGCTAGCACTCTACCACTTTGAGCCACATACCATTTCCATTTTTCTGGTGGTTAGTTGGAGATACGAGTCTCTGCATGATGTGGCTTTTAACTCCAATCTTCAGATCACAGCCTTTCTGAGTAGCTATGATTGGTGCCTGGCTTTATTGTTATTCTATACCAAAGCCCTCAATATAGCTATTCTTCAGCGCTCTCATACAATACACCCTTTGCTTCTAATCACCTACTGTCTTCACTTTCTTTCTTCTTTCTCCTTCTCTCCTTCCTTCCTTCCTTCCTTCCTTCCTTCCTTCCTTCCTTCCTTCCTTCCTTTCTTTCTTTTTCTTTCCCAGTTCTGGGCCTGGAACTCAGGGCCTAAGCACTGTCCTTGGGCTTTCTCAAGGTTAGAGCTCTACCACTTGAGTCACAGCACCATTTCTGGCTTTTCTATGTATTTGTGGTGCTGAGGAATCGAACCTGGGTCTTTGTGCATGCTAGGCAAGCACTCTACCACTAGGCCAAACTCCCTGTCCCTTCATTTCTTTCTTTTGATTATTTTATCCCTAATCTTTATTTCTCCAGTTCTGTGGTCCTTTGGGTTTCATAATTTCCTCACTTTCTTTATTATCTCTACCCACTTTTCCCCAAGTGGCAGACTGACCCAGTGAACGTAAGTTGAGCTCTTCTGTGATCTTGGCCTCCCTGAGTAGCTCTTCCTGGGTCAGTGGTCGTTCAAAATGGGGTCCCTTTCGCCGCCGGGACTGGCCTTGCCTCTCCTGTACCCGAAGGAACGTTTGTCGTGTGTGCTCTGCTGTGGACTGACGCATAGATTTCCGACCTGAAACAAAATCAAATAGGAAGAAAAAAAACTTTTTTCTTTTCTTTTCTTTCTTTTTCTTTTTCTTTTCAGTCCTGGGCCTGAGGTCAGGGCCAGAGCACTGTCCTTGGACTTTCTCAAGGCTAGAGCTCTACCACTTGAGCCACAGCACCACTTCTGCTTTTTTCTATGTATGTGGTGCCAAGAAATTGAACCAAGGTCTCCATGCATGCTAGGCAAGCACTCTATCACTAGGCGAAATTCATGGCTTTTTTGAGTATTTACTGGAGGTAAGATCTCACTGGGATTCTTCTGCCTGGGCTGGCTTCCAACTACAATCCTCAGTTCTCAGCCTCCTGAAGAGCTCACTATTAAGTATTGTTGTGCCAAGATTGTCCCATATTCTGGGAATGATTCCTTCCTCCCCTTGCTCAGGGCCCATGTACTTGAACCTCATGTGGCAACAGCTTGATGCTCAGTGGTTAGACACCTGAGCTCTGATTAATCTTAAAGCGACCAGTGGTTTGAGTTACCAAATAGCCAATCAGGTGATTGTAACTATGGAATTTCCCTACAGAAGCTGTGTAAAATCCTTGTTCAGGACCTCTTAGCGTTGCCGGCTACGGGTATGTGGAGGTCCGAGTCTAGACTCGTAATAAACGACCCTTGCTTCTTAGCTTTGACTGTGGCCTCTGGTGATCTTTTCGGGGTTCTAGAAATTAGGGTACAACAGTATGAACAACAGTATGAATCTTTGAATTCACATCCATTCATCTATTCTTTTTTACAAATCTTTTTTGTTATTTAGTTTTTTTTGTGGGTCATAGGGCTTGAACTGGGCCTGGGCGCTGTCCCTGAGCTCTTTAACTCAAGGGTACTGCTCTACCCCTGGGCCTGGGCATTGTCTCTAAGCTCTTCAGCTCAAGGCTACCACCCTACCCTTGAGCCAAGCCCCACTTCCCATTTTCTAGAGGTTAACTAGAGATAAGAGTCTCAGTTCCTTTTGTGCCCTGGCTGGCTTTGAACCTTGATCCTCAGATCCTAGCCTCCTGAGTAGCGAGAATTACAGGCATGAGCCTGTAATTTTTATTTTAAAAAGGTCTTAGGAGTCCTCAAACTCAAGTCTCCTGGGTTTTCAGGCATATACACATTAAAATTGTTTGAGTAGAACTGGCACTATGGCTCAAGGGGTAGTGCAGTACCCTTGAGCTGAAGAGCTCAGGGACAGTATCCAGGCCCAGAGTTCAAGTCTCAGGACTGATCAAAAAAAAAAAATTTGTGTGTGTGTGCATGTATTGTATCCAACATGTTTATACTGGGCCTTGAACTCAGGGCCTCTCATTGTTTTTCACTGTTCTCACTTGGATTTTTCACTTATGGTTGGTGTTCTACCAATTGAGCCATATCTCTAATTCAGCATTTTGCTAATTAGTTGGAGATAGGATATCATGAACTTTTCTGCCCAGGCTTGCTTTGACCTGCAAACCTCAGATAGCAGCCTCCTGAGTAGCTAGAATGACAAGTATGAGCACATGGCTAAATTTCTTTGTAAATAATTTCAAATTAATAAAATCACTACAAGAGTAGTACAAACAACATCCATAGACACTTTGACTGTGTTCATATTTTGACTGTATTCTACTTCATCCTGTATTTTTTGTTTTTTGGTGGGTTGTAGGGCTTGAACATAGAGCCTGAGCTCTTCAGCTCAAGACTAGTGCTCTACTACTTTAAGCCACAGCACCACTTCTGGTTTTCTGATGGTTAACTGGAGAGAAGAGTCTCACAGACTTTTGTGCCCAGGCTGGCTTTGAACCATGATCTTTAGATCTCATCCTGCATAACTAGGATTACATATGTTTGTTTTAACAGTGAGCATTAAGTTGCACACTTCAGTGCATATTTCTTAAGGATTTTCCTTCCATGACAGTATAGTTATTAATTTTAATAAATTTAACATTGAGTAATTTATGATCATATTCCACTCTTTTCATTTGAACCCAAATTTTCCTACTCACTGTCAGAGCCATCATCTTGTAGTTCTAGTGGCAGCAGAGCCTTTTCTTCTCGGGCCTTCTGGGAGTTACCAGCTGGAGTGCTGACCTTTCGAGGCCTCAGGCTTTTCAGAGGCTCCTGGGGTTAGATTAGAATCAGATTAGCTTTAGGTAGAGATGAAAATCTTAGAGAAAAACTAACTGTAGGAGCCGGGAGTTTGGCCTCCTGGTAAAGTGCTTGCCTAGCATGCACGAAGACCTGGGTTCAATTCCTTGGAACCACATACATAGAAAAAAGCTGGAAGTGGTGCTGAGGCTCAAGTGGTAGAGTTCTAGCCTTGAGAAAATCCAAGGACAGTGCTCAGGCCCTGAGCTCAAGCCCAGGACTGGCAAACAAAACAAAACAAAACAAAGGAAAAAACAACTAACTGTAGGAAATGGGATTGGTATGACCAATACTAGAACCCAATTAAGGGGCAGGGGTTCAGGAAGTACGATGAATCCAGGATTACTCCTGTACCTTATAGGCTTTGGTGACTATTCGGCGCTTCCTTCTTGGCTCCTCTGCTTCTCCATCACTGGATGGCTCATCTCCTTCATCTATGTCAAAGTCAGAGTCCACCTCATCCTCTGTGTCTGACTGATCTCCTTGATATTCATCATCTCCAGATTCCTGAGGACACAGAGAGAGATGAGAATTGGTTGGCTGTGGAGTTCTTTTTGTTGTTGGTGGTGGTGGTCGTGGAGCTTGAATTTTGGGCACTGTCCCTGAGCTCTCTTCATTCAAGGCTACTAGCACTCTACAACATTGTGCCAAAGCTCTACTTCCAGTTTTCTGGTGGTTAAAGTCGCATAGACTTTCCTGCCTAGACTGGCTATGAACCACGATTCTCAGATCTCAGTCTCCTTAGTAGCTAATATTACAGGTGGGAGTCACTAATGCCCAATAGCCAGAGTTCTTAATGTCCCTTCAGGGGGAACAGAATTCCTTCACTTTGCTTTTCAACTTAGCCCTTTGCTTTTCTCAAGCAAAGACTTTTTGATTGATAGCCTTTGGTTCTAGCATAATTCCCTTCCAGGCTTGATTGTGTTTTATCCATAGCACTCTGTATTTACTGGAGAACAAACAGATACGGTTTGGTTTCACTTCAAGGAGTTCACAGTATGCCATCATAAAAAGATTAGGGGCCGGGAGTTTGGCCCAGTGGTAGAGTGCTTGCCTAGCATGCATGAAGACCCGGGTTCAATTCCTCGGTACCCCACATACATAGCACCGGAAGTGGTGCTGAGGCTCAAGTGATAGAGCTCTAGCCTTGAGAAAGCCCAAGAACAGTGCTCAAGCCCTGAGCCCAAGCCCAGGACTGGCAAAAATAAATAAATAAATAAATAAATAAATAAATAAATAAATAGAAGTATTAGCCGGGTGCAGTGGTTCATGTCTGTAAGCCTAGCTACTCAGGAGTCTGAGATCTGAGGATCATGGTTCAAAGCCAGCCTGGGCACTAAAGTCCATGAGACTCATCTCCAAATAACCACCAGAAAACCAGAAGTAGCACTGTGGCTCAAGGGGTAGGACAGTAGCCTTGAGCTGAAGAGCTCAGGGAAAATGTCCAGGCCCAGAGTTCAAATCCCACAACTGACAAAAAAAAAAAAAAAGTATTAAGAGCTAAGTGCCAGTGGATCATGCCTGTAATCCTAGCTACTGAGGAGGCTGAGATCTGAGGATTGAGGTTCAAAACCAGCCCTGGCACGGAAGTCTGTGAGACTCTTTATCTTCAATTCACCACCAGAAAACTGGAAGTGACACTGTAACTCAAATGATAGAATGTTAGTCTTGAGCTGAGGAGTTCAGTGATAGTGCCCAAAGCCCAGAGTTCAAGACCCACAACTAGGAAAAAAAAAAGGATTAAAAGTATTAGCCTGGCATCAATGGCTCAAGTGGCTCCTACCTTCTTCCTAGCTACTCAACAGGCAGAGTCTAGAGCTCTCCTGGGCCAACTTGGGCAGAAAAGTTCACTAGAATCTATCTCTAAAATAACTAGCAAAAAGCAAGGCTGGAGCTGGGCACCAGTGGCTCACACCTACAATCCTAGCTACCCAGAAATGTGAGGACTATGGTTTGAAGTCAGACTGGACGGGGGAAGTCTATGAAACTCTTTTTTCTTTTTGGTCAGTCTTGAACTCTGGGTCTTGGCACTGTCCCTGAACTCTTCAGCTCAAGGATAGCATTCTATGACGTTGGGCCACAGCATCACTTCCAGTTTTCTGGTGGTTAGTTGGAGATAAGAATCTCACAGACTTTTGTGCCTGGGCTGGCTTTGAATGAAGTGTGATCCTCAGATCTCAGCCTCCTGAGTAGCTAGGATTACAGGTGTGAGCCACTGCACTGGCCAAGTCTATAAAACTTCGTGGGCCCCCCCCCAGTCCTGGGCCTTGAACTCAGGGCCTGAGCACTGTCCTTAGGCTTTTTCAAGGCTAGAGCTCTACCACTTGAGCCACAGCACTACTTTCAGCTTTCTCTATGTATATGGTACTGCTGAATGGAACCTGGGTTTTTGTGCATACTAGGCAAGCACTCTACTGCTAGGCCAAACTTCCAGCCCAAGTCTATGAAACTCTTATCTCCAATTATCCACCACATTCAAGCCCTTAGTTAAAGTCCCAGGATAAATAAACACACACACACACACACACACGCACACACACGGGATGGAAAGGCAGCTCAAGTGGAAAAACATCCAAACCTTTTTTTTCTTTTCCCAATTGGACCTAGGACTTGAACCCTGGGCTTAGGCATTGTCCCTAAGCTCTTCAGCTCAAGGCTACTGTTCTACCCCTTGAGCAACAGTGCCATTTCCAGATTTCTGGTGATTAACTTTCCTAACTGGCCTGGCTTTGAACCATGATCCTCAAATCTCAGCTTCCAGAGAAGTCAGGATTACTGGCATGAGCCACCACCACCAGTGCCTAGCTAAAATGCCCAAACCTACTCTATCATTTAAGCATCCCTCCACTTCTTTCTTTTGCTGATTAAAGAGTCTCTATCAAGACACTGTCTAGCTAGCTTTGAACCTGGATTCTTTAATTTCAGTCTCCGGAGTAGGTAGGATTATAGATATAAACCACTAATGCCCAGCTGGGAAATTTCCTTTGAACAGGGCTGATGGGCCTGGGACATGAGTTGTAGTTTCAAACCTGCTTTAGACCCTAGTGTATGGTTAGGACTGTAACCATGGTTCAAAACACTGGGAATATTTAAACAGCTAAGAGAGAATTGCAGGTGGGGAGAAAAGCAGGAAATGTATAGTGTGTTAATGGCAGAAGGATTTAGAGCCCAGTAAAGCAAGTTTATTTTGGCCAAGAAGTACTTTTTAAGCTATGATTGTTCCGCAGGCCTATACAATTTCCTTGCCTTTTCTTTAATTTTTGAAAAAAGGTTTCATTATGTAGCTGAAACTGGACCTGGAATTGTATGTAGTCCAGTCTGGCCTTAAACCGACAATCTCCCTTCAGCCTCCCAAGTCCTAAAATGACAGGTGCTCACAACCATGTCCAGCAAGGCCTAGAACATTTGAAAGGAAGGCTGCAATTATTTGGTTTATTAAGGTACTTAAATATTCTGGATGCTAGTGGCTCATGCCTATAATCTTACTCAGGAGGCAGAAATCAAGAAGATAGTTCAAGTGCTAGCCTGGGCACAAAAGTCCAGGAAACTCTGATTTCCAATTTACCAGCAAAAACAAACAAAACAAAACAAAAAAAAATTGAAGTAGGGACTGGGAGTTTGGCCTAGTGGTACAGTGTTTGCCTAGTATGCATGAAGACCTGTGTTCAATTCCTTAGTACCCCATACATAGAAAAATCTGGAAATAGTGCTGTGGCTCAAGTGATAGAGCTCTAGCATTGAGAAAGCCCAAGGACAGTGCTCAGGACCTGAGTTCAAGCCCCAAAACTGGCAAAAACAAAACAAAACAAAGCAAAACAAAAACTCTGAAGGTGTGATTCAAGTAATAAAGTGCCAGCTCTGAATAAAAAAGCTAAGCAAGATTACGAGGCCCAGAAAGAAAAGACAGTGAAAGGAAAGAAGGAAGGAAGGAAGAAATGGTTTAAAAAAAAAAAAAGACAGTAGCACCCACCTATAATCCTAGCTACTTAGGAGGCTGAGATTTGAGAATTGCAGTTCAAAGCCAGCCTAGGCAAGAAAGTCTATGAGACTCTTATTCCAATTAACTATCAGAAACTGGAAGTGAAGCTGTGGCGCCAAGTGCTAGAGTGCTAGCCTTGAGTGAAAAAGCTCAGAGACAGTGCCCAGGCTCTGAGTTGAAGCCCTAAGTTTGGCCAAAAATAAAAAAATAACAAATAACAAATAAATTAAATTAAAAAACAGGACAGGAGGAAAGAGGAGGGAGGCGAGTAGGCCAGGTGCGATGGTTCATACTTGTAATCCTAGCTATATTTCAGAAGGCTGGCCTCTGAAAATCAGTTATAAGCCAGCCTGGACAGAAAAGTATGTGAGACATTTTTTTTTTTTTTAAACTGGCCCTGGAGCTTGAACTCTGCCCAGCTCATGAGAATCTTATTTCCCTTAAAAAAGCTGGAAATAGGGCTGTGGCTCAAGTGGCAGAGTGCCAGCCTTAAGCAAAAGAAGCTCAGGTACAGGGCCCAGGCCCTAAGTTCAGACGCCAGTATTGACACACACTGGCACACACACGTATGTACGTATGTACGTATGTATACACATACATACATACACACACACACACACACACACACACACACACACACACACACACACGAAAAAAGGAAATCTATCCCAGCAATTCATATTCTTTGTTGAGATAAAGTTCCCAAGAGAATTTGTAGGTGTGCTGAGATAGACACGTATTTGAGTAGTGGGGAGCTACTGAAGATTTGGAGATATGTACAGGGCTGTTTCAGAAAGATGAGGAAGATGGTGAGGCTGGAATAGAGAGTCTGAAATGCCATGTAATAAAGGCGAAAGCTACAATGGTAGAAATACTGGGAGAGGTAGGGGAATCACCCGAGGGAGGAGGAGTCAACTAGGCCGGGTAGCACCTTCAACATGTGGCCCTCTCATTAATAATGATGTAGACTACCCAGGCTGCCAAAACAAGTCAGTTAGATGGCTGACACTCCAAGCCAGCTGGAGTTCAATCCTACACTGATGACCATCATTTCCTCCCAACTGATGCTTGTAAAAGACAGAAAAAGAACATGCTAATCTCCTCAAGTCTAATCTGGTATTAAGTCATATCATCAGAGAATCATAGATCAACCTTCCATTAGCTTTGTGCCCAGTTGAAAAACTTTCACTAAATTATGAATCTACTACCATCCTTTGGACTTTTAGCAAGTCATTAATAGATATGACTAGGTAACAGAATGTTTTCATATCATCTACCAAATACTTTCTTACTTTAAGTATAGGACATGATATATTGATATATTCTATGATTTAATGTCGAGTAAACTTTTTTTTTGCCAGTCCTGGGGCTTGAACTCAGGGCCTGAGCACTGTCCCTGGGCTCTCATAGCTAGAGCTCTTCCACTTAAGCCACAGCACTTTTTTATGGATGTGCATGCATGCACACGTACACATACACACTTCATTTTGATTACTGTGCAACTCACAGCTAAATTTAATAGCACTTGTTATTACCACTCTCCCATAGGCTCTTGCTGCCTGCAAGTACTTCTGATCTGTCTCTATTTTTACTGTTCTTACTTTTTGTTTGTAAGCCTCCTTGAATCCTTTTTGGAAGCACAAAGGGTACATATTAAATAACGACTCATAAAATGACAGGAATAGGAAAATGAGCCTTGAAGGATGAGAAAGTTCTATTTTAAACCAGTTGATTAGGGCTGTGTAAGTAATAATTGTGTATTCTATTTTCTTAATTTCCTTTAAACCCTACTGTTCATGTAATTTTTTTCTCTTTGATAATGGTGCTGGCACATGATGCTCAGACATGATAGACCAGTACTCTACTACTGATCTACTCCTCTAATGTTTTTCTACCACCACTGCTCCCTTCAGTTTGGTCTTATTATAGGGTAAATTTTGGGGGGCCAGTCCTGGGGCTTGACTTCAGGGCCTAGACATTGTCCCTGACCTTCTTTTTGCTCAAGGTTAGCACTCTACCACTTGAGCCACAGTGCCACTTCTGAACTTTTCTGTTATACAGTACTGAGGAATAGAACCCAAAGCTTCCTGCATGCTAGGTAAGCACTCTACCACTAAGCCACATTCCCAACCTTAGAGCAACCTTTTAAAGTACAAATCTGATCACAGAACTCTGATCACTTTCTAGACTTTCAAATTAAGAGCAAAACTCCTAAAGAAAATGGCTTGTGATAAGCCATTATTGTAGGCTATTGCCTATAAGAGGCTAAGATGCGAAGATTCTGGTTCATAGTCAACCCAAACAATGCCCATGAAACTTTTTTTTTTTTTCTGGCCAGTCCTGGGGCTTGAACTCAGGACCTGGGCCCTGTCCTTGGGCTTTCTCAAGGCTAGTGCTCTACCATTTGAGCCACAGCACCACTTCTGGATTTTTCCATGTATGTGGTACAGAAGAATCGAACCCATGACTTGGTGTATGCTAGGCAAGCAGTCTACCACTATGCCATGCTCTGCTCCCCGCCCCCCGCCATGAAACTTTTATCTCCAATTAACCAGTAAAACACAGAAGTGGAGGTATGGCTCAAGTGCTTGCCTTGAGCAGAAAAAGCCAAGCAAGCCCAAGTGCAGTGGCTCAGGCCTGTAATCCTAGCTACTCAGGAGGCTGAGATCAAAGCTAGCTTGGAAACAAAAGGACCTGACACTCTTACCTCCAATTAACCTCTAGAAAATGGGAAGTGGAGTTTGGCTAAGGGTAGACTTGAGCTGAAGAGCTCAAGGACAGTGCCAGGTCAAGTTCAAGACCACCCCCCCCCACCACACACACACACACAAAAGAAAAAGCCAACCAAGAGCACAAGGGCATGAGGCACTGAGTTCAAGTACTGTACAAGAAAGAAGAAAAGGAGAGGAGGAAAACAAACAGAAAAAAAGGAAAGAGGAGAGAGAAGGAAAGAAAGAAGGCTCATAAGGACCTGGGCACCAGTGGCTCACGCCTGTAATCCTAGCTACTCAAGGAGGCTGAGATCTGAGGATCACAGTTCATAGCTAGCCTGGGCACCAAAGTCTGTGACTCTTATCTCCAACTAACCACAAGAAAACCTGATGTGGTGTTGTGGTTCAAAGTAGCAGAGTGGTAGCCTTGAGCTGAAAAGCCCAGGCCCATCAAGCCCCACCGCACGCACACTCACTCGCGCGCGCGCGCGCGCGCACGCGCGCGCACGCGCACACACACACACACACACACACACACACACACACACGTGTGCACGCTCCCAAACTTCCAACCCTCCCCCGTCACACAAAGGCAGCTCAAAAGGTCCTACAGAATCTGCCAAGTCATGATCTTAGTACCCTTTTTTTTTGGAAGAAATCACTTTATTCTAAGTAACTGAATAACAGAACAGCTGGAGGCAATACAGACACCCATTAGCTCCAACTCTACATCATCTCAGTGAACCTCTATTAAGAGTCACAATACCCTCTTCCATGACCACCCCTGAGGCAACAAAACTATTAATAACAAGAAGTTAACTTATAGTTTTACACTCTATAGTGTCACTATCAATTACATTTCCATGTTAAATTAACTTGGTCATCAGAGGCGATTTTCGATTTTTTCAACTTCAACTTCACAGTTAAACTAGTCCATTTGCAATTCTGCACTGCTTCAGCACCTCATTGAAGCCCTCACAGGAGCTTGAAGTCACCCTGGTTCTGGGCACAAAAACTGCTTTATCTCATAGGAACATGGGCCACTAAGCTGCTGCTGCTGTGCCAGCTGGGCTCCCTGGGGCTCCTGATAAGTGATGTGTCCGGCCTGGCAGGCTCAGTGTTACCAGCTCCACTGAAGCCCCCAGTGATAGCATGACCCAGTGTGTGCGCTACGGCAGATCCCACACCACACCAGCAGCAGTGGACGCCATCTGGGCCATCAGCCCTGGCTGCCGGGGTCCAGCGGCAGGAGAGCCCACAGCGGATGTGGGGCTGCCATTGGTGGCTGAGCTACAGGAGCTGGCCTGGGTGCAGCTCTCATCTGAGGGGCCCGGCTGGCTGGTGGGGCCACTCGGGAGGTGCGGCTACGGCTTCCACGAGGCATCCTGGACCCTGACGACGAACCACCCTCAGTACCCTTTTACACACCTTTTCCACCATTTCCAGGGACTGACCTTTTTCTTCCTGCTATTCTTTAGCCAAGACCTACTTTTCATAATTTTCTCAGCTAAGAGTATCTACCTTGGTTCTCATGTGCTCCCACAGTTCTCTATGTCTACCTCTTGCTTTAAACAATCTAATAGCTTAATTGACTGAGCCCAACCAGTTCCTCCATTGGGCATTTCAGGCATACTAAGCAAGTGCTCTACCATTGAGCTATATCCCTAATCCCAGGATAGTGTTTTTAATCCTGTTTTTCCCCCCCAAAGTCTACAACAACTTGTCACCTATGGCATGCTCTCAGATATTAAGAGATATTAAAAGTGAATGGAGGGGTCGGGAGTTTGGCCTAGTGGTAGAGTGCTTGCCTAGCATGCACTAAGACCCAGGTTCGATTCCTCGGTACCACATACATAGAAAAAAGTCAGAAGTGGTGCTGAGGTTCAAGTGGTAGAGCTCTAGCCTTGAGAAAGACCAAGGACAGTGCTCAGGCCCTGAGCTCAAGCCCAGGACTGGCAAAAACAAACAAACAAAAAAAAAAAAACAAAAAGTGAATGGAGGGGCTGAAAATGTGGCTTAGTGGTAGAGTGCTTGCCTAGCATGCATGAAGTTCTGGGTTTTATTCCTCAGTATCACATAAACATAAAGAGCTGAAAGTGGTGCTGTGGCTCAAGTGGTACAGTGCTAGTCCTGAGCAAAAGCAGCTCAGGGATACCTGAGTTCAAGTCACAGTATAGGCACAAAAACAAACAAAACCAAAAAGGTGAGTGCAGTAAAAAGGTGAATCAAGAGGCTGAAATCTGGTGGTGGTTGTTGAAAGCCAGTCCCATAGAAGTCCAATTAACCAACAAAAAGCCAGTAGTGGAGTTGTGACTCAAGGCAGAGAACTAGCCTTGAGCCCAAGTTCTAGGACTAATTTAAAAAAAAAAAAAAAAAAAGTGAATGGGTAAAGCTGGGAGGATGGAGAGTTTGAGGTCAGGTCAGCCACAAAACAACAAAATAAGATTGAGTCAATGTAATTTTAGTTATGTATCATCCCAATCCAGATAACGGGCTAGGCCTTGGACCTGTAATGTTGTACGGACTCACCGGGTAGGGAGTTTATTATCTAAACGGAAAGGGAAGTATCGAGAGGTAAACCAAATCTAACAGCTCAAAACGTGTTCTTTGGAGGATATAAAGAACAGTTATCTGATAATAAAAAACAACAACAACAACAACAAAAAACAACCATTCACACGCTGAGATTTGAAAGCTGAAAAAGGTAATGACCTGTCTAAGCTCCTCTACTTCTTGGAGCGTTTCCTTCCCACGCGGAAGGCGAATCCCCGGGCCGAGGACCTGGGCACTCGAGGCCGTGCGCCGGGCTTAGGGCGGCCGCTCGCGACAGTACTGCGGGGCCCCTGGGGGCTTCTCCGGCCCGGCCCGGGCTCTCCCCGCTAGGACCCCCCCGCAGCCTTCCCCCGCCCCGGCCCCGCCCCGCCCCGGCCCGGCCCCGGCCGCGGTTCCCAGCCCGCTCCGCTCCCTGCCCCCCTTCTTCTTTGTCTGGGGCCGTTCCCTGAAGGACTCCGCTTCCTCCTTTCCCTCTCCCTGGTCCCGGCTCTTGCCTCGGTGAAACCCCCATAAGTCGTCTGGTAGAATTCATCCTCCTCCTCTGCCTCCAAGAGCCCAGAGAGCCGGTTCCCAGCCGTCTTCCGGGGGGCGCGGCCCCCAGCCAAACTCATGTCGCCTACCGAGACTGCGCCGCCGCCACTTTGCCGCCCCTCACCCAGCTCGATTCTTGGGGTTCGGCGCTCGACACGGCTACCTGCGCAGGAGGTGGGGTACGCCGGACGTCTACAGGCAAAAGCAGCAGAGCGTAGAGAGCGCCTCGTCCCGCCTCTAAATCTATTTTTCAGCTCCGCCCACTCGCGTGAAGAGACTCAGATGACTTTGCCGCCTAGCTTGTCGACGAGGATCTGTGCTCTGACACCAAGATTCCTATTACCCTAATTAGATTTCGAGAGCAAGCGGGGCGGGGCGCCGTGGCTCACCCCTGTAATCCTAGCTACTCAGGAGGATGAGATCTGAGGATCGAAGTTCAAAGCCAGCCCGGGCACTAAAGAAACTGACACTCTTATCTCCAATTAATCACTAGAAAGCGAGAAGTGGGACTGTGGCTCAGGGGTAGGGAGGTAGCCTTGAGCTGAAGAGCTCAGGGACAGCGCCCAGGCCCAGAGTTCAAGCCCCATGACCGACCAAAAAAAAAAATGTATGTATGTGTGGAATATATATATATATATATATAAAGAATGTATGTGTGGAATATATATATATATTCTTCTGCTGAAATCTGTTTTTCACTGTGTTAGTGGAAACCTTTATAAAATTCCAGCACTTTGCCACTCTTGTCTTCAAAAGTCTTTAGTGACTCCTCATCATTTACAAGATAAGCAGAAAGAATAGTATTGTGGTTTTACACAGCCTCAGAGCCAATGAGACCTGAGTTTGAATGTGAGCTTGAAGGTTTTCTAGGTGTATGACTAAAGACAAATAGATTTATCTCTCTAAACTCATTTTTCTGTAACATGAGACTAATAATATTTACATTTTTTCATGTTGTTGAAAAGGCTAAGATATAATGAATATTAATTATTAACTGATTGCTCTTTTGCAAGTGGTAGGCTAGCGTTCTACCACTTGCAGTACAGTGTCACTTCTGGTTTTCTAGTGGCTGATTGGAGATAATAGTCTTCTGGACTTTTCTGCTTGAACCATGATCCTCAGACCTCAGTCTGTAGTTAGGATTAGAGGCGTGAGCCACCAGCACCTAGCTAAGATATTCTTGTAAACTACTTAATACAGTGTTTAGTAAGCACACAGTAAATGTTTCATAGATGATAGCTACTATTGTGATCTTTCCTCATTTAGCCTCTCCATCTTTCTAACTCATCTCTTGACACATCATCTTATTTCTGGGTCATTCCCCTATCATTCAATTCTCTGTCATGCCACCAGCTTTTTCCTTATTAGAAACTCTTTCCTTTCTACCTGGCAAAACTCTAATTTTATAGGACAGTGAAGTCTTCCTGAAATCATGTGTCCTAGATATTTTTCTGGAATAGTTCCAATATCATCAAATAATCTATAGTACTGTCAAGACTGTTCCTCTCCCTCTCCCTCCCCCGGCCCCACCCTCTCTCTTCTTTTTCTCTTTCCTCATGAGGCTTGAACTCCAGGCCTGGGCACTGTCCCTGAGGTGCTTTTTTTTTTTTTTTTTTGCACTCAAGGGTATGCTCTACCACTTTGAGCCACAGTGTCACTTCGAGTTTTCTGGTGCTTAATTGGAGGTGAGTCTTGTGAGCTTTCCTGCTCAGGTTGGCTTCCAACTGTGATCCTCAGATCTCAGCCTCCTGAGTAGGGTTAGAGTGCTCAGGTTGGCTTCCAACTGTGATCCTCAGATCTCAGCCTCCTGAGTAGGGTTAGAGTTGGAGGCATTAGCCACCAAAGCCCAGCTAACGCTGTGTTAACTTCTAGTCCCATTTCTAGTTCTAGAACGATGGTTATCAAATTGTAGCATTGTAGCTACTCTGTGATGTTAGATAATTACATTTCATTGTTTTATTATTATTTATTTTTGCCAATCCTGGGGCTTGAACTTAGGCCTGGGACTCTGTACCTGAGCTTTTGTGATCAAGACTAGTGCTCTACTACTTTGAGCCACAGCACCATGTATAGCTCTTGTGTAGTTAATTGGAGATAAGAATTTCAGGGCCTGGAGTTTGGCCTACTGGTAGAGTGCTTGCCTAGCATGCATCAAGACCCAGGTTCAATTCCTTGGTGCCACATACATAGAAAAGGCCAGAAGTGGTGCTGAGGCTCAAGTGGTAGAGCACTAGCCTTGAGAAATCCCAAGGACAGTGCTCAGGCCCCGAGTTCAAGCCCTGGGACTGGCAAAAAAAATTTCATGGACTTTCCTGCACAGTCTGGCTTTGAACCATGAACCTCAGATCTCAACCTCTTGAGTCGCTAGGATTACAGGTGTGAACCACCAATGACTGGCTATATTTTATTGTCATGTAAGACGCAACATGTCTCTCATCCTTATTAATCTAAGATTTTTTCTTTTTGTTTTTATGTAGAACAGTCTAGCCTTCAACTTGTTATGCACCTGGGATTACAGGCATGTACTACCAAGAACAGCTGAGTGTGTTGTTGTTACCATTATTTTGTAGTGCTGGGGATTAAAGTCAAGGCCTAACAAATATTAGGCAAGTGCTCTTACCATTGAGCTACATCCTCAGAAAGGACAGAGATTTTATCTCCATCTGTGTGTACTAAGAATTTTCAGTGCCTAGTATATAGCAGGAATTAAATCATATAATCATATTAATTAAACAAATGAATGAGAAACTCATATTGTTTTTTTCGTGACATAGCCTCCATAGCCCAGGCTACTCTCCAATGTGAAATCCTCCTTTCTCTGCCTCTAGAGTGCTGTTATCACAATGTTCTTGCCTCTGTGTTGCTTTTGCAATCACTAGCTCCTTTATTCTGACCTTAGGGGGTTGTTCCAAGACTTCCTCCCCTCCCTTCTGGACTGAGGACCTGGTGATCTTGCTTGGCTTTTTTTGTTCATGGCTGGCACTCTACGACTTAAGTGACATATTTAGTTCAGGTGTTTGGTGTTTTTTTTTCCTGCTCATTTGGCAAAAGAGTCCTGTGCACTATTCTGCCAAAGCTTTCAACCCTCACTCCTGAAATCCTAGCCTCCTGAGTAGCTAGGATTACAGGTGTGAGCCACGAGGATCTGAATTCTAAGACTTCTAAAGGCTGCTTAAAAGAAAATATTGGGGCTCAACTTGGGGCATTGTACCAACATAGGTAAGTGCTGTACCACTTCAGTATATCCTCAGCTTGGAACAGTGCTGTAAGTGCTCTCATGTCTAAATGTATGACCCTGTTTGGGGGCATTTATATCACCTTCCTTCTCAAAGTATGTACTGGTGAACTCCCTTTTCCATTTCCTCAGGGGCACCAAGCCAAGACACGCTGTGCTGCCCCTGCTTCCACACCCTGCCACGTCACCCCACTGCTGCTATGCCAGGAATGTTACTAGGGACGAGTATCTCTATGACTCAGAGGACACCCTAGGGATTGAGTGGGTGTGAAGGCAGAGACAAGATTTAGGAGTAAAAGATGGGAGACACCTTCTTAAATATCCTTAACTCCTTTTTTGTTTACTTATTTTTTGAGACAAGTTTTTGCTATTTTATCTGTTACGTAGACTGGACTCCACTACATGAATCTCTTACCTCAGCCTTCTGAATAGCTTGGGGTACAGGCATACATCACCAAATCCTTCTCCTCACTCCACTCTTTCCATTTTACCTTCATGTTGAGGAGACATGTGCTAGGTACTTCATGTGAAAATGGTTGAGATGTAATCTTTCTTTTGGAGTTCAGTCTTCTGAGGAAGATGAGTACATAAACATATTGACATGTCAGGTGGTAAGTGTAATAGTAATCTTTTTTTAAGTACAACAGGTAGAAATGAAGATCCCTAAATAGCTACGAGACCAGCATTTCTCTTTCAGGAGAGCTGACATCAAATTCACACATTAGTTCCCAGGAACAAGATCCCCCTTGAGTTGCCAAGGATTTATTGGTTTCTTCCTGATTTTGAAATTAGAAACAGGAAATTATTTCTGGAAATATTCAACGCATTTATTTACTGAATACCCCTGTTCTGTTACTGTCTGGCTTCTGAACTGTTCAGTGTGGTGGGCAACATAAGGTGTTGAACATTAAAAAAATCCTTCAACACCATATGTGCTGGGCACCCAAAGTACTCACTAGTGCCAAAATAGTACCAAATAAGTCCAGCAGGTGGCAGCAAAGAGACAATTATGTTAGGAAATTATTGAAGGAAAGGCAGAAAGCTCAAGTGGGAAATGTTATATGGACATTTAGGACTTACTTTCCTTTGGAGGACTCAGAAATTCTCGTTAGAAGGTAACCAGAACACCTTGGGGGCTACAAAACAGACAAAAGAAAACTCTTCATTTATTTATTTTTCAAATTACTCTGTAAAGTCAAGAGAGGAGCTGGGGATACAAGAACATAGTCCTTGTTCTCCAGAATCTTTGTGTAGACACAGGTCTTCAGATCCCAGTAGGGTTCACAAACCTTCAGGATTTGTTGTTAACAATTCAGTAGAGGTAATAGGAAGACTAGACCAGAATGGGAGGGGAGACCTCTATGTATTATTTCCATGAACTTTGGCGCATAGGTAATTGACAGGTGGAGGACAAGGACTTTGGATGAAGGAAAGTCTGATCCTTATCCACGATCGCGCTTGTCAGCTCGGTTAAGGATATGCCTTTTCTTATTTCCATGTTTTGCTGTGTTGATTCATTTATCAGGTATCTCCCGAACTCTCTGCCCTCCGCCTTTGTGTTGAACACAAACAAAACATGCACCTATTTGTAATGTCGTTCGGAGGACGGTAATGAATGGATGCACGTCAAACCAAACAGTAAACAAGGTAACAAAAGCCGGAAGAGAGCTGGGAAGAGCTCTAGGTGGCATGTCACATTTTCTATTTTCTTCGATCGTTTATAGCGTCTCGGCTTTGACCTCGGCTCTTCGGTTTGGAGTTGTCCCGGCAAGTCACGGTGTGAAGGGACCGCAACTAAAATGATCTACGGAGCTCTGTCGGGGAAGTCCGCCGAGCGCCCGGCTTCCAGCCGTGGATTCGTTGGGAACCAGTGAGGCCCGCGTCACGTGACCAACGGCCGCCTGCGGATTGGCTCCCTGAAAGGACCCCGCAGAGGGCCCGGCGCATGCGCAGTGCTGGGATTTCCTCAGCCTCTCCGAGTGGAGCGGTGGGGTTGGGCAATAAACTGGCGGCGACTAGAGAGCGGAGGAGGGGGACTCGCTTCTGCGGGACTCGCTCTTCCTTTTGGTGAGGCTTCGCTCCGACGCCCGGTCCTAGAAGTCCGTTTGAACCTTACCGCTCTTGTGGAAGGAGAAATTAGCTTGTGTGGAGAGCGGTTCAAGTTGCGGAGGGAGCGCGCGCCGGGAGTCCCCCCCCCCCCCCCCCGCCATCGCGGCCGAATGGTGCGGCCCTGAGCGAGTCCCGGAGCCAGCCCGACGTGTCTGGGAGAGGCCCCGGAGGGGGCGGGAGGGAGGCCCGCGGGACGCGGGTTCTGTGAGGAGACGCGGTGGACATTCGACTCGGAGAAGAGGAAGAGCCCGAGTGAACGCGAGCGAGCCCGCGGAGAAGGAGGCAGGGGGCTGCCAAGATGGCGTCAGCCTCCGCTGGGCCGTCGGCGGCCGGGTTTTCAGGCTTTGATCCTGGGGTTCCTCCCGGCACCTCGACCTCAGGTGAGTCTGCCGGGGGGCAGCGGGGATGCGGGCAGCGGGCTGGTGAGAGGACTCGGGGGCGGGAGAGGGCGCTGCACCTGTGGGAATGGCCGAGGGGGCTCGGGGAACCAGCTCGACGAAGCCAGACTGACGACTGCAGGGGTTTCCGAGCAGGGGTTTGACGGTGGAAAGGGGGGGGGGAAACGGTCGGAAACACTGTGTGGGAGAAGACTGGGTGAGGACCTTGAGGAGGGATGGAGAAGGAAGGTGTGTGCGGGGCCGGGGGCGGGGGGACAGGAACACGGGAGTAGAGGCTACATGGAGGCTCGATTGAAAGAGGGGAACTCCGTGGTGTTGAAGGAATGCCGGGGCTTGAAGGTCCCGAGGAGTTAGGGGGTGCGTTTGGGGGTTGGGAGTGGGAGTTGTTGGAGCGGTTTTTCCGTTCGGAGACTCCCCCCAACTGCGTCATTCTTACTCGCTTGGCCCCCCTCATCCCACGCGCGGGGTGGGGGGAGCGCGAGTGCGCGCACACGCTTTCAACAGCTCCTTCGATGACTCGGGAGGAGGAAGGGGGGCGGTCTCTAGAAAGCCAGGGACGTTTTAGTCGCGAGCCTAAAGAACGTGGGGGAGTTAAGGCCCAAAGACTCTGAAACAGAGTTTAAATGGACCTTTGACTGGCAGGTAGGGCCCCTCCGTGGGCAGTGATGTTTGGAGTTAGGCATCAGGAAGGAAGAAAGATCGGGGTGGGGAAGGTTCTGCCTGCTGTGGATGGATATTACATAAGAAATAAACTGGCAGGAACGTTTTAAGAAATTGGAACTTGGGGAATGGAGCCAGAGAATACAGAGAGCTCAGGCGGGCTAAGAATTGGAAACTAATGAAGATTAGAGGAGAATTGAAGAGGCCCACAGAAAAGCAACAGATTGAGTGTAGGAGGGAAAATGCATGCTCTGGAGTGTGTGAGTCAGGAACTGTTCTAGAGCTTCTGTCAGAAATATCTGGGGATCCACAATGCCTGTTTGGCTTTACACTGTGAATAGGAGGTGTTGGATGTTTTACTTGAGATTTTGACATTTCCTTAGGTCTGGGATATCAGTCTTTCCGGTTTGAATTGGCTTAGTAAACGAGTTCTGTCTTGAGCTCTCCAGATTAGATGAGGGAGTACATAGTCATAGATATCTTCTTTATAAGCCGCAGTTTTATTTATGTACATCTATTTTTAGTTTCCTGGAGAGGTGATTTTTGCCTTTCCTATAAAAAGCATTAGAGGGGCAGGAGGTGGTGTTTGTTTATAAACGGAACACTCAGGATGCCTGAAGGGCAGGAGCATCATGGGTTCAAGGCTCGTCAGAGCTACCCAGGAAGTCCCTGACTCAAAAAAATGAAAAATTAAAAAAGGCAATAGAGGGCCGGAGCGAGCGAATCATGTTTCATTCTAAGCATGGAACAAGGAAAAGTACTAGTGATAGTTCTGTTTTTAATACAGCAGCTTCTTAATTTGAAGTCTTCTCCCCATATTCTTCAACCCAGAAAGAAAAATGGTTGTGCTTGCATATTTCTTAAGCAAGTTTTTGAACTGTCAAGTCAGACAGTCCTGTTAGAAATCAGGTTAATTGTTCTGGTTATGGTGTTACAGGTCTGTAATCCCAGAACCCAGGAGACAGAGACAGGAGGATCATGAATTGCAGGCAGTCTAGGCTACATAGTAAGACTGCCTTCAAAACAAAACCCCTAGTAACCCAAATCACAAAAATAAGGGCTAAGGATGTAGCTCAGTGTTAGAGCTCTGGGTATCATGTAGTAGGCCCTGAAATTAATCACTAGTACCACTATCACCACCACTTCTGCTTCAGCACTTCCAGCTTTTTCTGTGTATGTGGTACAAAGGAATTGAACGCAGGGCTTCAGGCATAGTAGGCAAGCACTCTGCCACTAGGCCAAGCTCCCTCACCCTACTACAGGTAAAATTTAAAAGCAATATGTATATAACTAAAAGTTGGATTTAGCCTCTGTCTCATGTAAGTAAAGTACTTTTGTTATCTATTGGCACATCTTTATCTTTTTCTTTCTTTGCTTCTTCTCCACATAATCCTAATACCTATTTTAGATGTTTCTTTTGAATGTTAATATTTAATATTTTTGCAGGTTTTAATTTTCTGGCAGATCTTAGGTGTAGCAGTTAATACAGATTGTATAAATGTTTTTCTGTTTCCACTAGAATATCAAATATTAGGCTTCAATGGACTTTATGGTCTTATATGTGAGATCAAGGTATAAAATGTCTTACAAGTAAATAATCTTGGATTACTTTTTTTTTTGCCAGTGCTAGGCCTTGAACTCAGGGCTTGAGTACTGTCCTTGGGCTTTCTCAAGGTTATAGCTCTACCTCTTGAGTCACAGCACCACTTCCAGCTTTTTCTATGAATGTGGTACTGAGGAATCAAACCCAGGTCTTTGTGCATGCTAGGCAAGCACTCTAGCACTAGGCCAAACTCCCAGCCCTAGATTACTTTAAAAACAAAACAAAAACCAAATTTTTTTTCCACATCTCTTTTTCTTTAGGGAATGTGTGTTGAAAAAGCTGAGTTCAGAAATAGTCTGGTCATTGAGGGACTGGGGTAGGGGAAGGGAAATGGGGATCAAAACATGAGAAAGGGTATCAGTGTTTGTGAAGTAATGTACCTTCTATCTGGTGACTATAATGTAACCCTTCTATTAATTATAATAAAATATATGAAAAAAAGAAATATTCTGGTCATAAATATACCTGAAAGCATTTTGGCATTTTTGTGTGTGTGTATATGTTCACTTCAGTTCAGGCTTGGTGAATTTAATAGAATTTTTCCTTTCAAGGATATGTTTTTGAAGAGGATAAAATGTTTGCTTGAGAATCAGAAAAAGTCTTAAGTGGTTTATTTTTATTTATTTATTTTTGCCAGTACAGAGCTTGAGTTCTGGGCCTGAGCACTGTCCTTAGGCTTTCTCAAGGGTAGAGCTCTACCACTTGAGCCACAACACCATTTCTGGCTTTTTCTATGTATATGTGGTACCAAAGAATGGAACCCCGGTCTTCATGCATGCTAGGCAAGTACTCTGCCACTAGGCCAAACTCCTGGCTCTTAAATGGTTTTTTGATCAGAGAAGAGTATTTCTCTGGGTGGTACCAGAATGATTAGGAAATTGGGAAGTGTAAATTAAGGTTTATGATTTGTCTAATTTGTTAAAGGCTAGAAGACTAGCTTTGTGAAGAAAGAAAGGAAGGAAGGAAGGAAGGAAGGAAGGAAGGAAGAAAATCAAGGGGCCGGGAGTTTGGCCTAGTGGTTAAAGTGCTTGCCTAGCATGCATGAAGACTTGGGTTCGATTCCTTGTGGGTTCGATTCCTTGGTACCACATATACAAAAAAAGCCGGAAGTGATGCTGAGGCTCAAGTGGTAGAGCTCTAGCCTTGAGAAAGTCCAAGGACAGTGCTCAGGCCCTGAGCTCAAGCCCAGGACTGGCAAAAAAAAAAAAGAAAGAAAATCAAGATGTGTTTGTGTTTCAGTCATCCTAAAACCAATGTATTGGATGTTTAGCTGAACTCCACCTAAGTTTTGGTAAAACTCTGAAATCCTAAGGAAGAAGTTCTCTGGCAAAAATGGGTGTAAAATAAGAATGGCGAGCTCGGAGTTTGGCCTTGTGGTAGAGTGCTTGCCTAGCATGCACAAAGACTCAGGTTCAATTCTTCGGTTATCACATGCATAGAAATAGCGGAAAGTGATGCTGTGGCTCAAGTGGTAGAGCTCTAGCCTTGAGAAAGCCCAAGGACAGTGCTCATGACCTGAGTTCAAGCCCCTAGATTGGCAAAATAAATAAGAATGTCATGTTTCAGGGACAGGTCGGTGAACATAATTTTAGATAAGCAATTCATAATCTTTAGAGGCTCATATCTTTTGATGTTCAAGTTAGGGAGAAAAGGATATTGAGAGTAGTTCTTCCCTGCCAACTTCTTATCTAGATTGTTTTACCATCTAGGGCTTGTCTTTTATACTGGTAACAAATGAAGTAGAGTAGAACAAAAATCATCAACTCTTTTTTTTTTTTTTTTTGCCAGTCCTGAGGCTTGAACTCGGGGCCTGAGCACTGTCCTTGGGCTTTTTCGAGGTTAGAGCTTTACCATTTGACCCCAGCACCACTTCCGTCTTTTCTTTTTTTTGTATGTATGTGGTACCAAGGAATCAAACCTGGGTCTTTGTGCATGCTGGGTCTTTGTGCAAGCACTGTACCATTAGGCCAAACTCCTGGCCCTTAAGTTAACTTCTTATAAACCATCAACAGCTGGAAATTCAAGTCAGTCTACTAGAAAAGTTGTCCTTATACTTTAGTTTTTAGTAAAATATGATGTATTTTGCTGTCTGATCTCAACTGTTGGTACATAAAGATAATCTATTGCCTTTACGTACTAGAAAAGTTTCTATTTTCAAGTCTTTATTTGAAGTTAGTGGAGGGACACTGTTCCCCTGAAATAAGAGCTGTATGCTAAAATTCCATGTGACTCGAAGAAAAAGCACTTGAAACCTTAGATGATCATGAACTGTAGCTGCTTCTGCTTCATACCAGAAAATTTTGAGATAGTCATCCTTTACTTGTATGATTTTTGCCAGGAACACAAGTGATTTGAGGGTAATTTTCCTGACTTTCCTCTCTTGGATGCTGAGGGAAAGCCCAGTGCACACAGGAGTGAAGCAGTTGTTTATAAAGTGGGGAAGTCTCATGACTGTTGTTTCTAGCAAAGCCCAAGTTTATAAAGTGGGGAAGTCTCATGACTGTTGTTTCTAGCAAAGCCCAAACTATAATCTGGTAACTTCAATGGTTGGAGTTATTGTTGGTTTGGGGGAGGAGGTGTCAGCTGGAAGCCATTGTAAGAACGGTCAGATCTCTTGAATTCTTTCACACTTTGAGAAATTACAGCAACTTACAGTTCTAATTGAGTTTAAGAGTTAAAAATTTGAAAATGTAAGGTAGAACAATACAGTGTTATACAGTCAGAATGTCAGCAGATACCTTGTCTGTATTGCTTTTGAATTTATTGTCTATGCTTGCCAGGCAGGTGTACTACCACTTTAACTACACCCCAGTATTTGTTATTTTTGAGTAGGATCTTGAGTTCATGTAACAATCTCTTGTCTTGGACCGTAGTGGTCATATTTGCACTTTTTCTTTTTTTTTTTCCCCAGTTCTGGGCCTGAACACTGTCCTTGGGCTTTCTCAAGGCTAGAGCTCTACCACTTGAGCCACAGCACCATTTCTGGCTTTTTCTCTGTATATGTGGTACTGAGGAATCAAACCCTGGTCTTTGTGCATGCTAGGCAAGCACTCTTAACACTAGGCCAAACTCCCTGCCCCCATTTACACTTTCTTGCAGCTGGGGTAATTGTATGCCTCTGTGTTCAACTTTATTAGTTGTTGTTTGGTGGGTCATGGGGCTTGAATTCTGGGCCTGGGAGTGGTCCCTGAGTTCTTCAGCTCAAGGCTACTGCCTTACCCGTGAGCCACATCCCCACTTCCCATTTTCTGTAGGTTAATTGGAGATAAGAGTTTCAAGTTCTTTAATGCCTGGGGTTGCCTTTGAACCACGATCCTCAGATCTCAGCCTCCTGAGTAGCTAGGATTACAGGTGTGAGCCACCCTGCCCAGCTTCAACTTTATTAGTTGAGTTGATAGAGTCTTGTGAACCTTTTGTCCTGGCTGACTACAAACCTCAGTCTTCTTTATTTCTATCTTCCCAGTAGCTAGGATTACAGACAAGAGCTACCATACCTGACTTTTATTTTCTTTATTTTTATTTTTTGAGACAAACTATCACTTAGGTCACATTTTCCTGGAGTTCATAATCCTGCTTCTGCTTCCTGAGTTCTGAGATGATAGGTTTGGGCTACCACACCCAGCTTGATTTTTGTTTTTGTTCTGTTTTGTCATAGATAGTTTTCCTTTAAAAGAAAAAAATCTGCTTGCTATCTTACCAAAAAAGTTTCCTCAGAGTTAGCAATTTTGTATTAAAGGGCTGTTTATATCTTTTGCTATGTAGGAATTATTGATACATTTATGTAGTAGTGTTGATAGATCATTAAATTGAGCCTCTGAGATTGCTTCTCTCTGACCAGTTCCAGCAGAACTCCAGTTGCCTGTGAGGAATGCACATCCGGCTAGCCTCTGGCGTCCCCAAATTATATGTGTACTTCATTGAAGTCAGTGACACATTGCCTCTTCATTTCTCATCTGGTGAATGATGTCATCTCTTTCGGAAATGCTTCTGCTCTGAAAGTTCAGGGAGAGGCCTTGTTCTTTAAGACAAACTTTTGTTCCACATGGCTGGGGGCTGGGGGTGAGAATGATAGGACCTAACTCATTTCAGAGCTAGTCACTGTCTGAAAATACCTTTGTTTAAATTATTCCTCTTTTAAAGCTGGCTCATTTTCCCTTCTGAAATTTGCCTTTTCTTATTTCTCTGGATTGTGTTTGTGATTTTTTTGGGGGGGTATTTTTCCAATATCTCTCAATAGTGAATTTAGTAATAGCAAATCAATTTGTGTAGAATCTCAGTAGTGTTTTGCCAAGTGACTAGAAACCAGCCCTTCTAGTACCCTTTTCTTTACAAACAAGATAGGGTGGTGCCAAGGACCAAAAGGGAATGCTTCTTTAAGACTGGTACAGAGTTGCCCAGAAAAACTTCCTGTGACACCATGTGATGATTCAGCTTTGTCTTTTAGCAACAATTAACTGGTTCAGTTGTTCTGAAATTCCTTTAGTAGCATTAATTTCATAGTTTATTTTCATAATTTCTTTTTTTTCTTCTTTCTTTCTTTCTTCTTCTCTTTTTTCTTTTCTTTTCTTTTCTTTCCTTCTCTTTTGCCAGTCCTGGGGCTTGAATTCAGGGCCTGAGCACTGTCCTTGGACTTTCTCAAAGCTACCTCTCTACCACTTGAGCCGTAGCTCCACTTCTGGCTTTTTGGTGTTTTATTTTTGCTGGTCTTGGGGCGTAAACTCTGGACCTGATGCTAGTGCACTACAACTTCCAGCTTTTTTGGTGGTTAATTGGAAATAAAGAGTCTCATGCACTTTCTTGCCTGTATTGACTTCAAGCAACCACTAGTACCCGGCTACCTGGCTATTTCATAACTTAAAGGCTAGCTTAAAATTTTTTTTCAAGTCTTGGGCCATTAGCATGGCCTAGTAGAGTGCTTGCCTAGCATGTATGAAGCCCTAGGTTCAATTCCTCAGTAACACATACATAGAAAAAGCCAGAAGTGGTATTGTGGTTCAAATGGTAGAGCTCTAGCCTTGAGAAAGCCTAAGGACAGTAATCAGGCCCTGAGTTCAAGCCCCAGGACTGGGGGAAGAAAAGAAAGAAAGAAAGAAAGAAAATTGTTTTCAAGTCTTGGCATCCATAAGTAATGCCAAAATTGGGTATTCCTATTTTGTTGATAGCATTGATACTCAGAGTGCTATGGTTCTATTTTTTGGAATGAATCTCTTATCATCTGTGCTTTTATAAGTTGTAGAGGCATTCTAAAGTAATGTGTAGTTGAGAAAGGTGACCTAGATATGAAGATCATATTTTATTTTAACATCAAGATTGTGTCTAGGCATTGCATTGTCTTTTCACTTTTTTTCTTCTTGCTCATCTTCACTGTAGCAGTACATGATCATAATGAGTTTAACTTAGGGAAGTGATATTGGTTTAGAGGTGCTGTTGATTAGTGTACTGGTGGGAACTATGTATTACAGAACAAAGATTATAAAACAAAGCCATCCTCATGGGACCTTTTTCCTTTTCTTTTGTTCCTTTTCATTATTATATAATATACATTAAAATATTATAGTTAAGGAAAAAATGCAAACTTAAAATTAAACTAATAGAATACCATCAGTTAATATATATATATATATTTTTTTTTTTTCTTTTTTGGTACTAGGGATTGAACCCTGGACATAGGCAAGTTCTGTGCCACTGAGCTAGATCCCAGCCCTGGTTTGTTTTTTGTTTTGTTTTGTTTTTGCCAATCCTGGGCTTGAGCTCAGGGCCTGAGCGCTGTCCTTGGACTTTCTCAAAGCTAGAGCTCTACCACTTGAGCCTCAGCACCACTTCCAGCTTTTTGTTATGTATGTGGTACTGAGGAGTTGAACCCGGGTCTTTGTGCATGCTAGGCAAGCACTCTACCACTAGGCCAAACTCCCGGACCCCCAGCCCTGGTTTGTTCTTTCTTCCCCCCCCCCCTCCCAGGTGGGGGAGTTTGGTTGATACTGCCTGGGTGTTCTCCCTGAACTCTTCAGCTTAAGGCTAGCACTCTACCACTTGAGCCACAGCACCAATTCGGGCTTTTTTTCTGTGCATGTGGTACCTAGGAATCGAACCCAGGGCTGTGCATGCTTGGCAATCACTCTACCACTAGGCCAAACTCCTGTCCCAGATAAATATTTTATAAAAGATATGTCATGCCTTTTGTTGTTGTTGTCATTGTCATCGGCGTCGATTATGGGGCTTGACCTCAGTTGCCTGGGCACTGTCCCTGAGCTTTTCTGTTCAAAGCTAGCATCGGAGCACTTTGGGCCACAATGCTACTTTCAGTTTTCTGGTGGTTAATTGGAGATAAAAGTCTCATGTAGTGCCAGGATTGTGGTGGCCTAAGGGTAGTTTGCCCAGCATGCACAAAACTGTGGGCTTTATTCCTTGGTACCACATACACAGAAAAGGCTGGAAGTAATGCTCTGGCTAAAGTGGTAGAGCCCTAGCCTTGAGAAAGCTCAAGGAAAGCCCAAGCCCTGAGTTCAATCCCCAGGACTAGCAAAAAAAGAAAGAAAGAAAGAAAAGTCTCTGCCTGGGCTGGCTTTGACCCATAATCCTCAGATCTTACCCTTCTGAGTAGGTCCAGTCGTGAGACCCTGGTATCTATCATGCCTTTTTTTTTTTTTTTTAAACCTTAACAATTTATTGTGACATGTTATCTATAAGTGTAACGTGTGTGTGTGTGTGTGTGTGTGTGTGTGTGTGTGTGTGTCTCGTCTGTCTATCTATCTTGAACCTTGAGCTTAAAATCAAGGTCTGGTGTGCTCACTCAACTTTTTTGCTCATAGCTGATGTTGTTCTACCTCTTCAGCTACATAGCTAATCAACACCTTTGCTGGTTAGATGAAGATAGAATCTTGAGGACTCTATTTTACCCTTGGTTGACTTTGAACTCAGTTCCTCAGATCTCAGCCTCTTGAGTAGCTATAATTATAGGTATGAGCCATCACTCAGGAATCTGAAATTTGAGGGTTACGGTTCAAAGCCAGCCTAGGCAGGTAAGTCTTTGATACTCTTATCTCCACTTAAAAGTTGTCGTGGAGCTATAGCTCCAGTGGTAGAGAGCCAGTCTTGTACAATAACGCTTGGGGATAGTATAGTGCCCAGGTCCTGAATTTAGGTTCTGATATCACCACACAATAAGTTTAAGTAAGAAAGAAAAAAAAAGAAAGTAAATTTTAAAGTAATGGTATTACTTATGCATTTACAAGTATAGCATTCCATCTTAAACTACACTTTGATTAATATCACAAATCCCTTTTTATTCACTTAGGGTCTTTCCTATAATGGTACTTACTAATCTATACTGATTATACATACATTGCTACAGTAAATATCTTACATATTTATATAAGCCTGTGTTAGTTTCAGTTAACTTAGTGAAATGCTTTAGGTACAAGTCTTGTTTATGACTACTGGAAATACTGTGCTAGAGCTGCTCTTTCCTTTTTTGGATGTTTCCCTAGAAATAGTAAGAAATAATTTTACATTTCATAGTATGATGCTAGAGATTAAGCACTATGTTGTGTGTCTGTGTGCTTTTAATATTCTTACTCTGCTATAAGCAAGTAGAATAATAGAAGTAAGTGATAACTCTCTGTTTTTCCTCATTAGGTTTCAAGTATCTGTGCTGTGGGGTCAACCGTAAGAGAGGTAGATCTGATGTGTATCTGTGCTGAAGAAGCATGAGCTCCTCGCAGTAGCTGACAGCCAGCTCCTCTTCCTCCTATGAATACACAGTTTTTATAGTGGTCTTTTGAGAAGGCTGTAGACACTACACGTGTTTTTAACCATAGCTGTGCAAAAGATGCTGTCATTTTGTTTTCCCCCTAGTATTGGGGATTGAATCCAAGAATGCATAGCACTCTACTCTATGAGCCATGCTCCCAGCCCTTTTGTTTTTATTTTATATACATACATATATGTATATATGTGTGTATATATATATATATGTGCACAAACTTCCTTTGCCCAAACTGGCCTTCACCTCCCAGTAGCTGGGATTAAAGGCCTGTTCCTCCACTCTAGGCTAAAAGATGCCCTCTAATATAGAATACTAAAATATCATTTTCACAATTCTTTTTGTTTAGCAAATTAGTCCCAGTTCATTTTCCTTAATGTTTTCTGTCCTACAGATGGGATTTCATATTTCATGATGATTATACTTTCTAATATTTATAGAGCATTTAGTACATTTTAAACGATATATGACTTAACTAATTAATTCTTATAATATTCTATGGAGGTTCATTTAAGTTTTCTATCTCACTGGCTGTCTGGCTGGTGCTTTATTTGTTTAATTATAGTGCTGAGATTGAACCCAAACATATGAGCACACTCACTACCACTGAGCTATACCCAGTCCCTATTTTTTCATTTTATACATGAAATAACAAAGAGCTAGAGAACTTTTAACCAACCTGCCCAATGCTGCCTGTGTAGTAAATGCTGCCTGGTATTCAAGCAAAAGTGTCTGATTCTTACCTACTGAGTGCTAGACAAGTTCCCTCTACCACTTAGCTACAACCTTAGCACTACCCCTTGCTAATCACAAAGTCTTTGTGTGAATTAATGTGACTAACCAAAAAATATTTGTTGCTGAATGGATTTTGTCTGAACCAGAAATCAGTCCTTGGTGAAGAACAGAATTGACACTGAAGAGACTTTGCTTTCTTACTTGAGCCCTCCTAAAAAAGGCAACAAAATGCTGAGCTCTTCTGTGCATAGTATGTGGAGTTATTGAACATTCTTTTAGAAACTTGTTTTGTTTTTCTTTTTATGCCAGTCCTGGTTCTTGAACTGAACTCAGCCTGGGCACTCTCCCTGGTTTCTTTGTTTTCCCTTCAAGGCTAGTGCTCTACTATTTAATCCACAGCTCCACTTCTTGCTTTTTGGTGGTTAATTGGAGATTAGAGTCTCAGGACTTTCCTGCTCAGGCTGGCTTTGAACTACAATCCTAAGATCTCAGCCTCCTGAGTATGATTATAGGCTGAGCCACCAGTGCCCAGCCTTCAGAAACTACTTTAGAAACTTTTTCTCTCTCTCTTTCCCTCTGTCCCCCCTCTCTCCCCTCTTTCCCTCCTTCCCCTCCTTCCCCTCTTTCCCCTCTTTCCCCTCTTTCCCTCCCTCTCTCCCTCCCTCCCTCTCTCCCTCCCTCCCTCTCTCCCTCTCTTCCTTCCTCTCTCTCTGTCTCTGTCTCTCTGTCTCTGTCTCTGTCTCTCTCTGTCTCTCTCTCTCTCTCTCTCTCTCTCTCTCTTTCTTTCTTTCTCAGTGCAGGGGATTTGATTCAGTTTTGCTTGTGGTTATTATTGGACCATTGGAGATTTACCTTCAACAGAAACTATTGTAGACCCTAATGACTACACTTTTGCCAAGGACTGATAGGTAATTCAATAGTTAATTACAAGATGCCTAAAACAAGACAACAAAACTTTTGAATTTGTCTGTTAGAAATGCTTTTTTTGAGACAGGGTTGTTGTTGTTGTTGAGGGGGAGCGGGGCTTGTACTCAAGGCCTGAGCACTGGCCTTGGGCTTTTTCAAGGCTAGAGCTCTACCACTTGAGCCACAGCACCACTTCTGGATTTTTCTATGTATGTGGTACTGAGGAATCGAACCCTGGTCTTTGTGCATGCTAGGCAGGCACTCTACCACTAAGCCAAACTTCTGGCCTGAGGCTGGTCTTATAACTTTCCTGCTTCTACCTCCCAGGTGCTGAGATTACAGGTGTGTTCCAGGATGCCTGGCTAGAAGTGCCGTGTGTGTGTGTGTGTGTGTGTGTGTGTGTGTGTGTGTGTGTGTGTGTGTGTGTGTGTGTGTGTGTATGTGTGTATGTGTGTATGTGTGTATGTGTGTTTGTGATTCTTGGGGCTTGAGCTCAGGTCCTCCTGCTCTAATGTGGCTACCATTCTACTCTCATTAGTTAATGAGAGTCTCAGACTTATCTGCCCTAATATCTCAGTCTCCTGAGTAGCTAGGATTATAGATGTGAGCCATCAGTGTCTGGTTAGAAGCATAATTTTGACCATTACAAATTGAAATGGCAAACCTTATGCTTTTTTTTTTTTTTTTTTTTTTGGCTAGTCCTGGGGCTTGAACTCAGGGCCTGGCCACTGTCCTTGGGTTTTCTCAAGGCTAGAGCTCTACCACTTGCCACAGCACCACTTTTGGCCTTTTCCATCTTCGTTCATGCTAGGCAAACACTCTACCACTAGGCCAAACTCCTGGCCACAAACTTTATGCTTTTAAGTCGTCATACAGTAAAGAATTGTAATGTGAGAGAAATAGTCTTTTCTTGTTAAAATTGTTACTGTCTTGGGCCAGGAGCATGGCCTAGTGGTAGAGTGCTCATCTAGCATTTACGAAGCCCTAGGTTTGATTCCTTGGTACTACATTCACAGAAAAAAAAGCCAGAAGTGGTAGAGTGCTAGCCTTGAGAAAGCCCAAGGTCAGTGCCCAGGCCCTGAGTTATAGTCCCAGGACTGTCAAAAAGAAAAAGTTACTGTCTTAATGTATCCCTGTAGTCCCATCTACTTGGGAGACTGAGTTGGGTAATATTTGATCCCAGAAGTTTAAGACCAACCTAAATAACATTGTAAGACTCCATCACAAAAATAGAGAAGTAGTTTCTATGAGGATCTTAATATCTGTAAAAGTATAAAAGCAGCTTTTGGGGGGGGGCAGTCCTGGGGCATGAACTAAGGGCCTGAGCACTGTTGGTAAGCTTCTTTTGCTCAAGACTAGCACTCTTACCACTTGAGCCACACCACCACCTCTGGCTTTTTCTGTTTTATGTAGTATTGGGGAATTGAACCCAGGGCTTCATGCTTGCTAAACAAACACTCTACCACTAAGCTACATTCCCAGCACTGAAACACCATTTCAAATAAAGTATTAAACTTGAAAGGTAAGTTTTTGCTCTTCTAGAATACTGACATTGTCTGATTGAGAACAAGACAAAAACTGGGGGGTAAAAAGGTAATTTCCTATTATTTTTGCCAGTGACATTGATGCTTCTTACCAGAAAAACTAAGTGTTAATACTTTTACTAAGAGGAGCTGATTTTTTCCCCCTCTTTTTTGCCAATACGGAGGTTTGAATTCAGGGCCTGGCCTTTGATAGACCTACTATGCTGTGAACCATGCTCCATCCCTTTTTTGCATTGGCTTCTTTTTTTCCCCTGAACTGGGTGGGCTTGAGCTTAGTTAGGGTCTCATATTTTTTGCTTGTCCAAGGTTGGTGCTCTACCATTAGAGCCATATCTCCACTTCCAGGTTTTTGCTGGTTAATTGGAAATGGGTCTCTTGGATTTCTCTGCCCAGGCTGACTTCAAACCAGAACCATCAGATCTTAGTCTCCTGAGTAGCTAGAATTACAAGTGTGAGCCATGGACTTCATCTTGGACTGGCTGTTTTTATTTCCTGTTTTGGACTGGCTGTTTTTATTTCCTGCCTAGATGTGTTCCTGGACCTCAGTCCTTCTATTTAGGTTTCCAGTATAGCTAGGATAACAGAAGCAAACCATGATACCCAGCTGTTTTCTGTTGCAATGTCTCATAGGCTTTCTTGCCTCCAATGTCCTAGAACTACAGTCTTCCCAGTCTCAGCCTTCCTTGTAATTTAGGATAAGAAAGCCATGTCACTGTACCTACCTGTGGGTTGAAAGTCTCAAACTTTTCTACTTGGTCTGGCCTGTAACTGTGATCCTCTCTTTCTTAGCCTCCCAACTAGTTAGAATACCAGGTATGCTGCATCTGCACCCAGTCAAGTATTTGGTGTATGTATACTGATTCTGGGACTTGAACTAAAGGGCTTGAGCACTGTCCCTGAACTTTTTTGCTCAACGCTAGTACTGAGTCACAGCTCTGCTTCCTTCTTTTTGGTAGTTAATTGGAAATAAGAAACTAATAGACTTTCCTGGAAACCATGATCCTCAGATCTCAGCCTTCTGAGTAGCCAGGATTATAGGTATAAGCCCGGCCTTTGGCTAAGTATTCTTTTAATCCTCTGTCAGTGAAAATAAAGAATAGATTTCCTTGTCTCAAGAGGTATCTTAAAGGGAAAGAAAAAGTTGTATTATCTACTGGTAATGTGAGGTTTATGATTTCTTTGGATTGTTATTCCAGCTGTGTTCTAAGAAAAAAAGTTGAATTGGATGATAGGAGTGTAGATTTTACTTTGGATCCAGTACTGCCTTTGCTATGTGATTCTGACAGCACCTTGTTCAATCTTTCTGTTCCTCTATACTCTCGGGGGATGGTACAAGTGGTAGAGTATCTGCCTTACAAATGCTAGGCCCTAAATTCAAACTCAAACCTAAATTCAAAAAGTGTTAGATTGAAAAACGTTCTTAAAAGCTGCTGTGTGTGTGTGTGTGTGTGTGTGTGTGTGTACGTGTGTGTACGTGTACGTGTACGTGTGTATTGATAAAACCCAAGTGCATTGTGCATACTATACACTTGGTTATTTAAAACATAAAGTCTTGGGATGTACATAAAATTTGCAGTGTGTACAACAGATTTCAACTGTGTTATCGCCATGCACAACTCAAAAGCCCTTACTGAAGGATTTTTTTTTATCTTAATACAAATGATTTGTTAGCTTAAAAATATTCAGGTAGCTTCATTGTGGCAAGAGGAGCAAAGTCTTCTTAAAAATCAAAGTTGAGTACTATTAGTTCATGCCTATAATCCTAGCAACTCAAGTGCCTGAAATCTAAGGATGGAGTTTTTGTTGTTTATTTTTGGGCTTTGGCACTGTCCCTGAGCTCTTCAGCTCAAGGCTAGCATTCTACCACTTGAGCCACTTCCAATTTTCTGGTTGTTAATTGGAGATAAGAACCTCATTGACTTGGTTCCAGGGCTAACTTTGAACCATAATCCTCAGATCTCAGCCTCCTGAGTAGCTGGGATTACAGCTGTAAGCCACTGCACTGGCCAAGTCTGTAAAACTTTTTTTTTTCCAGTCCTGGGGCATGAACTCAGGGCCTGAGCACTGTCCTTGCGAGATTCTTTATCGCTAATCAGCGAAAACTGAAAGTGGAGCTGTGGCTCAGGTGGTTAGCATTGATTGAAAAGCCAAGTGAGAGTATAAGGCCTTGAGTTTGAGCTCCAGTATTGACATACACACAAAAAACGTACTAATAATTATGTTTCTCAAAGAAATTAGAAATGTAATGGTTAGAAAAGAGGTTGAACATGGCAGGTGCTCGTGGCTCATGTTTGTAATCCCAACTACTCAGGAGACTTGAGATCTGAAGATAATAGAAGCCAGCCTGGGCTGGCTATGAGACTCTTTATCTCCAATAAATTACTCAGAAAAGACCAGAAGTGGTGCTGTGGCTCAAGTGGTAGAATGCTATCCATGAGCACAAAGAGGCTCAGGGATAGCACCCAGGCCCTGAGTTCAAGCCCCAGGACCAGGAAAAAAAAATATGCATAAGACCTCCATGGGTATGGAAAGAATGCTTTCCAAAAGGATCTGGCACCAATGAACAGGAGGCATAGCTCATTGTTTTGTTTAGTTGACTAAAACCTTGCTTCTTTTGGTGTGCTTGATACTATGTCTATACATTTATAATTATATATGTATATGTATATACATATATACACATATAATTTTTTTTTTCTTAGCAGCAGCACCTGGAATCAAGAAACCCATGGCAGCTGAGGTGAGTTGAATATTGATTACCATGGTTACTAAAAGTTTAACCCAGCCGGGCATGGTGGCTCACCCCTGTAATCCTAGCTACTCAAGAGGCTGAGACCTGAGGATCAAGGTTCAAAGCCAGCCTGAGCACAAAAGATGAGACGCTTATCACCAATTAACCTCTAGAAAAGGAAGTGAGACTTGGCTCAAGGGTAGGGCAGTAGCCTTGAGCTGAAGAGCTCAGAGACAGCACCCAGGCCAGGCTGTGTTCAAGCCCCATGACCTACAAAATAAATAAATAAATACAGCTTTATGCCTAGGATAGAAGGGTATATTTACAATATCTTTATTTTCTCCGTTCTTAGGTCTTAGAAAGCTAGAAAGTATTTTTTTTTCTTCTGAGGGGGCATGCTGGGATCAAACCAGGTCCTCATGCATGCTAGGCAAGTGCTATACTACTTGAGCTACACCCCTCATCCTAAATCACATTCTTCCATCTTTTGGGTAATTGTAGATATTATTTATACTCGGCTCTGCATTGCATTTGATACATTAAATACTTAAAACTGTCTGGGTTGGAAGTGGCATGGTGGTAGAGTGCTAGCCTTGAATAAGAGAGTTCAGAGAGGGCCGGGAGTTTGGCCTAGTGGTAGAGTGCTTACCTAGCATGCACGAAAACCCGGGTTCGATTCCTCGGCACCACATCATGGAAAAAAAAGCCAGAAGTGGTGCTGAAGCTCAAGTGGTAGAGCTCTAGCCTTGAGAAAGCCCAGGACAGTTCCGGCCCTGAGTTCAAGCCCAGGACTGGCCCCCCCCCCCCCCAAAAAAAAGAGAGTTCAGAGATAGTGCTTGGGCCCTGAGTTCAAGCCTCATAGCTGACCAAAACTAAACAAATAATTATAAAAGCTGTCTAGATGTTGGTGGCTCACATCTGTAATTCTTTATCAAGAGGCTGAGATCTGAGGGTTACGATTCAAAGCCTGGACATGAAAGTCTATGAGAGGTTTTGTTTTGTTTTGTTTTTTTTGCCAGTCCTGGGGACTGAACTCAGGGCCTGAGCACTACTATCCTTGGGCTTTCTAAAAGCTAGAGCTCTACCTCTCGAGCCACAGTACCACTTTGGCTTTTTCTATGTATGTGATAGCAAGGAATCAGAACCTGGGCCTTATATGCCAGGCAAACCCTCTACCACTCGGCCACGCTCCAGGCCCCATGAGACTCTTTATTTCCATTTAACTACCAAAAAAAACTGAAAGTGCAGCTATGGCTGCAGGTGGTAGAGTACTAGTCTTGAGCACAAAAGCTCAAGCCTAAGCCTTAAGCCCAGGCCTAAGTTCAAGCCCAGGACTCACACTTAACACTCAAAGCTATAAATACTTAGGAGGCTGAAATCTGAGGATCTCAGTTCAAAACCAGCCTGGGCAGGAGGATCTGTGAGACTGTCTCCATTTAACCACCAGGAAGTTGGAAATGAAGCTCTAGCGCAGGTACAGTGCACTTACCTTGAGTGAATGAACTAAGAGACTGAGCTTAGACCCTTAGATCAAACAGAACTGAAGAATGTGAAATACTAGCCAGGGCGGTGGCTCAAGGCCTGTAATCCTAGCTACTCAGGAGGCTGGGATCTTCGGGTCAAGGTTCAAAGCCAACCCGGAGACTCTTATCTCCAATTAACCCCTAGAAAACATGAAGTAGGGCTTGGCTTTGCAAGGGTAGGGCAGTAGCCTTGAGCTGAAGAGCTCAGGGACAGCGCCCAGGCAGAGTTCAAGCCCCATGACCCACCAATAAATAAAGTGTGAAATATTGTCTTTGTTTTTTTTTTTGTTGTTGTTTTTTTTTTTTATATGTTGGTCCCTGGGCTTGGACTCCTGGCCTGGGTGCTGTCCCTGAGCTCTTAAGCTCAAGGTGTATTGCCCTCTGCCTGGAGCCACAGCATCACTTCCTTTTTTCTAGTGGTTAATTGGAGATGAGTCTCACTTTGGCCTTTAGTGCCCAGACTGGTTTTGAATCTCAATCCTCATATCTCAGCCTTGAGTAGCTAGCTAGGATTATAGGTGTGAGCTACCGCGCCTGTCTAGAATGTGAAATATTGTTAATGTACATAAACAAGTTTTGAGTGTTAATACAACATTCAATGCAAAGAATAAACTTCGTAGAGTAAAAATGTTCTTTATAGATACTGTTACTTAATCCTGCAAAAAATTGAGGAAATTGAGGAAAGTACTGTTATTAATTTTCTCAAATTCCAGTAAAGGCTTGCTAAAGATTTGAGGATCATAGCTCAAGGCCAGCCCAGGCACTAAAGACCAAAATGAGACTCTTATCTCCAATTAACTACTGAAAAACTGAAAGTAGCCTTGGGGCTCCAGGGGTAGGGCCATAGCCTTGAGCTGAAGAGCTCAGGGAAAGCACCCAAGCCCAGAGTTCAAGCCCCATGACTGACCAAAACAAAACAGATAGGCTAGAAGTCTGGCCTAGTGATACAGTGCTTGCGTAGCATGCAGGAAGACCCAGATTTCATTCCTTGGTACCACATATATAGTAGTAAAAGCCAAAAATGATGCTGTGGCTCAAGTGGAAGAGTTCTAGTCTTGAGAAAGCCCAAGAACAGTGCTCATGCCTTGAGTTCAAGCCCCAGAACTGGCAAGAAATTAAAAAATAATAATAAGTAATAAAATCCAGATAGTTTAGTAGTCTTACTTTGCTAACTTTGCTGTTACTATTTGTTGTTTATGTATGTTTTAGTTATAGAATCAGTGTGTGTGTGTGTGTGTGCGCGCGTGTGTGCGTGTGCGCGCGTGTGCGTGTGCGCGCGCGCATGCGTGCGCGCGCACTCCCATCCAGGTACATCTGTGCGTGCGCATAAGCATGCACGCATATACACAGGCACATGTGCGCATGCTTGTCCTGCAACTTGACTTTAGGGCCAGGATGCTGCTCCTTAGCTTTTTAGCTCAAGGCTGGGGTTCTACCATTTGAGCCAGAGCTCTACTACCAGCCATGGCTAATTAGAGATAAGAATCTCAAGGACTTTCCTACCTGGGCTGGCTTTTAACCATGATCCTCTGATCTGAGCCTCCTAAGTAGCCAGGATTACGTGCGTGAACCATTAGCGCCTGGTAATCAATTTATTTTAATTAAAAAAAACCCCTATTTTCCAAGTTTCTCTTTTCTGTGCAGAGTATTTTGTTTTACTTTCTCCTCCTGCAGTTTCTCCATACCTCTTTTCACTTTTTGCCTCATGCATTTTATATCAGATCTCAGACTAGCCATATGCCCTGAGACTTTAGGCTTTTCTCAGGAAAAACTTCCATGACCTATCAGGGTATATATTACATATCTTTCAAAATAAAGGCTTTGGGCAAGAAGAGTAGAACTTGAATATCAGGTCTTAAGATTATGACATCCTTGGGGACAAAAACATGAGAAGGGGTATAAATGTTTGAAATAATATACCTTCTATCTGGAGAATATAACTGTAACCCTTCTATTAATTACAATAAAAAGAAAAAAAAGATTGTGACATCCTATTCTTCCTTGCCTTTTGTTGTCTGGCACAGTAGCTTTTGGGGGCTTTTTTGGAGGTACTAGTGTTCAAACTCTGAGCTTTGGCTTGTCTAGTCTTTGCCTCTCACTTAATCCATGCCCTAGTCCTTTTTGCTCCTTGGTTCTTTCAGTCTTGAATATTTTGGTTATGTTGGCCTCAGTCCTCTTAAGCTTCAGGAGAAACTGGTATTACAGGAGTCTTCTATGCTCAGCTTATTTGTTAGTGTGGGTGTTGGCTAGGTACTATTGGCTCATGCTTGTAACCCTTGCTACTCAGGAGGCTCAGACTTGGAGGATGTGGTTCAAAGCCAACCCAAGGCAGAAAAGTATTTGGGACTTCCTCTTCCATTAATCAGCAAAATGCTAGACTGAAAGTGTTGCTCAAATGGTAAAGTTCTAGCTGTGAGCAAGAAAGCCTTGCAATAGTTTCAGATCCTAAGTTCAAGCCCCATTTTACACACACACACACACACACAAATGTACTTGTTCCTGGATTTGATAGATTGGCTCAAGTGATAGAACACCTGCCTAGCAAATAAAAGGTCCTGGGGGGAGAAGGAAGAAAGTAATTTTTTGTCTGGGCAAGGCCTAGAACTTCAGTCCCCAATATCTGTTTCTGAAATAGCTGGAATTTATTAATTTAGTGAGTACTACCATAATGAAATGCATCTTAATTTCACTGGTACCTCAACAATATTTTCAAGGCACTAAAGCTCCCATCTTAGAGAATTTTATTGCCTTAGTTTTAAAACTCCTAGTCTATAGAATTACTCTGTGTGCCAAGGGCTAGTTTCTTTAAACTCTGAAGGAAATAGTAATGATATTGGATTGAAGGCTGCTGAAAAGGCAAATAGGAACTGTGGTTGTTACATATCATCCCAGATACTTGAGAGACTGAGGGAGGAGTTCAAGACCAGCCTGAGCAACATTAGGAGACCTTGTTTGTTTAAGATGTAATTGAAACTTCTGATTTTTTTTTAAGGTGGATCAGAACTCTGATGTAGGTGCTGTCCCTGAGCTCTTAAACTCAAGGCTAATGCTCTGCCAATTGAGCCACAATGCCACTTAATTGGAGAAAAGAGTTTCACGGACTTTCCTGCCCTGGCTGCCTTTCTTTTGTAGATTCCATAGGGTGTTAGGTGTTTTCACAGGGTGGGACTTTTTTTCTTAATATGGAAAGAATGCTTTGAGTAAAAAATTTTGCTTTGATAAACTTATCACTACCTGCTTATTATATTACATGTAAATCATATGTTAATCTTAACTCTTTATTTTCTAGGTATCTTATTCCTCTGGTATGCCTGGCAAGAAAATAGGCCACAGAGGAGTTGATCCCTCAGGAGAGACAACGTATAAAAAGGTAGGTCTAAAGGAACCCTCTCTTTTATATGTGTGTGTGTGTGTGTGTGTCTGTGTCCGTGTGTCCTTGGGCTTGAACTCTGGGCCTGGGCGCTGTCCCTGAGCTCTTCAGCTCAAAGCTACCACCCTACCCCTGGAGCCACAACCCCACTTCCGGCTAGTGATTAACTGGAGATGAGTCTCATGGTCTTCAGTGCCTTGGGAGACTTTGAATCCCTTTGAATTGAGATCCTCCGATCTCAGCCTCCTGAGTAGCTAGGATTATAGATAATCACAGCCCAGTTAACCCTCTCTTCTTTTTTTTTTTATATATTTTTTTTTTTGCCAGTCCTGTGCTTGAGCTCAGGGCCTGAGCACTGTCCTTGGACTTTCTCAAGGCTAGAGCTCTATCACTTGAGCCTCCGCGCCACTTCCGGCTTTTTTCTATATGTGGTACCAAGGAATCAAACCTGGGTCTTCATGCATGCTAGGCAGGCACTTTAACCACTAGGCCAACCTCCAGGACCAACCCTCTCTTCTTATTTGGTAATTCAGTGAGGACAAAAACTGGTAAGTATTATTAGTTTGTTTTTGTAGTGGGGCTTGAACACTGGGGCCTGAGCCCTCTTCTTGAGTTCTTTTGCTGAAGGCTAGTGCTCTACCACTTTGAGCCACAGCTCAAAATTTACAGGTGATTAATTGGAGATGAGTCTTACCAGTTCCACTGCCTGAGCTGACTTTGAACCATCATCCTCAGATCTTACCTCCTGAGTGGCTAGGATTATAGGAATGAATCACCAGTACCTGGCTTGATATTCTTCTTCATATATACCATTTCCTTTTCTTGGTCAGTCCTGGGGCTTAAACTCAGGGTCTGGGTTCTGTCTCCCAACCTTTTTTTCACTCAAGTATAGCACTCTTACTGCTTTAGCCACAGTGCACCTCTGGCTTTTTCTGAGTAGTTTATTGGAGATAAGAGTTTCATGGACTTTTCTACCTGGGCTGGTTTCAAACTGCAAGTCCTTAGATCTCAGCTTCCTGAGTAACTAGGATTATAAGCATAAGCCACCAGTGCCTGGTTCTTTTTCTTTTCCTCCCTCTCTCCCTCCTTCCCTCCCTCTCTCCTTCCCTCCCTCTTCCTCCCTCTCCCTCCCTTCTCCCTCCCCCCTCTCCCCTTCCCCCTTCCTCCCTCCCTCCCTCCCTCCCTCCCTCCTTTCTTTCTTTCTTTCTTTTTTTTTTTTTTGGCCAGTCTGGGACTTGAGTTCAGGGCCTGAGCACTGTCCTTGGACTTTCTCAAGGCCAGAGCTCTACCACTTGAGCCTCAGCACCACTTCTGCCTTTTTTTCTATGTATATGGTACCAAGGAATCGAACCCAGTTTTTGTGCATGCTAGGCAAGCACTCTACCACTGCGCCAAACTCCCAGCCCTCTTTTTTTTTTTTTTTTTTTTTTTTGTGCCAGTCTTTGGGCTTGAACTCAGAACCTGGGCACCATCTCTTGAGGTTTTTTTTTTTTGCCCTAAGCTAGTGCTCCTCTTGATCTCTTGATCCTCAGTTCTACTTGTAGCTTTGTGTGATTGATTGGAGATAAGGTTCTCATGGACTTTCTTGACTGGGCTGACAAGAAAGAACTGATTCTCAGATTTTAGCTTTCTGAGTAGCTAGGATTACAATGGCATCCAGCCATACATCCCATTTCTTGATATCCTAAGCCTTTGAAAAATAGTCACCATATAGCTTGGACTTCAGAATTTATTTCTGTCATCTATCATCTATCTGTATGTTTAAGGGAGAATGTTCTTTGTCTTTTGTAGTTCTGGGAATGGATCCCAGGAGCTTCTGTATTCTGGACAAATATTCTACCATTGAGGTATACTCCTAGCCCTAGATGAGGATATTTGTACATGTAGGTATGCAGCCACTGGGGCTTAAACTCAGGGCCTCATGTTCTTACTTGGCTTTTTTTTGCTCAAGGCTGCTACTCTACCACTTGAGCCACAGCCACTTGTTTTTATTGGTTAATTGGAGATGAAAATAGTTAAAATTTGTCTTCTTGGGCTGACTTTGAATCTTAATTCTCCTATCTCAGCCTCTGCCTGGAAAGAATTTTTTTTTTTTTGACCAGTCCTGGGGCTTGGACTCAGGGCCTGAGCACTGTCCTTGGGCATTCCTCAAGGCTAGCGCTCTCCCACTTGAGCCACAGCACTGCTTTTGGCTTTTTCTGTGTATATGGTACTGAGAAATCGAACCTGGGTCTTTGTGCATGCTAGGCAAGCACTCTACCACTAAGCTACGTTCTCAGCCTCTGGCAAGAAAGTTCTTAATGAACAAATTTAATGATGGTTGTTGTTTTACTGAGCATAAGAAGTTAGATGTCACTATTAGAAATAAACATGTAGCTAGATCCTAAAGGCTGTTCTTACATAGGAAACTGCTCTCTCTTTCTCCCCATTTTTCTTGAAGACTTTCTGTCTAATATTGTTGGATGTTTATGAAGTAAAGTTCAGATTCTAGTGTGATAATATAATAGATTAGAAACAAGTCAAGCAGAGGGCTAGTGGCTCATACCTATATTCTAGCTTCAGGAATCTGAGATTTGAAGATCTTGGTTTAAATCTAGCCCAGGCAGAACAGTCCAAGAGATTTATACTTCCAATTGATGAACCACTTGAGGCATACTTCTAGTTTGGCATTTACTAGTTAATTGGAAATTGAGTTTCCCAGATGTTTCCCGCACAGGCTGAGTTTGAACCTTAGTTTTCAGATCTCAGCCTGAGTAGCTAGAATTATAGGCATGAGCCACTGACATTGTTTCTCTTGACTGTTTATTGCTATGATCAGACTTAATAATAGAACTTTTCATATTTGGGCACTGATGGCAACAGTACTCCTAGTTTCTCAGAAGGGTATAAGGGTGATATTTGGAGGATCAAGGCTAGAAGCTAGGCTGGCCAGAAGAATTCTCAATACACTTCATCTCCAAATAACAAAAAACCTGGGCTAGAGACATGTGTGGCTCCAGTAGCAGAGTACCAGCTATGAAGTAAGAAAACCAGGTAAAGCAAGGCACCAGTGTCTCATGCTTATAATCCTAGCTGCTCAGATGAGTGAAGTCTTGAGGGTTGATATTTGAAGTCACTCCTGATGGGAAGTCCATGAAACTTAGCTCCAGTTATTCACTAGAGAAGCTGGAGGTACTGCTTTGGCTCAAGTGGTGGAATACTAGCTTTGAGCAAAAAAAGTTGAAGGACTGACCAGGCTCTGAGTTCAGGCCCCAGGACTGACACCTATATGTGTACCTGTGGGTACACACACACACAGGAAAGCCACGTAGGAGTGCAAGGCCTGGAGTGTAAGCCCCAGTACCAGAAAAGGAAAGGAAGGGAGAGAGGGAAAAGAATGAAAATAATTTCCTTGTTTCTTTTCTGCTTATTAGACAACCTCATCGGCTTTGAAAGGTGCCATCCAGTTAGGCATTACTCATACAGTGGGAAGCCTGAGTACCAAACCAGAGCGGGATGTCCTCATGCAAGACTTCTACGTGGTGGAGAGTATCTTCTTCCCTAGGTACACACACTTTTAAGGGTTCCTGTGTGATTTGGCATTTGTCAAGTCTTTGGGCTTGTAATTAGGTGAGTGGGACTACACAGTTGGAGAACACATGGTATTCTTTGGATGCTTCTATGAGCCTCTGGTCTCTGGAATTAGTTATTTAGAAAAAAACAAGGGGCCGGGAGTTTGGCCTAGTGGTAGAGTGCTTGCCTAGCATGCATGAAAACCTGGGTTCTATTCCTTGGTACTAATACCAAGCCGGAAATGGTGCTGTGGCTCAAGAGGTAGAGTTCTAGCCTTGAGGAAACCCAAGGACAGTGCTCAGGCCCTGGGTACAGGCCCTGGGACTGCCCCCCTCCCCCCAAAAAAAAACACAAACAAGAAAAACTCAGTTGGGCACCCGTAGCTTAAGCCTATAATGCTAGTTGCTTGGGAGGCTGAGATCTGAGAACCAGAGTTCACAGCCAGTCCAAGCAGCAAAATTTATGAGACTTTTAACTCCAATTAGCCACCAGAAAGTAGAAGTGGAGCTGTGACTCAAGTGGTAGAGCAGTAGCCTTGATCACAAAAGCTCAGGGACAGTGCCCAAGCCCTGAGTTCTGGCGCCAGTATTGACATGTACACGCACCCCAACTCAGAATGATTGTTATGTCTTACTACCCGTACTGTGCCTTTGTCCATTTGCTCTGTTTGTCTCAGAAGGATACTTGTGCATTTCTCCAAATGTGTTCTTAGGGTGGACTCCCTGTCCTCAGAAGGATACTTTTGCATTTCTCCAAGTGTATTCTTAGGGTGGACTCCTTGGATGATAGGAACTGGGAAATTAAGGGCTCTTTTATGTAATCCCACAGTGAAGGAAGCAACCTGACTCCTGCGCATCATTACAATGACTTTCGTTTCAAGACTTATGCACCTGTTGCCTTCCGCTACTTTCGGGAGCTGTTTGGCATTCGACCTGATGATTACTTGGTAAACTTCTCAGTCTCATCTTAGAATACTCTTACTCCAATGTTAGAAGGATAGTCTCCCAAAGGAAAGCTCCCTCTTTCCACAGTTCAGGTTTTCCACAGTTCAGATTTTCTTTAGAACAGAAATTCATTTGTACTTGATTTCTTTTCAGGCAAGCCCTGGTATTATATCTGAATATCTTACTGTCTTCTCTCTTGGCTTTAGTACTCTCTTTGCAGTGAGCCTCTGATTGAACTCTGCAACTCTGGAGCTAGTGGTTCCCTCTTCTATGTGTCCAGTGATGATGAATTCATCATCAAGACGGTCCAGCATAAGGAAGCAGAATTTCTGCAGAAATTGCTTCCAGGATACTACATGGTAAGCAGAGGGAGAAAGGAGCACTGGTTCACTGGGGGGAGGCTGTCCTCAACGAGGCAGAATAGTGTTAAAGCTTTTGTCTGAAGAATATACTTCCTTTTTGTCCTTTTTTTAACTCCATCTCTTCTGACAAAGGGATTTGTTTTTCTGCCTTATTTTAAGTGGTATTTGGCTTAAATTTTACCAAGAGGTAAGAGCCAAGATGTTTCTAATTTTGTTGTTTGTCATCTTTGTAGTTTGGAAAATAGATTAGCTTATTTTCTTTATCTTTTTCTTTTTTGGCCAGTCCTGGGGCTTGAACTCACGACCTGGGCATTGTTCTTAGCTTAGTTTCTTTTGCTCAAGGCTCACACTCTAGAGTACTTGAGACACTTCCAGCCTTTTCTATTTATGTGGTACTGAGGAATTGAACCCAGGGCATTCTTCCACTGAGCCACATTTCTAGCCCAATTTACTTTTTTTTTTTTTTTGGTCAGTCTTGGGGCTTAAACTCTGGACCTGGGTGCTGTCTCTGAGCTCTTCAGCTCAAAGCTACTGCCCTATCCCTGGGCCTGGGTGCTGTCCCTGAGTAGCTAAAGTTATAGGCATGAGCCACCACACCCAGCCCAGTTTACTTTCATTTATAATTTCACTCTGATATATTGCTCTTGTAGGTTCTAGAAAAAAAAAAATAGGTACCTCTTTTTAGTCTCCCAGGAATATACTATAATCAGAGGTAAGAGTATAGATCTCTTGTTATTTGTGGTGCTGAGATTGAACCTAGCACGTTAAGTTTTACTGAAAATGTGCTCTACTTTCCTTTGTGCCATCAGAACCTCAACCAGAATCCTCGAACTTTGCTTCCTAAATTCTATGGACTATACTGTGTACAGGCAGGTGGCAAGAACATACGCATTGTGGTGATGAACAATCTCTTACCACGGTCAGTCAAAATGCACATGAAATATGACCTCAAGGGCTCAACCTACAAGCGGCGGGCCTCTCAAAAAGAGCGAGATAAACCTCTCCCCACCTTTAAAGACCTGGACTTTATTCAAGACATCCCTGATGGTCTTTTTTTGGATGCTGACATGTACAATGCTCTGTGTAAGACCCTACAGCGTGACTGTTTGGTGAGTTTATGCTATATTTGCCTCTCTTAGACATCAAAAATCTCAGTCAAATTCCAGAAAATGGAAACTTTAAGTGACCACTTAGATGCTAAACAGAGTGTACTTCTCGGTTCTTCCTTTAATTTTCTGCAGAATTCAATGGTTATTTCTATATTCTTAACACATCTTAGGCCTTTTTGTTGTATCCTTCCCTACTAATATTTCTTTTTTTTTTTTTTTTTTTTTTTTGCCAGTCCTAGGCTTGGGCTCAGGGCCTGAGCACTGTCCCTGGATTTTTCTCAAGGCTAGGGCTCTACCACTTGAGCCACAGCACCACTTCTGACTTTTTCCTATGTATGTGGTACCGAGGAATTGAACCCGGGTCTTCGTGCATGCTAGGCAAGCACTCTACCACTAAGCCAAATTCCCGGCCCCCCTACTAATATTTCTATGTCTGGTGATTTATTCTTAAACTATCTTTTGTAATATCATCTTTCTCCACTCCATCTATAATGTCATTTGTCTTTTCCCTTATTTGCTTATTTTGTATTTACTTCCAAGATAATGGAAGCAAAGTAAATTATCTCTTGAAATTGTCATTTCAAGAGCTAGACATTTAACCAGTGGTGCTGAAAGGGTTGTTGTCTCCCACCACCACCACCACCACCATCCCCTGCCACCCCAAATTATACCAGTCAGTCAGTTCTAGGCTTTTCTTTTTTCTTATAATTTTTGTTAACATCAATTAATTAAACAAGAGAGTTTCAGTTTGACATGTCCATAAATAATTACAAAGTACCTTAATCATACTTGCCTCTTTATCACTCCATATCAGCCCTCCCCTTCTCAGGCCACTTCTGACAAGCTTCATTGTTCCATTTTCACATATGCACGTGAAGTATTTTACCATACTTGTTTCTTTCTCCTCTCTTCCACCCACTTACCAAGATATCCTTGGTTGAGCTGCATTGCCAACGTGTGCTACAGGAGAGAATCTAGAGTGAAAAAGGGTTTGGAAACAGTGAGATGCTCTCCAGCTCCTTACTGTGACACAGTATGCCTGATATCTTGGGTCTACCAGTTTCCAGTGTGGCATACCTTTCCTTTGTATTCTACAGCCCTGTATTAGCATGTTCTTTAATGCTCTGGGCATTTTTTTTTACTTTTTTTGGCCAGTCCTGGGGCTGGAACTCAGGGCCTGAGCACTGTCTTTGGGTTTTCTCAAGGTTAGTGCTCGGTACCACTTGAGTCACAGCACCACTTCAAGTTTTTCTATGTATGTGTTGCTGAGGAATTGAACCCCAGTCTTCGTGCATAACTATATATGGGTTTTTTGTTTTGGTTTTTTTTTTGTTGTTGTTTTTTTTTTTGCCTGTCTTGGGCTTGAGCTCAGGGCCTGAGCACTATCCTTGGACTTTCTCAAGGTTAGAGCTTTACCACTCAAACTCAGTACCACTTCTGGCTTTTTTCTATGTATATGGTATCGAGGAATCGAACACGGGTCTTCGTGCATGTTAGGCAAGCACTCTACCACTAGGCCAAACTCTAGGCCCCTCTGTAAGTCTTTTAGTATTTAAATAGTTCTTTTGCTGTACATATTAGACTATGTTACATTTATTTTACATTTGTGTACCTTTCTAAATTTAAGCTTATATGGGCCGGGAGTTTGGCCTAGTGGCTAAAGTGCTTGCCTAGCATGCATGAAGACCCAGGTTCGATTCCTTGGTACCACATACATAGAAAAAAGCCAGAAGTGGTGCTGAGGCTCAAGTGGTAGAGCTCTAGCCTTGAGAAAGTCCAAGGACAGTGCTCAGGCCCTGAGCTCAAGCCCAGGACTGGCAAAAAAAAAAAAAAATAAATAAATAAATAAATTTAAGCTTATAATATCCTCGAGGATGAAAATATATTTCTTGTGGTGCTGGTGTTTGATTCCAAGGCCATTGCTCATTGTAGGCAAGCAATCAACCACTGAGTTATACTTCAGCCCAGAAATAGTCCTTTTTTGTTTCTTTTTGGCCGGCATGGGGTTTGAACTGTGGGCCTGGGTGCTGTCCCTGAGCTCTTCAGCTTAAGGCTAATGTTCTAGCTTTGAGCCACTTCCAGTTTTCTGGAGGTTAATTGGAAATAAGAGTTTGACAGACTTGTGCCCCGGGCTGGCTTTGAACCACTCAGATCTTAGCCTCCTGAGTAGCTAGGATTACAGGCGTTTGCTACTGGTGCCTAGATTTAGAAACAGTTAAATACCTTTTACTTACATGTGGTGAATGTTGAATTGAAGTTGATCCAATAAGGTCATGTCACAGCTCTTCTCTGATACAGAGTGTACTTCTGGTAGGTCCTCATTGTGGTTTCTTTAAAACACAGATATTCCTGGGCCAAGAGTTTGGCCTAGTGGTAGAGTGCTTGCCTAGCATGCATGAAGACCCAGGTTCGATTCCTCTGTACCACATACATAGAAAAAAGCTGGAAGTGGTGCTGTGGTAGAGCTCTTGAGAAACCCAAGGACAGTGTTCAGCCCCTGAGTTCAGGCCCCAAAATACAAAAACAAAATAAAACAAACACAGATATTCCTTGTTTCCTTGAAAATACGATATTTTCATGAAGAAACAAAAGAATGGAATCTATGACCTAAGCAGTGGGACTGAGAAAAGTAAGAGAGTGTAAATAAAGCTTGACTAGAGGAGGTTAATGCATTCTTTTCCAAGAACTAGGAAGATAAATTGATAAGGCCTGGAAGTTCACTATCAAATAAAATTAGATCAAGGGAGCTGTGAGAGTCAGAAAAAGTCCTGCTACCTCCTAAAGCTTAGCCTATGCTTTCTTCCACCCCCCACCCCCCACCCCAGGTGCTACAGAGCTTCAAGATAATGGACTATAGCCTCTTGATGTCGATCCATAACATAGATCATGCACAGCGAGAGCCCTTAAACAATGAAACACAATGCTCGGTTGACACTCGAAGACCAGCTCCCCAGAAGGCTCTCTATTCCACAGCTATGGAATCCATCCAGGGCGAGGCTCGACGGGGTGGCACCATGGAGACTGAGGACCAGTGAGTGGGCTCGGGCATGAGGGAGTCAGGCATAGGTCATACCATTTTTTCTTGAGAAAGGAACCAACCTGTGGAAATGAGTAGCTTTGGTTGATCTGTTAGACTAGCTAAATTAAGACTCTAGAGCTTATGAATAAGCTCCCCTCCCCCCTTTTTTTTGTGGTCATGGGACTTGAACTCTGGGCCTGGGTGCTGTCCCTGAGCTCTTCAGCTCCAAGATACCGCCCTACCCCTGGAGCCACAGCCCAACTTCCCATTTTCTATTGATTAATTGGAGATAAGAGTCTCCCAGTCTTTAGTGCCTGGGCTGGCTTTGAACCATGATCCTCAAATTTCAGCCTCCTGAGTAGCTAAGACTACTGGTATGCACCTCTGCACCCAGCTCTATTAGAGGTTTTTATTTTTTAATTATTGATTTTTGTAGTGGTCCTAGGGCTTAAACCCCAGGGCTTTACATTCTTGCTGGGCTATCTTAGAAATAGCAGTTGATACTCTTTTTTTTTGGGGGGGGGGTGTCATTGTGGGGCTTGAACTTTAGGCCTAGGAAGAGTCACTGAGCTCTTCTACTCAAGGCTAGTACTCTACTGCTCTGAGCCACAGCACCACTTCCGGTTTTCCCATGGTTAATTGGCGATAAGAGTCTCATGTGCTTTTGTTCCTGGGCTGGCTTTGAACTGTGATCCTCAGATCTCAGCCTCCTAAGTAGCTATGATTACAGGTGTGAGCTACCAGCAGCTAAGTTTTGTTTTTTAGATAGCTTGTAACATGACTTAATATTAAGAATATCTAAATGAGCACAAATGAATCTATAAATGTTCTCAGACAGTTTCCAGTGAATTGGTGGAACATTTCCTAAGTTGCTGGGTGGGAATGATTAGAGTCTTGTGGTAGAAACTAGGGTAGGAGAAGGTAGCAGAGAGATTGAGAGGGGATTACAGTACATATCCCAAAAAGGTTTGTAAGGTTGGAAAGACAATCTCCATCTCTGTTTGTGGAGAGTAAGTCAGTCATGTCTCCATGTCCAATTTCCGTATGGTTTACTTTCTAGCAAACAGATTTTCTGATTCTTTCCTTTCTGTCTTCCCAGTATGGGTGGCATCCCTGCCCGGAATAATAAAGGGGAGAGGCTCCTCCTTTATATTGGCATCATTGATATTCTGCAGTCCTACAGGTGAGATGTACATTAGAATCACAAATTAAGAGACAGAGTAGATGCAGTTTTTCTACTCACATTGTCGTCAAGATAAGTTTATTTCCTTGATTTTGTCTTTCTCCTTGGCTTTCCTACCCCACACCCTCCTGTGGAGAGCTGAGTCAGTGCTTGGGAGCATCAGAGTAGAACATGTCATCTGCCTGGCTCTGAAAAACCTATGAGTTGATTCATGCATCACACTAGGATCTGCTGCAACCATGATGGCCTTTCCACAGAGAAAAAAATAAAAGGATCCCTGTGTTCTGTAAAACATGCTAACCTGTGGGTCTAAGAGGGTGCCAACAGGGAGAAGTTAGAAATATTAGTCTCCCATTTTGTTCCTGTAATATTTCAGGCTGAACAAGACTTGGATTACTGACTCAGATAGCACCTAATTTTAGATACCTTCCCAAGCTTGTCCATCTGTTCCTCCAGCTTTTGTTTTATAATTAATATTATTTTTACTCTCCTTATGCTCTGCTGGGAGACTGAACCCAGATTCTCATGTGTGCTAGGCAAGTGTTTTGCCACTGTGTTTCCCATTTACAATGAATGTTCTTGCCCCTGGGATGACAGGGACTTTAACCTCCATTTTCTCCTGGGAGAATTGACTGAACTAGAAACATGTTGATCTCCATGTAGAACCTGCACTGCCATGCCTGTTCTTTGGAAAGCTATGTCCACAGTGGATATACTTCCCAGCTATTACCTTTCCAAGATTTCTGTTGTCAGTATTAACTATTAAGGTTACGCATTCAGAAACAGTGTGTGATATGAATTTCCCTTGTCAGATTCGTTAAAAAGTTGGAGCACTCTTGGAAAGCACTGGTACATGATGGGGTAAGTATAGCAAACAATTAAAGGTTCTCTCTCTCTCCTCCTTTTCCCCCCTCTTTCCCTCGCTCTCTCTCCTTCCTCTTTCCCTCTCTCCTTCTCTTCCACCTGTTCTGACTTTGAACCTCAGATCTCAGCCTCCTGAATAGCTAGGATTTTAGGTGTGAGTCACCAGTGCCAGCTTGGCTTCTTCTCTTTTATTTCTAATTTGTCACCTCAAGTTTGTCTACATTTTTTTTTTCTCTTGGGCCTTGAACTCAGTATCTGGGGACTGTCCCTAAGGTTTTTTACTTAAGGCTACCACTCTAACACTTTGAGCCACAGCACCACTTCCCATTTTCTGGTGGTTAATTGGAGGTAAGAGTCTCAAGGACTTTCCTGCCCAGGCTGGCTTTGAATCCAGATCCCCAAATCTCAGCCTCCTGAGTACAGGATTACAAGTATGATCCCTGGTGCTTGGCCCTGCCCCCCCACCCCATTTTCTGGTTTTACCTTTCTTTTAGAGTTACAGTCTAGGGGAACATGACCCTTTGATTATAAATCCTCTTACTGATTCATCACTAACTCTGGAGTCATCTCTTTTTTACAGGACACTGTGTCCGTGCATCGTCCTGGCTTCTATGCTGAACGGTTCCAGCGCTTCATGTGCAACACAGTGTTCAAGAAGATCCCCTGTAAGTGGCTTCTACCAGATGACCCCTCAGTGACTCCTCTACCCCCAGAGGTGGGGGGCAGGACAATTCTGTGAGAGAGCTGCAAAGGCAAGAGGCCTCTCCTGCTCTACCTACATCCTATGAGAGCTGCTTTTCATCCTTATGTCAGTCACTCTGTCTGTCCCAGTTGTTTCCCAGTTGCTGCTTTTCCCCTGGCTCTCCCTACATGTTATCATTGAGGTGAGGGCCATTTCTTGGGAATTGGTTGGATTTGGGGGTGGAGGGGGGAGTATAGTTGTGAGCAGAATATACATCACAGATTGAGTTAGAGCCACAGACTTTTATGTACAGAGATAGACAAGATTGTTATCTACCTTCATATTTTCTAGCCATATCCCAGGCACCAGTTTTCAGACTGATTCAAGTGGTTGAAGCATTACTTATTTTTCTTGTCTTTTCCCTCCACTTACTTAGTTTAGAAGTGCTGATTTCTTTCTTCATACCTTCTATGCTTTTGACATTGGCATCTTCCAACTCTTCCTTTTCTCCTCACATGACTGGCAGCAGTAGTCCCGTAGAGAGGCAAGGAGGACCTAGGCATGCCACAGTCTTAACAAGCATAGAAAATTTTTCTTATATGTTTTGTGTGTGAGTGCCAGTACTGGGACTTGAACTCGGGGTCTTATACTCTCCCTTAGGTTTTTTTGCACATAGTTGTTAGGTTTTCAAAATGACATTTTCTAAGTATAAATTAACATGGTTCTATGTGCATAAATTCTTAAGAAAATGTATAATGATGGGACTAGGAGGATAGTCTAGTAGTAAAGTGCTCACCTAGTATGCAGTGGCAGATTGCTAGACTTGAGCAAAAATGTCCAAGGACAGTGCCCAGGCCCTGAATTGCATCCTTAGGAATGGCAATATTAAGAGAAAATGTAGGATGAAAGGGTCATCTGTGTTAGATTTTACTTGGGGTTACTATTAAAAAGCAAGGAACTATGGAATGGAAGACATCTTTCACTGGTTGGAGTAAAGCCATGAAGGGCTGCATGTGGGAGGCAGGGGAGGAAGATATAGATTACTTTTTCTCTATGTTTTTCTGCTGCTTTCCAAGGTTAAGAAGACCCTTGCTCTGAATAGTATGTTGTAGAGCTTATCTTTGTTGACATTAAACTCTCTTCCTGCTCTGCTTCAGAAGAACAGCTTTGAGTTTGTATCTATGTCTTGGTGATGGTTTCTGAGGTGGGTGCTAAGTAGGCTCTCTCTTTCCCTTTTGAAGTGAAGCCCTCTCCTTCCAAAAAGTTTCGGTCTGGCTCATCTTTCTCTCGGCGAGCAGGCCCCAGCGGCAACTCCTGCATTACTTTCCAGTCATCGGTCTGTGGGGAACACAAAGCACAAGTGACAACAAAAGCGCAAGTGGAGCCAGGTCAGCGCCAGGGTCGGGGTCCCCATGTGATTAGGCACTCCCCTCCTCCCTCCTGAGTCCTCATCTTCTCTGACTAGCACCTCTACTCCCCATGTCTATCCAGGAAAGATCCAGTTGCTCCATAGTTTACCCTGTATTTCCTTGGTCCCATTAAATATTTTCCCATGTGTTCATGTTCTTCATTTTCCTTTCCAGACACTCACCTCAACCGTCCTGATGTCTTACCTCAGACTCCACTGGTGGAGGAGGGAGTCATTGAGGACTCACCTGTTCCCAGCCCGGGTATAGCAATTGTAGCAGCAGAGTCTCCGCGAGTACTAAATACAAGGTTAGTTCCTTGGTCCTTTTCCATATAATATTACCTCTGTCTCTTCACATCTTTGGGACTTCAAGAATCTCTCTGGTTTTTCAAGGGTTTTACTGTTTGTGCTCAATAATAAATTTGTGCAGGCTTCTTTGTGTGTGTGTGTGTGTGCACACCCTTATTGGATCTTGAACTCTGGATCTGGGACCTGGGGCTGTTCATGCCCAGACTTTCCTTATCTCCTGAGTAACCAGGATTATAGGTATGAACCACTGGTGCCTGGCCTCTTTCTTTCTAGAAGGTCAAAGGGACCAATATAGCCTGGTACCTGTGGTTCATGCCTGTAATCCTAGCTACTTAGGATGCTTAGGATCATGGTTTGAAACTAGCCTGGGCAGGAAAGTCCTTGAGACTCTTACCTTCAATTAACCACTAAAAAACTGGAAGTGATGCTGTAAGCTCAAAGTGGTAGAGCGCCAGCCTTGATCGTAAACTCTCAGGGGCAGTGCCCAGGCCCTGAGTTCAAGCCCCATGACCAACAACAAAAAAGTGGAGGGGGTGGGAATCTAAGTGCAGCCTAGCTAGATCTTCTGGCCCAGTCTTTCTCCAATGAACCACCAGAAAAGCAGAAGTGGTGCTGTGGCTCAAAGTGGTAGAGCACTAGCCCTGAGCTGAAGAGCTCAGGGGCAACACCCACACCCAGAGTTCAAGCCTCATGACCGACCCCCTTCCAAAAAAGAAAAAAAAAAAACTATTTATTTAGTCGGCTGTGGAACTTGAACTCTGGGGCTGGGCATTATTCCTACCCCTTAAGCTACAACACCACTTTTGGTTTTCTGATAGTTAATTTGAGGTAAGAGTCTCACTGATTTTAGTGCCCGGGCTGGCTTTGAACCGTGATCCTCAGAGCTCAGCCTCCTGAGTAGCTAGGATTACAGGCGTGAGCCACCATGCCTGGCTTGTATTATCTATTTCTTAATAAGTTATCATGCAGTTTAATAGTTGAAGACAACAAATATTATTTCCAGTTTCTGTGGCTCTAGAGTCTAGGGCCTGGCTTCAGTTGATGCCATTGTCTTACGGTTTGTCCAGAAGTTAACTATATTTTCCAGGGCAGGAGTCTGACTTGGAAATTTGCCTCAGGGCTGGGGTGTTCAGTGTAACTAAATGGTGGAATGCCTGCCTAGCACTCAAGTGACCTTGGGATGAAGCCCATGGCTCACTGGAGGGATTCAGAGAGAGAGGGAGGGGGGGAGGAAATGAGAAGGTTGTTTGGGAGAAGAGGATCAACTTCCTGGCTCACTTGTGTATTTGTCAGCAGGATTCATTTTCTTAAAGGCTGTTGGATTGAGGGCTCAGCTCCTTACCAGCTAATTATTGGCCAGTGGTTCTCCTATTTCCTTGTCATTATCTTATCTGGTAACCCACAGGATGGCAGTAGCTTCTCTCAGCAAAGAGAGCTTATACCAAAAAGGAAGCTACAGTCTTTATGTAATTTAACTTCAGAATTGCCATTTCCGTCTTTTTTGAGAGCCACTTTAGAAGCTGCTTTCCACACCTGGGGATATAGGACAGTACTAGCACTAAAGAAACGAGTTATTCATGCTTCTGGTTCTAGTTGCTTCCAAGCCTTTTTCTCAATCTTGAGTTAATTGTGAAGTAAAAGGTGGAGAAGTAATCTGAGATTTCACCTCAGAGGAGAATCTTATTTCCTTCTAATCCTTTTCCTCTTTCTTTTGTGCCTGTAGTACATCCTTGGTAAAGCTTGAAATTAAAGAGCCAGAGTTGACTCAAGTAAGTGTCTGTGATATAGGGGAGGTGTATCCTTTGGAGGGTATAAAAAATGGATTACTCACGGGATGGAACAAGAAAGTGGAGGGCCTAGGTGCCTCTTGAATCTTTTTTTTTTTTTGTCAGTTTTGGGGCTTGAACTCGACCTGGGTGCTGTCCCTGAGCTCTTCAGCTCAAGGCTACTGCTGTACTCATTGAGTTGCAGCATTACTCCTTGAATCTTACTTTTTTTTTTTTTTTTTTTTTTTGCCAGTCCTGGGCTTGAGCTCAGGGCCTGAGCACTGTCCTTGGACTTTCTCAAGGCTAGAGCTCTACCACTTGAGCCTCAGCACCACTTCCAGCTTTTTTTCTATATATGTGGTACCGAGGAATCGAACCCGGGTCTTCATGCATGCTAGGCAAGCACTTTAACCACTAGGCCAAACTCCCGGCCCCTTGAATCTTACTTTTTAAAAATTATGTTTTGGTGGTTCATACTGGGTGTGAGATGAAAAATGTTAATAGTAGCTAGGTTGAAATTAACTTGAATTCTATTCCTGTCCCCTTATTTTATACTCTACTTATTTAACTTCGTACACTTTCTCTTTGCAGTGAGCAACAAACCTCAGAAGACACACAACAAGATTCTACTGTCTCTGTGATCCCAAGATGTCAGCCCTTGCCCCAGGAATGCTGAATTTTCTTCTCTTCTTGGTCATCAAAAAAGGAGTAGAAACTGGAGGCTGGGGGAGCTCTCCATCTCCTTTCAAAAGAAGAGTCTCATTCCCTCTCCTTTCCTCTGAGTGGGCAGTAGTGCCTTGGACAGCTGAGGACAGCAGCATCTCCTCCATTCCGGAGGCAGGGACATGAATTTTCAAGTGGCTACAGCCCTGGCTTCCACATTGAATTTTTTTCAAATCCCCATTTTTCATGTTGGAAGTGGGATTGCTGGACTTGGTAGTTCTCTTCTTCGTCCTTTAATTTTACCAGGAGCTGGACTCTTAATTTCCTCAGGACAGACTGGCTGCCACATGATTCCCACCTTAGCTCTTTCTTTCTGATCCTTAGAGGAAGACCCCTGTATAATTTTTGTAAAGTTTTTTTTGGGGGGGCGGGGGGAGTTAATGGTATTTAAGCCACCTCCCAACCTTTTTTAGTTTTCCTTAATAAAGGAAAAGAATGAACAGTACACAGCACAATTTCAAGCCAGTTTCAGATAAAACTCCAGTAGTGTCAAAAGAGGTGCCTCTTGGTATGCAGAATTCCTACAGGGAAGTAGAAGGCAGTGATTGTTCTAGCAGCAGCAGCTCCTTGTAGCTCCTCTTTTGATGAGTTTCAGAAGAGGGAAAGAATGGAGCAAAGGAGACATGGATTGTCCTCTCCCTTGTTATTAAAACAGCAGGGCAGTCATGGGGCTAGGAGATGAAAGCCCTTCTTAAGAAGAACCTTCCTCACTGCCAGGCCATAATATTTAGTACTATTTTGCAGTTTGAAATGTATTCTGATTCTTTTTCTAAATATGAAGACCTAGCAAATGAATTTTTGACTATTCTCCAAAGGAGATTTCTTCTTTGTTCTTCCCATATTTTCCAACAGTGTTCGGCTCTTCACAGAGCCAAGGTGGAGGGAGAAATTTGCATCTGTTGAACAGGCAGTCCATATCTGTGAGGCTAGAGAATATTCTCTTAAACTCATGGGGAGCAGCAGACTTTTGCCTTGGTGAGGTTGTCGCTGTGTCAAATGGCCTGCCCCTCTTGTTGCAGGGAACTTGGGAATGGGGCTGATATGCTTTCCCTTCCCCGTGTCTGAGAGTTGTGGTTGTCCATCTCTTGTTGATCCGCTACTCTTGTCAGGGGAAGTAGGGGGCATGGTGTCTCAGGCAGGTTGTTGAAGTTACTATCTCTTTGCCATCCTACCGTACCTTGATAATAGACTATCCCATACCCAAGTAACTGTCTATATTAGACACCCCCAGCCAGTTTTTGGCTGCCTGTCTTTGTTGCCATGTTCTTTTTTACAAGAAGGAAAGAAACAGTTCTTGCTATTTTTTTCATAATTTACTATTTATGATGTATTTATGTGTTTCATTCAGGACAGAGTTCTGTAAGGGGTGGGAGGGACTAAGTCTTAGGGAAAGGAATGGGGACTCAACATTTTTATGAAGTGTTACTATTTGCCTCTACTTTGTATTGTTCAGAAATGGCAAATGCAGTATAAAAGTAATAAATATAAATATCTGGTTTTAATGTATAAACTTTCATCAATTATTTAGGCTTTTTATTTCATTTCATTTTTTTTTTTAATATTGGGGATTAAATCCAGTGTCCAGCACATCTGCTCTATGGCTGAGGAATACCCCCAGCTCTCTTTGGATCTTTTTCCAGTTGCATCTATTCCAGCCTCCTCTATCATCTAGCCTCACTTTTATTCAAGTTACCATGAACAAAAGGCTTCATGTTGCCCTCACTCCAGCTTTAGCCTAATGGCAGCCAAGAGAAATGGCTTCATTCCCTGCTTTCCAGCCACCTGACAAATTGAAACCTAACAAGGAAAAGCTGTTAGAGCATAAATTGCAATCTAGTTTTAACTAAAGGATCCATGAATCTGAAGCTCAGTTCACTCAGGTGCAGAGGAAAGGAGAGGAATCAAGGAGAGCAAGCCTCATGCAGTTGCTCCTGGCACTCTCTCCCTTCTGAGCAGGCCCTAGGTTGTCATCTGAAAATCATCCATACTACCTCCACTCTTTCTTGTGTTTGGCTGTACCACTTGAACCATGCCTTTAGCTCTTTCATGAAGTTGCATTTAGGTTCTTTTACTTGTGTCAAAAATTAGACAAAGGGACAGGCTTGGAGGTGGAAACTGTTAGAGAAAAGCAAATATTGTTCTTTTTTTTTTAATCCAAATAGTTTCACTATGCAGCACAGCTAACTTTGAACTGAACTTGCTTGGCTCCTGACTACTGGAATTAACATGTTCTCCCATGCCTGGCTAATACTGTTCATTTTCATACCAGTGTTCCCTATCTTAGGATCAGCTGACATATTTATATAGCAGCGAGTAAGCAATACTGGGGGAAGTTGGAGGTCAAAATAAGTAATTAGTGATGGTGCTGGCAGTTCATCCTTATAATCCTGGCAACTCAGAAAGCTGAGATCTGAGGAACACTGTTGGAACCCAGTCTGAGCAGGAAAGTCTGTGAGACTCTTAATCTCCAATTAATCACCAAAAGGCTGGAAGTGGAACAGTGGAAGAGCACTAGACTTGAACAAAAAAGGTCAGGGATGGTTCCTAAATCGTGAGTTAAAGCCCCATGACAAGCACACACAAAAAGTAATTTGCCTGGAACCAAAAGCTCTTACCTGTTTCCTTAGCTACTTAGAAGTCTGAGAGCAGCCCAGGCAGATAAGTTTATAGGACTCCTCTTTTCAACCAGTAGAGTACATGGCACACACCTGGAAAAATGGGATCGGCCTAAGCAGAGAAGTTGAGCAGACCCCACATCTGGAGATGGGCACGTCAGCTGTCATTTGTAGCTACAATAAGAAACCTAAAATAGGCAGATCATAAGTTGGATGTACACTTGGGCAGGAAGCAAAATTCTGTCTCAGATATAACCAGCACATACGGCTTGGTGCCTGCCTAGTAAATTCCCTGAGTTCAAATCCCAGTACTGCCAAAAAAAAAGAAAAAAGATGAAAAGGTGGTCTTTCAAGAATTTATAGCGCTTGAGGAAAACACATCTACAAGAATAACATCAGATGTGATATAGCTAAGGATTTAGCTTCTCTTGAGTGATACAAATCATCAAAGTGAAAAGCTAGAGACTGAGCTACAAAGCTCACTTCAACACAGGGACGTAGAAGTATGAGAGTGATATTTCTTTTTTCTTTTTGCCAGTCCTGAGGCTTGAAGTCAGGGCCTGAACACTATCCTTGGGCTTTCTTAAGGCTAGTGCTCTACCACTAGAACCACCACATCACTTCCAGCTTTTATCTATGTATGTGGTACCAAGGAATTGAACCAGGTCTTCATGCATGCTATGCAAGCACTCTACCACTAGGCCAAACTCCTGGCTGAGAGTGATTTGTTTTTGAGGATGTGATGATGGTAGCTGGGCGAGTGACTCAAGCCTTTAATCCTAGATACTCAGGAGGCTGAGATCTGAGGATCAAGGTTCAAAGCCAGTCTGGGCACAAAAGGACCTGACCAATTAAGCTCTATAAAATGGGGAAGTGGCACTGTGGTAGCCTTGAGCTGAAGAGCTCCATGATCTGCCCCCCCCCCCCCAAAAAAAAGTGAGATGATGGTGAGAATATTCAAGTATCTATAGTTAGAGACAACATTGAAAACTTCTATGGTGAGGAATTTTTTGGTTTAAATTGTAAGCAAAGAATTGTGAAATATTTTTGGATATAACCAGAATAATTTGGGCCTGGTGTGTAGGCTGGGCACTTGCCTAGCATATGTTAAGCCCCTGTTTGATCCCTAACACTGCACAAATAAATGAGACCAGTCTGCTGACAAATATCTATCAGAATAGTTATAAAAAGAATAAGGTGGGTTAGTATAGCTCAAGTAAATAAAAACTGCTATACAGTAAATAACTGGGCACTTGTGTCTCATGCCAGTAATCCTAACTACTCAAAAGGCTGAGATCTGAGGTTTGAAGCCAATCTAGGCTGAGATCTGAGGATCTGTCTCATGCCTGTAATCCTAGCTAATGAGGTTGAGATCTGAGGATCATGGTTCAAAGCCAGCCCCGCCACTAAAGAATGTGAGACTTAATTTCAATTAATCACTAAAAAATGGGAAGTGGGACTGTGGCTGAAGGGTAAGCTAGTAGCCTTGAGCTGAATAGCTCAGGGACAGTCCCCAAGCCCAGAGTTCAAGCCCCGTGACCCAGTGTCTAAATCCAAACTTCAAGCCCCAGGACCAATTTAAAAAAATAAAACGAATGTGGCTTAGGTAGAATGCTTGCCCAGCATGCATGAAAGCCCTGGGTTCAAGTCCCAGTACTTCATACAGAAAAAGCAAGAGTTGGTGCTGTGGCTCAAGTGATAGACTACTAGCCTTGGGCAACAGAAGCTCAAGGACAGTGCCCAAGCCCCAGAGCTGACCAGAAAAACCCACGAGTGGAGCTTTGGCTCAAGTAATAGAGTCTTAAGTGAAAAAAGCTAAGGTACAGTGCCCAAGCCCTGAGTTGAAGCTAAAGTACTGGTACAATAAAGAAAATATTTTTGCAGAACAATTATATTTTTTATATTGAGTTTAATCTATAGGCCCAATCCTCCTAGGAGGGCTGGATCTGAATGTGTTTTAGGCTTTCTGCTGCCCTGGCCTTTATCACACACCCTTTTCAGTGCACTAATGACACAGAGCAGGGATAGAGGCTGCCTTCTGGTCAGAAGGTCCATCTATTGGTGACTGGCAGCTAGTGTTAGTAGTTATACGCTAACCTACAGTCCTACAGATGGGGGTCTCAAAACTTCTATAATCAAAGGGAAATCCTCATATGGCTTAATGTTTCAAATGTCAGTTTTAGCTATTCTGAAAGATGTTTTTATCAGTTTGAGTCTCATTCTTTAAATATTTGTCAGTTGAATAGATTAAAGACTGAACTGTTCAGTGGTGGCTCACGCCAGTAATCCTAACTACTCATTAAGCTTACTCAGGCCGGTGAGATCTGAAGATCCCCATGATAAAGGGTCTCTATTTTATTTTTACTTCACAGTTCCTAATAGCACTTCAGACTTTTTACTTTTTCTTACCCTAGCCCTCTTCTTACTTTGCATTAGGTAAATTTCCAACCCCAAAGTTCAGTAGCATGATGGAATAATAATCATGCACACATAACCCAACTTCTATATTTAGCATAAGTGCCCATCAGTTCTGTCTACACTTTCTACTCCACCCCGTCATTCTCTTTGAACCTTCAAATGTTTAAATTAAAGTACAGAAGTCTGAGCTTCAAAGTCTCAAGAGCTCCAACATATGATTAAGAGATGATAAGGAAGACTGGGGATGTGGCTTAGTGGTAGAGTGCTTGCCTAGTATGCATGAAGCCCTGGGTTCTACCACATACACAGAAAAAGCCAGACGTGGCATTGTCGCTCGAGTGGTAGAGCTGTAGACTTGAGCACAGAAGAGGCTCAGGGACAGAGCCTAGAACTAGAATGGTTGGGAAGGTGGAGACAATAACCTCTCCCCACCTCCCCACTAGTCGACAGCGCTTTTAGCACGCTGCGCCTACAACTCCCAGAATGCTACGCGGAGGTGGCGGCGAGCCCAGCGTACACCACCCAGGTCTGTGATTGGTGGTGATCTCCAGCCAATTGAAGAAGCTGTTGTTCGGTAGTCTCGGAGAGCCGGTCGGGAAGGGAGCAAAGTGGCAAGATGGTGTTGGAAAGCACTATGGTTTGGTGAGCTGCTACCTCGGGGCCTGGGGTGGGGCGGGCCTGGGTCTGGGGACCCGCGAAGCACTGGGGCCCGCGAGGCCTGGGCTGAGGGTGGGGGGACGGCGGGCGACCTGTGTCTTTGGGTGCCAGAGGCAAGGAGTAGGACGACTCCCTGAGTCATCCCTGGGCCCGGGAGACGGCAGGCCTGGCCACTCCTGCAGCCCCTGGCTGGGGACAGCCACCGAGCCGCCATCCCAGACTGCCTTCACTCTCTGCTCCTCCAACTTTGGGCTTTGCCTTCCTCAAAATTATGGGTAGGAAGACAGGTTGTAACCCACCCCATACCTCTTTTCTAATTGCCAGTATCTTTCCCTCGATCATCTTACAGTCAGCACTTAGAGATTGTTTTCTATGTATTGGGCATTTAATTTCTTTCTCACTTAGATCTTAATACACTAGTTAAAATAGTTCTCCCTTTTACCGGTGAGTCGGGGAGTCGTGGCTACGTTAAGTCACACAATTCAGGGTCTTAAGCAATGACCCTAACTCTGATAATTATCTATTTTGAATTGGATGAAAAGCAGATGGCAAATTCTTTGAAGGATTTCAAAAGGCTTCTTTTTTAATGTTCAGGCCTGGAGCTTCAACTCAGGGGCCTGAGCGCTTTCCCTGAGCCTCTCTGAGTTCGAGGCTTTTTCTGTTTATGTGGTACTGAGGAATTGAACCCAGGGCTTTGTTTGCTTTCTCTTTTCTTTTTTTCTGGTAATGGAGCTTGAACTTAGCCTCGGTGCTGTCCCTGAGCCTTTCAGCTCAAGGCTACTACCCTACTCTTGAGCCAAGCCCCACTTTTCATTTTCTACAGGTTCATTGGAAGTAAGAGTCTCAGGTCATTTGGTGCCTGGGCTGACGTTAAACCATGATCCTCAGATCTCAGCCTCCCAAGTAGCTAGGATTCCCACACCCGGCTGGAGCCCAAGGCTTTGTGCATGCTCGGCAAGCATTCTACCACTAAGCCACATTCCCAGCACCTTGGTAAAACTTTATTCCAATTAAACCATCGGAAAATTGGAAGTGGTGATGTGGCTCAATGTGATAGAGTGCTAGCCTTAAGCAAAAGAGCTCAGGGAGCCAGATGTGTGTGGCTTATGCCTGTAATCCTATTCAGGAGGCTGAGATCTGAGGATCACTATTCAAAGCCCGATTGGCAAGAAAGTCCATGAAACTGTTCAATTAACTCCAGAAAGCCTGAAGTGGCACGGTGGCTCAAGTGGTAGAGCTCTAGCATTGAGCTGAAGAGCACACACTTGTGCACACAGTCACATTCTAGAGGTAGAAGTATGAGGGGAGTTACAGTATTAAAGAGAGGCCCTTACACACTGGGAAAGGGATATACAGATGCCCATTGTTGACAAGGAAATAGGCTAGTGTGACTTTAGCCTAAGTTGTTGGCTTAAAGAAAGGTTTTATTGTCATTTAAGAGGTGGTACACAGTAAGGTTACATTTACATGAGTCATGTGGTAAGTTTGGTTTTCTTATTAGTAGTGGGGATTAAAGTCAGGGTAGGCAAGTGATCTACCACTTGAGCCATGCCTGTAGCAGTTTTTTTTTTTTGTTAATGTAGTAGATGGGATCAGGTAGAATATGAATGCCAGGCTGAGGAGAGTGAACTCAGTTTTGTACACTTTCCCATTGAGAAGGTTCTGAACATGGCAGATACAGATCTGTAGCCAAATTATCATATAGAACATTGGTTTTTAGGGGCTGGGAGTTTGGTATAGTGGTTCAAGGCCTCAGTACCACGTACAAAAAAAAAGCCCTAGCACAGTGGCTCACACCTGTAATCCTAGCTACTCTGAGGCTGAGATCTGAGGATTGAGGTTCAAAGCCAGCCTGAGACTCTTATCTCCAATTAACCTCTAGAAAATGAGAAGTAGGGCTTGGCTCAAGGGGTGGTAGCCTTAAACTGAAGAGCTCAAGAACTACACCCAGGCCCAGGGGTAGGGCGGTAGTCTTGAGCTGAAGAGCTCAGGGACAGCTCCCAGGCCAATTTCAAGCCCCATGATCCACCAAAAAAAGAAAGAAAGAAAACAAAACAAAAAGCTGGAAATGGTGCTGTGGCTCAAGTGGTAGGTCTCTAGCCTTGAGAAAGTGCAAGGGCAGCACTCAGGCCCTGAGTTCAAGTTCCAGGACTGGCCAAAAAAGAAAAAAAAAATACTGACTTTACTAGGCATGGTGGTAGCAGGAGGTTTGTGAGTTTGAGGTCAGCTTGAGATGCATAGGCCCCAAAACAGGCAAACAATGAAAGCCAGTCTGGATTGATACGTAAGAAAAGATTCAGACCTGAGGGACACACTGGCTATTCACTGTAATAGCCCAGCCATAGAGTAACCTTACCTGAAGAACAACCAATACAAAAGGGGCTGGAGGTATGGCTTGAGTGGTAAAATATCTGTCTGAAAAGAATGAAGGAGCTCTGAGTTCAATCCCCACTACTGCCAAGAAATGTAGGTGTTTGACTTTCCTCTTAATATGCTAAGTCAGGTTCTCCTAGACAGGGAAATCATCTGCATTCTAGTTCTTCCCCTTGCCTTATCCCTTTGATGTCAGCCAGGGCAGCTAAGCCTATGAGGCTCTTATTTACACTTAACCAGCAAAAGCTGAAAGTAGGGATGTGGTGCAAATGGTAGATATTGCAGTAACCTTGAGCAAAAGAGCTAAAGGACATGTTTTCCCTCTCCCCTCTTACTCTCTTCCAGTGTGGACAACAGTGAGTACATGAGGAATGGGGACTTCTTGCCTACCCGGCTGCAGGCCCAACAGGACGCTGTCAACATAGTATGTCACTCAAAGACCCGCAGCAACCCCGAAAACAACGTAGGCCTCATCACACTGGCCAAGTAGGTGGGGCAGAGGAGGTGGGCGTGGTTTCCTCATGAGGTGTGTCACCCACACACTTGCAGGCCGATCTCTAGAATCCCTGAGGCTTCTTCTGCCCATCACTTTTCTGACTATACGTCCTTCATTACTCTTCAGTGCTAATGTGCAACAGGCTCTCCTCCCCTTAGGTCTCATGCACGCATGCTGTGCTACAGAGCTACACCCCAGCTCCTGTTTCTAATGCTCATGCAAATGCATATAGTTATGAAGATAAATCTGGGATGAAATTTTATAGTCTATTTTATAGTTAATGATAATGAAAGGTGACTTTCATTCAGAGCCCCTTGGCATGTATCAAATATCCCAGCACCCCCAAAGTCATTTTGTTTTAGGAACTGATAGGTTTATCTTGCCATACAAAATTTTAGCTGAAAAAGCAGGTCTCCAAATGGAGAAGATGGGATGCTGTAAAGTGGGGTCCAGTTACTGTGGAGCCTCGGGTCCTCGAGCAGGACGGGATGAGTGGAGTTAGGAGAAACATTGCGAGGTGGAAGACAGCCTTGCTACAAAGAAATCCCTTCAGGTTGTGCATTGGGTACGCTAAACACTAAGTCTGAAGGTCTAAAGAGAAGACAAGCATGGTGGTGGGGCCTCGTGCTGATTGACGTGCACTTGCCAACATGCTCTGCCCATCCCAGCGACTGCGAAGTGCTGACCACGCTCACCCCAGACACTGGCAGAATCCTCTCCAAGCTGCACACAGTCCAGCCTAAGGGCAAGATCACCTTCTGCACCGGCATCCGAGTGGCCCATGTGAGTTCTCCTAGTCCCTTCGGTTGTCCCTCCTGCTCTGAGGCTCGCCTCCCCTGGGATAGAGCCAGAGCAAGGTGAGAGCGAGGGCCTCAGGGAGGCTAACTGGTGGGAAGAACGTAATGGGTTGAATGTCAGGACCCCCGAGGCTTGTGAAGGGAAACACCCCTCCCTTTGTGAGTCCCTGAGGAGCCTAGCAACACCCGAGGGGTTTGTGTCCTATGTGAGCTGAGTAGAAGAGCTTGGTGTTGTGTGGTTGACGTAACTTCCGTCCTCTCCAAGCTGGCCCTGAAGCACCGGCAGGGCAAGAATCACAAGATGCGCATCATCGCCTTCGTGGGGAGCCCTGTGGAGGACAACGAGAAGGACGTGAGTCCCAGGGCAAGGCTTGTGGCACAGCCCACGTGAGGGGACGAGGTTGTGCTGTGCTAAGAACCTGGCAGGGCCTCCAGGCTCCTCTTGTGAGGGGAGAGTGGAGGGGCAGGTTTCAGTGTTGAGAAGAAAAGGGGCTTCCTATCTGCTTTTATGAGGTGAGTCCTTTTTCCTCGTGGCATGGAGTAGATTTCTTGATTTTTCTCCTCTTCCCAGCTGGTGAAACTAGCCAAACGCCTCAAGAAAGAGAAAGTGAATGTTGACATCATCAACTTTGGGGAAGAGGTGAGATGGCCACTTGGCACTGGTTTGATCGGGCTGGTTCTGAGGGCACAGCCCTCCCAGAGCAGGGCCCGTACTAGGAGCGGGGCTGCAGCTGGAGAGGGAGAAGGGCGATTGCAGGAGCAGATCTGGGCCCTCCCTCCCCAGGAAGTGAACACGGAGAAGCTGACAGCCTTTGTGAACACACTGAACGGTAAAGATGGAACCGGCTCTCATCTGGTTACCGTGCCACCGGGGCCTAGCTTGGCCGATGCCCTCATCAGTTCTCCGATTCTGGCTGGTGAAGGTGGTGCCATGCTGGGACTTGGTGCCAGTGACTTTGAATTTGGCGTGGATCCCAGCGCTGACCCTGAGCTGGCCCTGGTGAGCAAATATTCTCCTCTGTTGATGTGCAGGTGATAGCGCTGGGCAGTCCCCAGACCCCATCTCCCTCCCTCCTCCCCATCGCCTGTCAGACCAGTGTGTTTGCTTCTGACCACACCCCAGGCACTAGCCCTGCCCTTCCATTTTCCCATGCCCTCTCTAGCCCTTCTAGCTTCTTTCCCACATGATCAATGGAAGCTACCTTCATGCCCCTTCCCCACACCCTCAGCCTTTACCAGGCCCCCAGGGGGCTGGGGCTGGGAAGTCTGACCTTGCCTGCCCCTCACCAGGCCCTTCGTGTGTCTATGGAAGAGCAGCGGCAGCGGCAGGAGGAGGAGGCGCGGCGGGCAGCCGCTGCCTCTGCAGCGGAGGCTGGAATTGCTGCTACTGGGGCTGAAGGTGAAAGAGGTGGAATCTGAAGTCCCAGGATGCAGAGCCCTCAACACCGGGCCACGACCGGGGCGGCCCGGCAGGCGTGCGGGAGGTGGACGGAGGGAATGGCTTGGGGCTGGGGCTGTGTGGAAAGCGGCTCCCGTTCTCAGCTGCCATCCTCCACTCCTCCAGACTCGGATGACGCACTGCTGAAGATGACCATCAACCAGCAGGAGTTCGGCCGCCCTGGGCTCCCTGACCTGAGCAGCATGACCGAGGAGGAGCAGATCGCCTATGCCATGCAGATGTCCCTGCAGGGAGCAGGTGGGCCCAGCGGGAGTGGTAGTGCTTGGTGAGAGGGCGCATGGGGAGTGGAACTAAGTGACTGCCCTCCTTTCCCTAGAGTTTGGCCAGGCAGAACCAGCTGACGTTGATGGCACCACTGCCATGGACACATCGGAGCCAGCCAAGGTGAGGGCCAGCCATGGCTGACTGCCCTGTCAGGCTTGCAGTCCTCCAGGCCTCTCAGCGTCCTGGGGACAGGACTGTTCCTTCTCTGCATGTCGTAGGAGGAAGCAGAGAGCTGCTAAAACTACAGCGTGTTAGTGGTCAGTTGGAGGGATGTCCCACGTTCTGAAATGCCCCTTGCTTGCGGTGGGAGCCTTCTTCCCAGAATGGTGGAGTCGGGAGAGAGAGCACAGGGACTCCAGGGTGCAGGAAATCTCCTCTGTGTTCAGCCATGTTCTCACGCCTCAGGAGAGCTGGGCGTGCAGGAGTGTGCCCTGCCCTGTACACACGCCGCTCTCAGCCAGCCACAGCCCCTCCAAGCTGACGCTGCGTCTTTCCAGGAGGAGGACGATTACGATGTGATGCAGGACCCCGAGTTCCTCCAGAGTGTCCTCGAGAACCTGCCCGGTGTGGACCCCAACAACGAGGCCATCCGAAATGCCATGGGCTCCCTCGCCTCCCAGGCCACCAAGGATGGCAAGAAGGACAAGAAGGAGGAAGAGAAGAAATGAGACTGGAGGAGAGAGGGCAGCTGAGTCTGCCCCGGGGACTGCGTCATGTGGGTGGATTCTAGAGTTAGATATGCTATCTGCAACCCTCCCAATCTAAATAAAGCTTGGCGAGTTTTTTTTCCTTTTTGCTTCACCTAGTGATGGCTTTGCATACGAGGGGAGGAGTGCAAGGTCCCAACAAGCCCCTTCCCTTCTTTCCTTGGCTTCCATTTTCGTATTGGGATGCCCGGCTGAGGCCCTGCTGTGCGTTAAGGCCAGGGCCTCAGAGGTATGGCCTCCTGGAGGAGCCAGCATGCAAACAAGTGCCTCCAGATATCTGCCATGTTCAAAAGAGCATGCACCCTGCGCTGCAGAGCTCCGAGGAGAAAGCCAGTCTCGGGTAGCCTCTGGGTAGGCTCCTAGATGTACATATGAGCCCTCTAAAGAGGCAAAAAATTTAGCCAGTAAAGGAGGTGGGGTGTTTCGGCAGAAGCAGTGGAGACATGTTGAGGAATGTAGGGCTCAGAAGCCTGTTGGACAATGCGTTCAAGACCCAGGAGCCCATCCATCTAGGCCTGGCTTGTCTAGGTGGCTTCATATATCCACAGCATAAAACACGCTGTCTCCTCATGGACCACTGTGGAGATGAAGGTTTTTCTGTAGGCTGTGGTGTGGAATGCTAAATCATCCTTTGCTTATTATGACAGACAGGTAATAAAATATATGGCATTAATAAAGATCCAAACATACACGAAGCCACTCCATTTACAAGAATGTTCCCGATGCCTTGCTATATACCAGGAACCACCCCTGCATTCTCAGGAATAACTGTTATTCTGAACTTCGTGCTTAGTTTTTCACATTCACTGTGAAATGCACACGTGTGTGTGTGTGTGTGTGTGTGTGCGCGCGCGCCTGTGTATACAGGCTTGAGTCGTATGTCAGAATATTTTAAATTTTGTTTTTGAACTTTATAGAAAATAGTTTTTATAATAACAGATCTTCGGGATTCACGTTTTGTTTTGTTTTGTGCCAGTACTTGGGCTTGAACTCTCAGGGCTTTGCACTCTTGCTTGGTTTCTTCGTTACGTGGGTGGGGTCACTCTAACATTTAAGCCAAACTTCCACTTCTGGCATCTTGCCAGTTAATTAGAGATTGAGTCAGCTGTGTCTGCCAGACTGGTCTTGAATTTTGGTCCTCAGAGTTCAGTCTCCTGAAGAACTAGGATTACAGGTGTAAGCAAAGGATAGCAGGCAGGGCTTTTTTTTTTTTTTTTTGCCAGTCTTGGGACTTGAACTCGGGACCTGAGCACTGTCCTTGGACTTTCTCAAGGCTAGAGCTCTACCCACTTGAGCCACAGCACCACTTCTGTCGTTTTCTATGTTTGGTACCAAGGAGTGGAATGCAGGTCTTTGTGCATGCCAGGTAAGCACTCTACCAGTAGGCCAAACTCCTAGCTCCCCGACCCCAGGTTTTTGTTTTCAACACATGGTCTCACTGTGAAGTAATCTCCCTATGTTGGCCTCCTGGTGTAAAAGAATTAAACTGGGGTGTAAACTTGGCCTCATGTTCATGTTCACTTAGCTTTTTTGTTCTCTCATGGCTAATGCTCTACCACTTGGCACACCTCCATTTCTGCATTTTTTGCTTGATGTTTAGAGGTAAGAGTCTGATTTGTCTGCTCAGGCTGGCTCCAAACCTCAGTTCTCAGTGCTTAGTCTACTGAGTAGATTAGATGTATGGGCCGGCCACCAGCCCCCACCTTAATATTTTCTCACAGGGTTTATTCTTTTTTTATACTGGTACTGGGGCTTGAACGAAGGCACTGGGCGGGAGTTTGGCCTAGTGGTAGCGTGCTTGCCTAGCATGCATGAAGACTTGGGTTCGATTCCTCTCTACCACATATGTAGAAAAAAGCCGAAAATGGTGCTGAGGCTCAAGTGGTAGAGCTCTGGCCTTGAGAAAGTCCAAGGACAGTGCTCAGGCCCTGAGCTCAAGTGCAGGACTGACAAAAAAAAAAAAATTTTTTTTCACTTGTATACCTAAAAATCTGGCATTCGGTCACGTTTACTGTTTCTCAGTGCTGGATCCCCAGTCCAGGATCTGTTTTCTCTCCTGCCCCCAACCCTCAACTTTTGGGCTATTGGGCTTGTTTGTTATGCTACTGTTCTATTACTTTAGCCATGGTTCTAGCCCAGCTTTTGTCGGAGGTAAGATTTCTTGCCTGGGCTGGCTTTGAACCTTCATCCTCGGATCTCAGCTTGCTAACTAGCTACTATAATAGGTGTGAACCACTGGTGACTGGTTTCGAGTCCAGCTTTTTGCTGGTTATTTTGCTAATCATGGGGCTTGAACTCAGGACCTGAGCACTATGCCTGAGCTCTTTTTGCTCAATTACTCTGTTGCTTGACCCACAGCTCCACTTCTAGCTTTTTCTGGAATCTCAGACTCTCCTACCCTGGCTGGCTTTGAATGGTGATCCTCAGATCTCAGCCTCCTGAGTAGCAGGATGACAAGCATGGTGTCTTTCATGGTCACTGGATGCAGCTCACCACTGGCGATGTGGTGAGGGACTGCCGAGCTGAGGCAATACTGTTTCAGTAGCTGGTGAGGCTGACCTGGCCAGCCATTCTCCAAGGGAGACAGGGATGCATCCCACCAGTACCTACTACATTCTGGGTACCTGTGCATTGTCGTTTTCTTCTCCCATGTTTTTCGGGATCCCCACTATGACTGTCACTGTGTGTTGGATGAAGCAGCTGAAGCTTGAGAGGATTCATTTACCTGAAGACATAGGTTTATGGGTGGACAAACCTAGGATTCCACGCCACGTCTGCTCACCCAAGGAGGAGCCAGGCCTGGCAAGGTTTAGTTTACTCAAGCACGCACAAAGGACACCAAATGCCATATATGGCTTGGGATTCGGTGCCCCAGTGCACAGTGGTTGCAAGCATAAAGGAGGAAACAATTTCCCTGCAAGTGTGGCTCAGGAAGACTTTTTGGAGTCAAGGTTTCGCCCGGGCCTCAGCTGAAAGGAGGAGTGAGGGGAGGAGAGCCGGTGCAGCAGGCCCTCAGCTTCCTGCAGCTTGTGTTCAGCGTGTCCTTGCTCCCGCAGAGGTCCTCACTTAGCCTCTCTCAGGCCGCCCCGGGGGCCAGCCCACCTGGAGTGGGATTTTGGCTTCCCTATGGGGAAACCCTCAGTAAATCATTTTCCTTTATTGAAACAAACATATAGTTCAAAGTGTTTATTTTAGAAAAACAAATACAGCAAAAAGAGAAAACAGAGCGATGACAACTATGTCGCCCTCCCTAGAGCCATGGCTGCGCCAGTTTCTCATTTTTTCTTCTCAAAATAGACTTTGCCTAGCAGATCCTGTGTTGTCCACTGCCATTTTTTTTCCTCTTCAGAGTCTCTCTCCCTCACAGCCACTGTGGGACTTCAGGAAGCATAAAGATCAAAGAATGAACATCTGGCTGGGCTCGGTGGCTCACATCTGTAATCCTAGCTACTCAGGAGGCTGAGATCTGAGGATCTCGGTTCAAAGCCAGCCCGGGCACTAAAAAGTCCATGAAACTCTTATTTCCAATGAATTATCAGAAAACCAGGAGTGGCACTGTGGCTCAAGGGGTAGGGTAGTAGCCTTGAACAGCAGAGTTCAGGGACAGTGCCCAGGCCCAGAATCCAAGTCCTGCAACTGACCAAAAAAAAAAAAAAAGAAAAGAAAGAATGAAAGAAAGAATGAACATCTGGGGGCCAAGAGTTTGGCCTAGTGGTAACAGTGCTTGCCTAGAATGCACAAAGACCTAGGTTCCACTCCTTCATACCACATACATAGAAAAAGCCAGAGTGGTGCTGTGGCTCAAATGGTAGATCTCTAGCCTTGAGAAAATCCAAGGACAGTGCTCAGGCCCTGAGTTCAAGCCCTAAAACTTGCAAAAAAAAAAAAAAAGAACATCTGCTGGTAACAGCTGGAGCAGCCCTTTAGAAAATCCACGCCTTCTTATGGAAGTAGATACCACCACGCTAGCATAGCCAGCAGCCTCGAATGGAGCGCACCTGGACACAATAGTCACAAACTTCTGGCCAACTCTTTTCCTGCTTAAACCTAAAGTTCATCCCCTAACAGCAGGTAGCTTCTAGATGCCGCTGAGCCCCTGCCGCCTTTCTCTACCATTCACCAGTGCTTGTCTCTCATTGTCCTGTATCTAAAACTCAATATTCCTATCTGTTTTTCCTTCTTTCTTGTGCCACAGATCCTGGAGCTTGAACTCAGGGTCTGGGCCCTGTCCCTGGGCTTTTTCCTCAAGGCTAGCCCTCTACCACTTGAGCCACAGCACCACTTCCGGCTTTTCAGTATGTGGTACTGAGGTATGGAACCCAGGTCTTCATGCATGCTAGGCAAGCACTCTACCACTAGGCCAAACTCCTGGCCCTAAAATCTTTCTTTTTTTTTTTTTTAATACAAAGAATATATGGATATGTCAAAATGAAATCCTCTTGTACAACTAATTACTACAAATAAAATGCAGCGCAAAGAAGAGGAAGAAAGAAAGGGAAAAGCAGCTCTTTTTTCTGACCTTGTGGGAATTAGTACACTTTGGGAAGGGAACAAAAGCGTCTTAAAGAAGACAGTCTGGGGCCAGGAGCTTAGCCTAGTGGTAGATTGCTTGCCTTGCATGCACGAAGCCCTGGGTTTGAGTCCTCAGTACCACATACACAGAAAGAGCTGGAAGTGGCGTTGTAGCACAAGTGGCAGAGCACTAGCCTGGAGCAAAACGTGTTCAAAGGCAATGGGCAAGACCTGAGTTCCAGCCCCAGGACTGGGTGTGTGGGGGAAGGGAGGGAACATTTGGTTAAAAATGATTCCTTTGATCATAAAAGTGCAGAGGAAAACATTTACCTCGAGGATGGACACAGATTCTGAAGGGGGAGCATCTGGAAGAATCTACCCTTTGATGAATGTTCACACCTCCATGACCTAATGACTCAAATGTAATGAGCAGGCAACTTTGGTTATCTCTGGACCTAACTGATAAAGCAGGGTAACAATGCCCGAATGACTGAATGGGCTGCTGCTCCTGTAAGCAGGCACCCAGCTGGCTTTCCTGCTAACTTTGCAGGTGGCTTTAACTGTAACCCCCCCCACCCGCAATCTAACTTGATAAATGCCTGAGTAGAATTTTTCTTTCTCAGTTAAAGCTAATTTTTTTTCCCTCAGGGTGTGGGAGACAATGTTTCTGAACCTTGATGGGTGTCATTAAGTGTAAGATTCTTGGGGCTGGGAATGTGGCCTAGTGGTAGAGTGCTTGTCTAGCATATATGAAGCCTGGGTTCAATTCCTTGTCCTTGGTACCATACTGTTGGGGAACGAGTATGGGGTCAGTGACCTTGGACCTGCATAATTGAGTTCTCAAGGAAGTAAGCTGTTCTCAAGATGACTTTGGGCTGTGTCAATTGCTTCTCAACCTATTTGAGACTTGATCGCTGTTTTGTACAAATGTAACCCCTGGCAGTGTCCTGGTTTTAAGAAAAGTATTTAAGGTTGGAACTTGAAATAAAGGGCGCTACAGTCTTAAGCTCATGGCCTTAGGCTATAGTCTAAAGTCGCCTCAAGCTGGAGTTTTGGGCTGCTGACTTGGGCTGTACTCCTCCTCACGACCCCATCTTTTTCTTGTCTTCTTCTTTTCCCAGTCTTCATCCCCAAGGTCAGGAATCCCCGTTCGCTGCCTGGACTTCCAAACGCTAGGTCAGTTCTCTGCCGGCCAGCTGTGCAGCAGAGCTCTGCTGTGTCCCGTGCTCACTTGGGGAACAGGACTAGGCTTTTCAGAATTTATACTTCTTTTGTTTTTCAGATGATTTTCCTGCTTTCTCTGGCATATTAACTTTTACTCTTTTTGGGGGGGTCATGGGCTTGAACTCTGGGCAGGGCTCTGTCCCCTGAGCTCTTCAGCTCAAGGCTAGTGCTCTAGCACTTTGAGCCACAGTGAAATTTCTGGGTTTTTTGGTAGTTAATAGGAGATAAGAGTCTCCTGGACTTTCCTGCTCGGGCTGGCTTTGAAACGTCCTTCTCAGATCTCAGCTTATATTATACTATAATCTATAATAACATAGTATATTATATAGTTTCTGTTTGTTAGCACTAGGGTTTGAACTCAGGCTCTTTAGTTTGCTCAGCTGGCTTTCGACCACTTAACTTGGGCCACACCTCCAGCCCTAGCTATTTGCTGGTTGTTTTGGAGATGGAGTCTCTTGGACTTTTCTTCCCCAGCTAGATTCTAATCAGGATCTTTTGGATCTCAACTTCCTGAGTGGCTAGAGTTATAGGTAGGAGCTTCCAACACAGTTAGCTTTTTTTTTTTTTTTTTGTCTCTTCAACTTCACCCAGGCTGACCTTGAACACACAATCCTGCTGCTTCCACTCCCCAACAATTGAGATTATGGACATAGACTACCACACTTGGCTGTAATTTCCAATTACTGAGGATGGAGTGTCGTGGAGTGGTGAACAGATGCTGAGTCTTGAGTCCAGTGCTCTTAGCTTGCTTTTGCTGTCAGGTGGTCAACAATGTACAATAAGCCATGGGCCTTCCCTTCTGTATTCACACGGCCCCACCTCCTCTTTCAAGGCACTTTCTAGGACATAGACATTTAAGCTCTGAGCAACAATGTATAGAGAGCAAAGGAGTCAGGCCAGAGGAATCGCGGATGTTGATTTCAAGAACTGCACTGGTCAGGGTTTGGTGCAAGAAATAAAGGCCACCTAGGTATTTTACAGAAAAAGAAATGTAGCTTCTGAAGTTCTGAGTTTAGGAAGTTACTGAAAGTGCAGTAGGAGGAACTCTGGTCTGGTTTCAGGAATGATTCTAGAATCCAGGGAGGCTGTGTCCTTGCTGGGAGTGGGCCCGCTGTGGGTCCTGGCCGGGGAACAAGAACTAACTCAGTAAGAGCCCATCACCTCTCCACTGCGAGCCAGAGGACAAAAGATGAGCTCTTTAATACATGCTGGAAATGAACTTTGGTCCCTAACCTCACACCATATGCATTTATTTGCAGTAGATTCTAAATCTCAATGTGAAAAGATAAATAAGGCCTACAGAAAAAACAAAAGAGGGTGAGGGCCAGGAATGTGGTCTAGTGGAGTACTAGCCTAGCATGCGCAGGGTTTGAGTCCTTCCAGCTGAAAGCTGGAAGTAGCGCTGTGGTTCAAGTGGTGGAGTGCTAGCTTTGAGCAAAAAGTACCCAAGGAGAGTGCCCAGGTCCTGAGTTTAAGCCCTAGGAAGACTGGTGGGAAGAGAGAGAGAGAGAGAGAGAGAGAGAGAGACAGACAGACAGACAGACAGACAGACAGACAGACAGACAGACAGACAGACAGACGAGGGAGGAAAGAGGGAAGGAAAGAAGGAAACAAACCACGAAACTTTTTTGTGTGTGTATCTGCTGGTCCTGGAACTTGAACTCAGAGCGTGGGCGCTCAAGACTAACGCTCTGCCACTAGAACCACAGCTCTACTTCTGCCTTTTTCTGAGTAGTGTATTGGAGAGATAAGAGGCTCACAGACTTTCCTGCCCAGGCTGGCCTTGAACTGTGATCCTCAGATCTCATCCTGAGTAGAATTACAGGCCTGAGCCCCTGGGCCAGGCTCCTTACTTGTTTCCCCACCGCCTCCCCTCTGCCCTGGGCTGTAGGTGCTGTCTGTAAGCTGAAGACACTGGTGACTTGAGTCCCTCAAGATAACTGACACCAAGTTAGTGCTCTGACCCACAGCACCTGCTGCTCTGTGGAGGCGGCCTAATCACGAAATGGCAACATCACTGTTAGGAAAGAACTGAAAGCACCGCCTTTCCCGTGATGGGCATATCTTAGAACTGTCCTCGCCGCCCACCCCACCGAGTCATCTTCCCTCCCCTTCCCCTAAACAAACCCAACTGGCAGTCTCAGGAGAGAGCCTGAGGCCAAGGCCACGTCTGACGCTGATGAACCTTTGAAAGTCTCTACTCTTCCACCGTCTCCATCTGCCCCATCTGACTGCACCTGTTTTGCCAATAGAGACTTGGCTTCCATTCCCCAGTTTTCAGCCCAAATAAAACCTATTGGACTGTTGAGTTCCCCTTTCTGCTCTTTCTCTTCTTTTTCAGACTTCCCGAGGCCCCATGCGCTTGCGTCTATCACACACTGCTGCCAACACTTCTAAAAGGAAGGGCAGGCAAGCTATACTTTCTTTGTAGTCTTTTCTTCCTCGCACCCTCCCCAAGTCCAGAGGCTTGAACTCGGCCTGAGCACTGTCCTTGAGCTCTTAGCTCAAGGCTACAGCCCTACCCCATGCGCCAAAGCACCACTTCTGGTTTTAACTGGAGATAAGAGTCTCGTGGTCTTGGGATAGGCCTTTGGCCTAGTGGTGGAGTGCTTGCCTAGCCTGCATGAAAACCCGGGTTTGGTTCCTTGGTACCGCATACATAGAAAAAAAGCCAGTGGTACTGTGGCTCAAGGACAGAGCTCAGGCCCTGAGTTCAAGGCCCAGAACTGGCAAAAAAAAAAAGTTTCATGGTCTGTAGTGCCCAGGCTGGCTTTGAAACTCGATTCTCAGATCTCAGCCCCCTAAGTAGCTAGGATTACAGGTGTGAGCCACTGTGCCCAGCTCACTTCCAGCTTTTTCTATGTATGTGGTGCCAAGGAATCGAACCTAGGGCTTTGTGCAGGCAGGTAGTGCTAGGCAAGCAGTCTAGCACTAAGCCACATTCTGGGCCTATAGTCTTCCTTAATCTCTCTTTTTCTTTGTTTCTCAAGTGCTGGGAAAGTCAGTCCTTGTATGTGCAAAACAAGTGCTCTGTCATTGAACTACGTATTTGGTTTTTTTTTTCCTTTGGTCAGTCATGGGCTTGAACTTTGGTCCTGGGCACTGGCCCTGAGCTCTTCAGCTCAAGGCTACTGCTCTACCACTTGAACCACAGCCTCACTTCTGGTTTTCTGGTGGTTCATTGAAGAGTCTCAGGTTCTTTAGTGCCGAGGCTGGCCTTGAATCTCGATCCTCAGATTTGAGCCTCCTGAGAACTAGGATTAGAGGTGTGAGCCACCAGTACCGGGTTACTATATCCTCCTTGAATGCTGGGATTATAGGTGTGTACCACTATGCCTGGGTCAGCCCTCTCTGAGAAAATACCAAATACTTTCCAATAGCCCCCAGGTCACCCCATGACCTGGCTCAGCCCTACCTACTGATTTCTCTGGATCATACTTTGTAACTCTTTTTCCCTTCTGTAATGTCATGACCGGGAGCATGGTTCACTCCCTCGCAGCCTCTGAGAGGCCTTCACTCATCCCCCCATCTAACATTACAACTTTCCCAAACTTCCTGTCTTCCTTCCTGCTTTGAAATGCTGCTGTGAACGTAGCATATGTTGCTTGCTGGAACCACTTAGGTTTACAGAAAAACTGGGTAGAAAGTATAGGGTTCACATATTATCTTCTCCCCTAAACATTCCCAGTTAACATCTAACATTGGTGTGGCACATTTGTTTTCACTGATCTACAAAACGCTGGTAATTTGTTAACTAAAAGTCATTGTTTTACATTAATTTTCACTCCGTGTGTGTGTGTGTGTGTGTGTGTGTGTGTGTGTGTGTGTGTGTGTGTTGGTCCTCCAGTGCCACTGAACTGCAGCTTCATTTCTGGCCTCTTGGTGACTAATTGGAGATAAGAATCTCCTGGAGGCTGGGAGTTTGGCATAGTGGTTAAAGTGCTTGCCTAGCAAGCACGAAGACCCGGGTTTAATTCCTCGGTACCACATACATAGAAAAAAGCTGGAAGTGGTGCTGAGGCTCAAGTGGTAGAGCTCTAGCCTTAAGGAAGTCCAAGGACAGTGCTCAGGCCCTGACCTCAGGCCCAGGACTGGCAAAAAAAAAAAAAAAAAAAAAGAGTCTCCTGGACTTTCCTACTTAATGTAGGAAACTGGGCTGGCTTTGAACCATGATCCTCAGATCTTAGCCCCTTGAATATCTAGGAATATAGATCTGAGTCACTGGTTCCTAGCTAAGGGATTCTTGTCTGCTTTGTTCACTCCAATGACTCAAGTAGTGCTTAACTATTGCTAAATATTGGCTGCACTTAAGTATTTCTTTAGTTTTTGGCCATCATGGGACTTGAACTCAGGGCCTGGGTGCTATCTCTGAGCTCTTTTGCTCAATGCTAAAGCTCTACCACTTTGAGCCACAACACCATTTCTAGTTTTCTGGTGGTTAACTGGAGATAAGAGTCTCATGGAAGGGGCTGGGAACATGGCCTAGTGGTAGAGTGCCTAGCATGCATGAAGCTCTGGATTCGATTCCCCAGTACCACATACACAGAAAAAGCTGGCAGTAGTACTTATGGCTCAAATGGTAGAGTGCTAGCCTTGAGGAAAGACTCAAGGACATTGCCCAGGTCCTGAACTGGAAAAAAAACAAAATTCAGTTTTTTGAGCTGGGCACAGTGGTTCACTCCTGTAATCCTAGCTACTCAGGGGGCTGAGCTCTGAGGATTGAGGTTCAAAGCCAGCCTGGGCACTAAAAAGTCCCTGAGACTCTTATCACCAATTAATCACCAGAAAACTGGAAGGGGCACTGTGCTCAAGGGGTAGGGTGGTAGCCATGAGCTCAGGGACAGAGCCCAGGCCCAGAGTTCAAGTCCCATGACTGACCAAAAAAACAAAACAAAACACCTTAAATGAATGAATAATGCATTCCATTGAAGAACAAACTTCTGCCCAAAATCATCTTAGCAGGGGGTCCTTAAAACATTTAGTGTTTAGGGCTGGGAGTTTGGCCTAGTGGTAGAGTGCTTGCCTAGCATTCATGAAGACCCTGGTTTGATTCCTCAGTACCACATACATAGAAAAGCTGGAAGTGGTGCTGGGGCTCAAGTGGTAGAGCTTTAGCCTTGAGAAAGTCCAAGGACAGTGCTCAGTCCCTGAGTTCAAGCTCAGGACTGGCAAAAACAAAACAAACAAACAAACAAAAACATTAAGTTTTTAACTTACTGTTTTTAACTTACTGCTTTTAACTTTGAATAAGTCACCTAACCTTGCCTGCCTGTGCCTGTCTCCTCAGTAAGCTCTATACATTAATAATGCTAATAATGCATCTGCCAGGGTTGTGGTAAGAATTAAGTGAGTTAATTAATAATCTATACATATAAAGTTCTAATCACAGGTTCTTGTACCTAATATATGTACATGAGCAGTAATTGTATAGAAAAACCCAGAGGAGTGGGAAGGAAATATGAGCTCGTTACATTCGGTAGGAAGCTCTTAGTTGTTCAGAGAAGGAAGAGCACTCTGAAGCAGAGGTTGTAAGTAGTGTAAGAAACATGGTGGGGAGGGGCTGCACGGATCCCATCTGCCCACAGATGTACATTCTGTGCATTCTCTGTGTGTGTATGCCAGTACAAGGGCTTGAAAGCAGGGCATAGTTGCTGTCCCTTAGGTTTTGTTTTCTTTTTCTTTTTGCCAGTCCTGGGGCTTGAACTCAGGGCCTGAGCACTGTCCTTGGGCTTTCTCAAAGCTAGAGCTCTACCACTTGAGCCACAGCACCACTTCCAGCTTTTTTCTATGTATGTGGTACCAAGGAATTAAATCTGAGCCTTTGAGCATGCTAGGCAAGCACTCTACCACTAGGCCAAGCTCCCTGCCCTGTTTTTGTTTTCTTGCTCAATCAAGCCTTGTTAGTACTCACCAGGCACTGGTGGCTCACACCTCTAATCCTAGCTACTCAGGAGGCTGAGATCTGAGGATCATGGTTCAAAGCCATCCTGGGCATGAAGGTCCACGAGACTCATCTCCAAATAACCACCAGAAAACCAGAAGTGGTGCTGTGGCTCAAGTGCTAGACTGCTAGCCTTGAGCTGAAGTGCACAGGACAACACTCAGGCCTAGAGGTCAAGCCCAATGAGTGCCCTCCCTCCATCCCCTTCCCCCCAAAATAGACTAGTCCTCAAGCCAGGCACCAGGGGCTCAAGCCTGACATCTGACATCTTTGGCTCACAGTTGGAAGCCTGCCTGTGAAGAAAAGTCCTGATGAAACTCTTATTTCCAATTAACCACTCAAAAAGCAGAAGCTGCACTAACCCTCAAGTGGTAGAGTACTAGCCTTGAGCACCAAGAAGCTCGGGGATAGCGCCTAGGCCCAGAGTTCAAGCCCCAGGGCAGGCAAAAAAAAAAAAAAAAAAAGAGACTAGTACCTCACCACTTGAGCCACAGCTCCAATTACAGCGTTTTGCTGGTTAATTGGAACTAAGAGGATCTCATTAATTTGTCCACTCAGGCTGGCTTCTGTTTGTTTGTTTTTGTCTTTGGGCTTTCCTCAAGGTTAGAGCTCTACCTACTACTTGAGCCACAGCACCACTTCCAGTTCTTTTCTGTATGTATGTGGTACCCAGGAATAGAACCCGGGTCTTGGTGCATGCTAGGCAAGCACTCTACCACTAGGCCAAACTCCCGGCCCCTCAAGCTGGCTTCTAACCATGATCCTCCTGGTTCTCCGCCTCCTGAGAGGTCAGGATTTACAGATGGGAGCCACCAGCTCTAGGCTTTGTATACATTCTAAACTTGTATCCTCCGCATAAAAATCTCACCAAAGCTGGGCATGGTGGCTCATGCCTGTAATCCTAGCTACTCAGAAGGCTGAGCTCTGAGGATCACGGTTCAAAGCCAGTCTGGGCACTAAAGAACTCATCTCCAATTACTCACTAGAAAGCGGAAGTGGCACTGTGGCTCAAGGGGTAGGGTGGTAGTCTTAAGCTGAACAGCTCAGGGACAGTGCCCAGGCCCAGAGTTCAAACCCCATGACCCCCCCCCCCAAAGAATCTCACCAAGGTGGATATTATTTTATTTTTTTGCCAGTCCTGGGCTTGAGCTCAGGGCCTGAGCACTGTCCTTGGACTTTCTCAAGGCTAGGGCTCTACCACTTGAGCCTCAGCACCACTTCCGGCTTTTTTCTATGTATGTGGTACTGAGGAATCGAACCCGGGTCTTCATGCATGCTAGACAAGCACTCTACCACTAGGCCAAACTCCCGGCCTAAGGTGGATATTATAATCCACCTTTTTCCCCTTAGAATATAGGCTCAGGGAAGTTCAGTGACTTGCCCAAAGTGGTCTTATGGTAAGTGGTGGCGCCACATCCCCATCTAGTAGCTGTCACACAATTCCATGCCGTCTTTATGGTCACATAAACCGCGAATGAGCCTGAGAATCCTCAAACGTCCATGGGCCCTAAGGCACGAGCCCAAATCTCCTTAGAAGATATAGTTCAGTGGAAGCGTGCCTCAGCTTGTTCTTGGCGCGCTCCGGCCCGGCTCGCCTAGCATGCACGAAGCCCGGGGTTCGATTCCCTGGAACCACATACACAGAAGAAGCCACAAGTGGCGCTGTGGCTCAACTGGCAGAGCGCCAGCCTTGTGCAAAAAGTGTCCAAGGGCAGTGCCCAGGCCCTGAGTTCAAGCCCCAGGGCTGGGAAATTACAAGTGAAAGCCACGGCCACTGGGAGCCGCTGCGGGCGCGGAGAGCTCGGGCCGGCTCCGGGCGTCAGGCTGCAGCCGCGGCCGCGGGTTCCGCGAGGCGCGCGGGCTGGGGGCGGCGGGCGAGCCGCGCGTCTCCCTCCCAGCCCCGCCCTCTCCCCGCCCCCGGAGGAGGGGCCGCGCGGCGCGGGAAAGCTCAAGCTGCATGCTGTCCTCAATCCGTGCGGAGGAGGGGGTCAGGAGCTCCTCGACGCCCAGTGCGCCCGGGGTCCCTCCCTTCCAGCGCGCAGGAGCCCCGTCAGTGCGCGTCCTTTAGGTCCCTCTGGCGATGGTCCGGGCCACGTCACCGCCCCGACTTCCGGTTCGCCAGCCGGTCCCCGCGCCAGGTCCCGATTCCTTCCCACGTTCTAGACGCCAGGCGCGGGCCGAGGTCTAGGGAGGAGCTGGCCTGCTGGAGGAGCTGTCTAATCTCCCCAGAGTTTAGGACGATTCCCGGGGACGAACGCGGGGCGCGGGCCAGCCAGTGACGTAATGTTTGGGGTGGCGTCTCGTTTCCTGACCGCTGCACCGCGCCGCGGACCTGCGGGTTTAGCTGGAGGAAAAAGGCACGAGCAGGTCTCGGCACCTCGGTCCCACCGGGGGTCGGCGAGGTTCTCAGCGTGCTCACCGCACGCAAACCAAGGGTTCTGTAGAGCCCCAGCTCCCAGCTACGGGCGGCCAATGGGAGTGAGGGGGCGGACACGCACCTGGATAGTCGCCCCTCCCGTCGGGAAGCCGAGCATCTGGCTGGCTTCTTCGAGAGCGACAGTCGTGGCGCCCAATCGCTGTAGACATGCGCAGAGCGGGCAGGTGGATTCCAGAGTAGCCAATGGGAAGAGTGTTCTTCAGGAGGCCTAGGCCTCCCGGCCCAATGAGAATAAGAGGACTGTGCGGGGCTAGTTCCGAGCGGCAGTACTTAAGGCCAACCCAGCGCGGAGATGGGCGGGGCGCGGGACTGAGTGACAGAGATGGTAGCCAATGGCGAGTATGAAAGCGGGCAGCGCTGTCCAGGAGCGCGGAGGGAGCCAAGGGAGAGAGGAGGCCGAACCCGAGAGAAGCAGGAAGTAGCGGTGGCCGCGGGGAGGGCGGCGGCGGAGACAGCAGCGGTGGCGGCTGCAGCAGAGTCGAAACCGCCGGGTCTGAGCCCGCACTGGAAACGGAACAAGTAAGCATGCCTGGGGTAAATACCCGCCCTTGGCTCCGCCCCCTGGGGGGGCGGGTGGATGCCCCCGCCCCTCCCCCACTTGGTCAACTACCCCCCTCTCCGCGCCGCCCCCTGGGGCGGCTTCTAGGAAGGCCCCGACACCGCCTTCATCACCTGGGGCGGATGGTCCAAACTCTCAGCTTGTTGAAAGCACCATCCCTAGCCAGGTAAACGTGGAAAGGAGGGCCAGGGACCCCCAAGTCCCGGCGCCCCATAGTCGTAGAGGCAATGAAGTGCAGTCCGGGGACTGCAGGCTGCGGGATGTCGCGACCTAAAATGGTGTCCGTGCCCGGGGATGGGGGCGGGGGAGCCGCGCCGGGGCTCGCGCCGAGCCTGCATCCCAACTGGGCGCGGGGCAGCGCCGGGCCCGGCCGCGCTCGGGCTGGCGCCGGGGGTGGGGGGCGCCGCGCGCCGGCATCACTCCCCGGCGTCCGCGCTCGGAGGGGCGGGGGCGCGATCTGAGCTGGGACAGACCCCGACCGCAGGGCTGGGAGTCACGCGGGGACGGCCCCCTCCCCTTTTCCCACTTTCCCTGCGCCATTCCCCCCTCCCTCCCCACCCCCGTCCTCAACTCCTGGTAGTTCAGCGCCCGAGGTGCTGCGCGGCAGCTTCCGAAGGGCCTGGCCTGGCCAAGGCCCTGTCTTCACTTGGCGGCGAGGGGAAGTGGAAGAAATGCCGCCCGCCTCAGTTTCCCCGCTAGCTTATTTCCCCCTCCCCCCCGCCCCCGTACATCCCGTCCCCTCCTCACATCCCCAGACTTGGCTCCTCGCGCCAGCCCTCGGCAGATGGCAGAGACTTAATTCCGCCCGCTGCCCGGCTTGGCCACAATAATCGCCCCCGGCCAGGCGCCCGGCCGGCCCCTTGCCCTTTGCGCAGCAGGCCCTGGCCCCGGGCTACCCAACCCCGGTGTGTTCACCCCTGACTGTTAAGCCCTTTCTCCTGTGGCTTTGAGGAGCACAGGGAGAAGGGGCGGGCGAGGCGGGAGCCCCGGAGACCCGGCACGGCAGCCGCAGAAAGGCCTGCGCTTTGGAGTTGGGGAGCCTCCACTGGTTGGACGGCTGTTTGCTCCAGGTGGCGATGGGATGACCTCTAAGTCACTGGAACGCCAGAGACGCAGATGGTTAGAAAAGGCAAGTTAGCAGGTGTTTTCTTATAGTGGGCAGTGGCCCATGCTCCACCAGCCCCCTTTGCTGGGGGTGGAATGGAGGATAGCCCAGGACTCTCCTTGTGGGAAGGGACCCAAGCAAAGGAGGGCCCTAGCGACTGATCAGGGCCAAGGCAAGGTCTTTGTTTGAACCCAGAGTCTGCAGAATTAAGTAAGGTGGGGGGCGGGTGCAGGGTGGACTCCTTTTTCCTCCTGTAATTGCTACCTATTTCCCTAACCCCCTCCTTGGTTTGAGCAATGCCAGCCTTCACCTGCTGGGACTATCCAGGTTTTGAAGGATGGAAAGAGGTGAGAGAATTGGCCCTGGGAAATGGCTTGCACCCTGGGCAGGGACTGTAAAGATGGACTCGTTCAGTTGGTTCTTTCTAGATACAGAAACTCTTAATGGGGAGGAACTGGGAAGAGCTTGCCCTCTTGTTAAATGTCCCATAAGTTCTTGCAGTTGTGTGTGTGTGTGTGTGTGTGTGTGTGTGTGTGTGTGTTTGTGTGTGTTTACACTGGGGGGGGAGAAGGGGAGTGAAATTTTTTAGATTCTTGTTGCCAAAGGAAGATCAACTTTGATTTAGGGGGATGACTTGGTTGAGGACACCAAGAGCAGAAATGACAGGGGAAGGGAACCAGCTTTCCTCATTGTGGCAGTTGTGCTCGATATTCTTATACCCTAGAGTTTGGGACCTGAGAGAGCAAGATGGGGAGGAGAGAGGAGGCACTCTGGGGAAGGTAGGTGAGCAAGCAGCAGGTGTTTGCGACCGGAGAGGAGCGAGGCCCTTGTGACCTGGCTGCTGTCACCATTTTTCCCCTTCTGACATTCTTCTTTGTTTCTTTTTGTTCCTGTGTCATATTCTTTCTATCTTTGTCTTCCTAGTTCATTTTCAGATGCCTCTGGTCGCCACAGGTGTTCGCCTCTGACCTTATGTGACCCTGACTCTTGTCTCTGACCCCAGGCCTAGTTGTCTAATGGATGGTCCTTCCCTGCTTCTCCTTGGCCTCACATGTACTTGTTTGGCTCAGGATAATAGATTGTATCCTGATTTTCATATTCACAATTTCATGTGCTTAGAATAACCTTGTGATAGATAAGTCACCTGTCCCCTCTTTCATATAGTAAAAGTCAGGCATTTGCTTATGGAACAGCGTTGGGATAAAACTAAACTGGAAAAATATCCCAGGTCTTGGCTTTAGTCTTTGCATTTTATATGGATGGCTTTTCAAATCTCTATGAACACCAAATCCCATGAAGAGTGAATTGACAAATAAACCCTTAGACCTAGAGCACTGTCTCAGTCCTTCTCTTTAATAATACTGGTGACTAGTGGTTTTCTGTGTTGAACACAGGAGGGAGGAGCTAGATTAAACCAAGTTGCTCACTGATTTCCCCTGTATTTCTTTTTCTTTTCTTTTTTTTTTTTTTCCAGTCCTGGGGCTTGAACTCAGGGACTGCGCATGTCCTTGGGCTTTTCTTCAAGGCTCTACCACTTGAGTCACAGCACCATTTTGGACCTTTTCTATGTATGTGGTACCAAGGAATTGAACCTGGGTCTTCGTGCATGCTAGGCAAGCACACTGCCCCCTTTCTTTCTTTCTTTCTTTCTTTCTTTCTTTCTTTCTTTCTTTCTTTTCTTTTCTTTTCTTTTCTTTCTTTTTTTTTTGGGGGGGAGGTCAGTTGTAGAGCTTGATTTCAGAGCCTGGACGCCATTCCTGAGCTATTTCGCTCTAAGTTAGCACTCTACCACTTTGAGCCACAACTCTCTCTGCTTCTGGTCTTCTGGTGGTTAATTGGAAATAAGAGTCTCTCAGTCTTTCTGCCCAGGCTGGCTTTGAATTGTGATCCTCAGATCTCAGCCTCTTGAGAGTAGCTAGGATTACAGATGTCTAACTTCTATATACAGATGTCATCAGTGTCTAACTTCTATATATTTCTGAGAATCTCTCTTTCTTATTTTCTCTATTAGTGCTCTTATGTGCCAACTGATTTGGGGTTTGGCACCCTCAGTGGCTCTCTGGGATCTTGTAATATGGTGAAGATGTATCAAGTTGGAGGGGCTGAGTTTGGAGATCCTGAAGGAGGAGGGCTAAGGTCTCTATTCTACACATGTCAGTTTCTCCTTTCTCTTCCTATTTTCACCAGGTCTGGGGTGTGCTGCTATGGGGGACATGAAGACCCCTGATTTTGATGACCTTCTTGCTGCCTTTGACATTCCTGATATTGATGCGAATGAAGCCATCCATTCTGGGTCTGAAGAAAATGAGGGGCCAGGGGGCCCAGGGAAGCCAGGACCCAATGTAGGAGGTGAAACTGAAGGTGCAGCCACAGCAGCTCTTGAAGATGACTCTGAAATTCCAGTCTCTGACCATGGGCTGTCGCCAGTGGACACTTCTATAGTCAGCGTCATTGTCAAGAACACAGTGTGTCCTGAGCAGCCCGAGACTCTGGCTGGGGGTTCAGGAAAGGAAGAGATGCCAGTTGGGGAGGCAACTAAGGAAGGGACTGTGGGTCCTTGTCTCATGCAAAATGGCTTTGGTGTGCCTGAGCCATCCCTCCCAGAAGCCCCCGGTTCTCCTGCTCCTCCCACTGGGGATACCTGGAAAGACAAAACTATGGAAGGCAAAGCTCCCTTGGACCTCTTTGCTCATTTTGGACCTGAACCGGGCGAGCACCCGGATCCGCTGCCTCCTGTACCTTCACCCCCTCAGGATGGGGACATGACCCCACCTCCTTTCCCTTCTTCCTTTGAGCTAGCCCCAGAGAAGAGCCCAGTCCTTGTCGCACCTAGTTCTTCCCTGCCACTGGGGACCCTGAAGCAGGAAAGCTGCAGCCCTAGTCATTCCCAGGGCCTAACCCAGAGAGGCTCAGGCTGCAGTGCCGAAGCCACACGAGTCCCATCCAGTACCTCACCTACCCAGGTTGCTGGGGTCTCCTCCTTTAAACAGTCTCCAGGGCATCAGAGCCCACCTGCCTCCCCCAAAGTTCCCAGCTGTAAGCCCTTCAAGGAAGAAGATGAGGAGCCAGTGGAAAAATCGCCCCTGAGAAGTCCCCAGAGCCCCTCTAGTGGCGCTGATGCTGCAGATGAGGACAGCAATGACTCCCCTGCCTCCTCCAACTCTTCCAGGCCCCTTAAAGTACGGATCAAGACCATTAAAACATCCTGTGGCAATATCACAAGGACTGTAACCAGGGTCCCCTCTGACTCTGATCCTCCTGTCCCCTTGGTTGAAGGGGCCTTCCTGGCAGAAGCCAGCCTCCTGAAGTTGTCTCCTATCACTCCAAACCCTGATGGTCCAAAGGTGGTGAGTGTACAATTGGGTGATGGCACTAGACTAAAAGGCACTGTGTTGCCTGTGGCCACCATCCAGAATGCCAGCACTGCCATGCTCATGGCAGCTAGTGTGGCTCGAAAAGCTGTGGTTCTGCCTGGGGGAACTGCCACCAGCCCTAAGATAATTAAGAATGTGCTAGGCCTGGTGCCCCAAGCTCTGTCCAAGGCTGATGTACGAGCAGGGCTGGGACAGAAGCTAAATGGTACCTCTGTGATGATGGTGCAGCCTTCAAAGCCTGTTGCTGCTCCAGGTACAGCAAGTAGCACAGTGATCTCACGAACTCAGTCCAGTCTGGTGGAGGCCTTCAACAAAATCCTCAACAGCAAGAATCTGCTGCCTGCCTATAGACCAAACCTAAGTCCACCAGCTGAGGCTGGACTGGCCTTGCCTCCGACAGGCTACCGCTGCCTCGAGTGCGGGGACGCCTTCTCCTTGGAGAAGAGCCTGGCACGACACTACGACCGCCGGAGCATGCGCATCGAGGTCACCTGCAACCATTGTGTCCGCCGTCTGGTCTTCTTCAACAAATGCAGCTTACTCTTGCATGCACGCGAGCACAAGGACAAGGGGCTTGTCATGCAGTGCTCACACTTAGTCATGCGACCTGTAGCCCTTGATCAGATGGTGGGGCAGCCAGACATCACACCCCTGCTGCCTGTGGCTGTGCCATCTGTTCCTGGACCTCTGACCTTGTCTATCTTGGGCAAGGGTGAGGGGGCCATCACCGCCTCTGCCATTACTACAATTGCCACTGAAGCCCCTGTGCTGCCACTCTCCACAGAGCCACCTATTGTCCCTGCCACCTCCACTTACACATGCTTTCGCTGTCTGGAGTGCAAGGAACAGTGCCGGGACAAGGCTGGCATGGCAGCCCATTTCCAGCAGCTGGGGCCCCCTGCACCTGGGGCCGCCAGCAATGTGAGTTGACTTTCCCAGCCCTTCTCTGGGGGGGGGACAGCAGACACTGAAGATAGGCTCTAGGAAGGCATTGGGGCTTGGTTTGGAGAAATAATGGAGATTATGGCTCCCTCATCTACCTAACCTTGTTTAACCTCCTTAACAGATATGTCCCTCCTGCCCCATGATGCTCCCCAACCGATGCAGCTTCAGCGCTCATCAGCGCACACACAAGAACCGAGCCCCCCACGTCTGTCCTGAGTGTGGAGGCAACTTCCTGCAGGCCAATTTCCAAACCCATCTGCAGGAGGCCTGTCTGCATTTCTCTCGCCGTGTAGGATACAGGTACCTTGTACCCTTCTCCCCCAATTGAGCTTCAGGCCCTCCTTTTAGATGACCTCAAGCAAAGCCCACCTCTCTCTTCCCCTCGGAGTCCCTGGGGGAGAGCAGGTGATCCAGAGTGACAGCCTCAGGTTTCCCTAGGGTCTTTAGCTCTTCCCTTTTTTTTTTTGGTCTTGCCTTTTTTTTGGTAGTGAGAATCTAACCCAAGACATTTACTTGCTAGGCAAGTGCTTTGCCATGGAGCCCATCGCAACCCCTTGCCTTTCTTTTTCTTTTTTTTTGCCAGTCCTGGGCTTGAGCTCAGGGCCTGAGCACTGTCCTTGGACTTTCTCAAGGCCAGAGCTCTACCACTTGAGCCTCAGCACCACTTCCAGCTTTTTTCTATGTATGTGGTACCAAGGAATTGAACCCGGGTCTTCGTGCATGCTAGGGAAGCACTCTTACCACTAGGCCAAACTCCCGGCCCTTGCCTTTCTAGCTTGTTCATGCTCCATTGCTGATTTCTTTGCTGGAGTCTCCTCAGATCTAGGAGGATAAGTTTCAGGTGGGGATGTGGGCCTGGGGGTGGCCCTCGCCTCACCACAGTGCCTTACACTTCCTCCACAAGGTGTCCCAGCTGCGCAGTGGTGTTTGGAGGTGTGAACTCCATCAAGTCTCACGTCCAGGCGGCACACTGTGAGATTTTCCACAAGTGCCCCATCTGCCCCATGGCCTTCAAGTCTGGCCCCAGCGCCCATGCCCACCTGTACACCCAGCATCCCAGCTTCCTCATGCAGCAAGCCAAGTGAGGCCTGGCGAGAGGGCGTGGAGGGGAGGGGCAGGTGGGAGGGTAGGATGAGGGAGGGGCTCCACCTGTTCCCTCCTGATGTCTGCACTGTCCCTCCCGCCTACAGGTTGATCTACAAGTGCGCCATGTGTGACACAGTCTTCACCCACAAACCCCTCCTCTCCGCACACTTCGACCAACATTTGATGCCCCAGCGCGTCAGTGTTTTTAAGTGCCCGTCTTGTCCTCTGCTCTTCGCCCAAAAAAGGACCATGCTGGACCATCTCAAGGTATAGGCACCAAGAGCGAGGGGATAACGGGTGCTTAGCTGGATTGCTTGACATGGACTAGGTCTGCACAGCCCTCCCGCAGTAGGGACAGGACAGGAGGACTTCGGCAAAATCAGTCCTTTCCCACAACAGCCACCTGCTTTGTGTCTTTCACAGAACACCCATCAGTCTGGACGTGTTGGGGAGGATACTGCTGGGAAAGGGGGTGCAGGCTCTTTTCTCACTCCCAAGACAGAGCCTGAGGAGCTGGCTGTGACTGGGGAAGGGGCAGCCCCTGCTACTGAGGAATCTTCATCTTCAGAAGAAGAGCCGCCCAGCTCTCCCTCACCCCCTCGCCCCACCAAACGGCCCAGGAGGGAACTGGGAAGCAAAGGGGTCAAAGGTGGGGGTGGGGGACCTGGAGGCTGGACCTGTGGCCTTTGTCATTCCTGGTTCCCTGAGCGGGACGAATATGTGGCTCACATGAAGAAGGAGCATGGCAAAGTGAGTGGGCCCTGGCTGGGTTGGCCTAGGCTGGGCTAGGAAGCCCCATGGTTGGCTGTGTGGTAATGGGGCAGGGCTCCTAAGCCTGGCTCTGAAATCTCTCACCCTCTGCTCTCCTAGTCAGTGAAGAAGTTCCCCTGTCGTCTATGTGAGCGCTCCTTCTGCTCTGCCCCCAGCCTGAGGCGCCATGTCAGGGTCAATCACGAGGGAATCAAGCGAGTTTACCCATGCAGGTAACCTTTGCCTCCCACTCCTTTCCAGCCCAAGAACCCAAGAGTGCTTTCCTGCCTGCCTCTTCCTTAAGGGGGTGAACAGTTGAGGCCCCCCTCTGCTCTGGCAGAGGTGCTGTGTGCCTTGGCCTTTGAGTTCTACCTGTGGTGCTGGTCTGTCCTCTCCCATTCTAGGTATTGCACAGAGGGAAAGCGCACCTTCAGCAGCCGCCTGATCCTCGAGAAACACGTCCAGGTCCGGCACGGCCTGCCCCTGGGGGTCCAGTCAGGGAGTACCATGGCTCGAGGTTCTGGTGCCAGAGCCCAGGTAGGCAGAGGCCAGTATGTATTGAGATGAGTAGGAGACCAGAGGGTGCGGACTCTGGTCTCAGGAAGCTGGGTGAGGGTACCAGAGTGAGGTTGGTGGTAAGGCCCCATGTCTCCTGTTCCTCTCCAGGGACCAGGACGGAAGCGCCGTCAGTCTTCTGACTCTTGCAGTGAGGAGCCTGACAGCACAACACCGCCAGCCAAGTCCCCTAGGAGTGGCCCTGGGTCAGGTGGCCAGGGTCCTGCACGTTATCGGAGCAGTGGCTCAGTGGAACAAAGCCTCGTGGTGGGATTGAGGGTGGATGATGGAGCCCAGCAGTGCCTGGACTGTGGCTTGTGCTTTGCCTCCCCAGGCTCCCTGAGCCGGCACCGATTCATCAGCCATAAGAAGAAACGGGGTATGGGTAGAGCCAGTGCCCTGGGACTGGAGGATGGGGAGGAAGAGGCTGCTCCCCCAATACGGTCTGACGTGGAGGGTGGAGAGTCACTGGCGCCTGCTTCGGGAGGCCCACTCACCTGTAAGGTCTGTGGCAAGAGCTGTGACAGTCCACTCCACCTCAAGACCCATTTCCGCACGCACGGCATGGCCTTCATCAGGGCTCGGCAGGGGGGCAGTGGGGATAACTAGGCCCCAGGCTGGGACTGGCCAGCCCTCCCCTCCTCCTCCCCTTGGGCAGGGAGCTGGGCTTTCACTGCTGCTGCCCCCACTCCCTGGGCTGGGGGATTTAACATTCACATTCTGTACAACTTCTCCAATCCTGAAGGAAGAAGCTTTTGAGGATTGTAGTTTTTGTGACCTCCCCTCCCTCGGGTTTGGCCCTTGGGTCCTAGTCAAATGGGCCTTCCATTCCTTCTTTCTGAACCCAACACTAATTATGTTCCTGCTGCAGACCCTCAGTGTGTGACTGAGGATGGGACCTTGGTAAAGCCTGCTCGACAGGCACAAGGAAGGACTGGTGGCCGGGGTGGGGGCTGGACACAACCTTCCGGAATTCCTTCAGGGCAGACTAGGATTTGGTTCTCTGGGCTAGGTCCTGCCCCAGCACCCTGGCACTCACACCTCCCCCACTCTGCAGTGCCTTTTATTTTTTTGCTCCAGGAGTTCAGCTGGGAGGCTGGTGGGGCTGAGTCCTGTCAAAGGGGGTCCAGGGAGAGGAGGAGACAGGCTTTCAGGAATCCTTCATTCTTGTGATAATAATACTAACTGTGGGAGAAAACAGGACCATTAAAACTGCTCGTGGTTTAATCCCCATTCAGGTTGCTCTTTTTGTAGGATTTGGACAATGGACTTGACCACCGGGAGGGGGTGGAAGCAGAATGGGGAGGTGGTTTCAAGCAAGCTTTCCCACCTGCTGTGTGTGGTGTCCTCTGAATCTTGGATGCAGTTCCCACCCCTAAAGAAGGGAACAACTCAGATATGACACAGGTGGCTAACTAAGGACTTTATTTCAGACAAAAATTAAAAATAAAAAATCGAGAGCCACTTCCCTGGGTGTAAGGAAGGGTGAGGGCAAGGAATTCCTCATGGCTAAGCCAATACCCTCAATATGCTGGAGGGTGTGGTGATTCCCTTCCTCACCCCCATGACAGGGAAGCTCAGCAACTTCAGGAACCCATGTCAGAGTCCACCTACCAAGGGGAACTCTGGCTAGGGGTCAGTCCCTGGAAGGGGAGAATTGGGCAGCAGCATGGCCGAAGGCCAACCATAGGATCAAATCCTAAGTACCAAGAACCCACTCTTCTCCCTTTGCTGGGGCCCAGAAAAGATTCAAGATGGCCTGTTGGAAAGAGCCTCAGATCCTACCCTGGTGAGGAGAAAAAAGGCCCTGGTGCCCCTCCTCATCTGTTCTCTGGAGGGCAGTGAGTCCTGGGGTCTTGTCAGGTGGTGATACTGACACAGCAGAGGGCACAGGAACCCCAGCAAGTCTGGACCCCTCGGCTGGCTCTCCCGCCCCTTGGCAAGCTCTCACGGTTACCACATGATCCTTTGTATTTCTTGCCTTCCGTTTCCCTTGGGTGGATGGTTGGGTAGGTGGGATTTCATGGTTTGGGGTTTCTTCGACAAGGGCCCTCCCAGGGAGGGCGCCATGGATGCCCCCCACTACTGCTGGGCCTGAGAACGAGAGTGTCACATGATGCCGTTGGTGAGGTACTGGAAGCCATCATAGAGTTTGGTGGTGATAGACCGCATGCTGCCATCCACCATCTGCTCTACCAGCAGCTGGAGCTGCTCCTCAGTCATGCTCATGTGGAACCTCTCTTTAAGGTTGCGGATGGTGCTGGAGCCGTGGAAGCAAGGCAGCTGAGAACCTGGGGGTGGGGAAGGGAATCACAGATGGATAGGAAGGAAAGTCAGAAGTGACCGCCACCAGAAATGCACAGTCAGGGCTATCTGAAGTACCCTTCCTCCCCTCCCCAAAGTCCCTGATGGTGGGGTGCTAGTGCGCTGGTACAGAGAGCAGCAGTCGGTGGGGGCCTTGTTTTAAGCCCATCTTCACCCCACTCTTCTTAGCCCGTTGTAAGTGAGGGCATATTGGCGGAGGAGGGATGAGAGCCCACACCATCTCCCCCAGTAGCGAGGGCTGAGGGAGCAGAGGCTTCGGGCCCATGGGGAAGGAAGGCTGGAAAGAGGCTCTGGGAATGGGCCCTGCACACTTATCTGGTTGCAGGACTCTGTCTACGCTACGTCTGACACTCACAGATGACCTGGGCCACCGTCATCACGGGGCCAGACGGGGATGCTCCTGAGCAACGGCGACAACCTGTGGGGTAGGGGTAGGGATGGGAGGAGACTGGTAGCTCAGATCTGGTGTACACCGGGAGCCTTGAGAGAAGGAGGAGGAGGAGGAGGAGGGGGAGGGGGAGGAGGAGGAGGGGAGGAAGAAGAGGAGGAGGAGGAGGAGGAGGAGGGCCCAGAAAAGCTGACTGAACAACTAGAGGGGTAAAGGCAACCAGGAAGTGAGTAATAGATATAAAGATGAGAAAGAAAAACTCAGGGCAGGACAGGTGAATAGTATGAAAAGGAAGGTGGCATATTAGGGTGGCTGAGGCCAGGGCAATGGAATGGGAGGAATCTGAATACAAACACCTGAGTTAGCAAAAGGATGCAAAAGCTGGAGACAAATGTTCAACAGTAGACAGGGTGGTTAGAAGGGCCAGAAACTAGGCCTGCCCTCCCTGAGGATGCCTAAGAAGTCCTTCCTGCTGCCTCCTCCATCCCTCCTGAGACCCTGCTCTGCCAGGGTTCTGGAGGAAAACGGGAACATTGGGCCAGAGACAAATCCTCAGGGTAACGAATCTTACAGTGGAATCAACTTCCTTGAAGTGCTAAGTTCCAGGGCCCCAACCTGAGTGGATCTTGAGGCGCCCTGGGACCTGGGCTTTCCCCAGCCGCACCTTGTTGCATGATCTCCACAATCTGCACCACCTTATCCATGTGTTTGCGAGCAGCGATCAGCCCTTGCAGCATCAGCATCTTGTAGTAGTTGAACATGTCACCATTCAGGCCACCCATCACCTAGCGGGAAAGCATGTGAACAAAGAGATCCTGGCAGGTGCAATCCTGTCCCAAGGGCCTTCAGAACTCCTTCCTCAGCTGGGTGCTGGTTGCTCGTGCTTGTAATTCTAGCTACCCAGGAGGCTACACCAGCCCAGGTAAGACAAGTCCATGTGCCTCTTATCCCCAGTTAACCACCAGAAAACCGGAAGTGGAGCAATGGCTCAAAGTCGCAGAGTACTAGCCTTGATCAGAAAAGCTCAGGAATAACACCCAAGCCCCAGGGCCAACCAAAATAATAATAATAATAATACGATGAAAACTAGTTCCTCTCTTGGAGCAACCAGGCCAACTCTATTATTTCCTCATTCCCCTACAAGAGCAGGACGCTCCCAGGAAATCTTGCCTCATCCTGACATTATCATTTCCGTTCTGTTCCTCCTGAATCTCAGGGAAATCCACCAGTTTTCTTCCCATGACAGAGAAAGAATACAGTGACCCTGGAGGCACCACCTCCTTTCTGACTCACATCCACAAACTCAGTGGTCAGCTTAAAGGCTGATGTTTCAAAGCCCAGGTTTCGGGGTGAACTGGACAGGATGAAGCCAAAGTCGATGTGGATGATGTGGCCTTCTGCATCCAGAAGGATGTTTCCATTGTGCCTGAGAAAGGAAAGAGGCAAGAGTAGTAAGGACCTCAAGATGCAATACACTGGTCAGAGGACAACAGGCAGGGAGTACTCAGCCATGATACCTTCCTGTGTATAACTCTGGCTCCAATTTCCTAGACCTTAGTTAATAGAAAGAAAGTCTAAAAAGAACTACTAAGGGCTGTGGGATCTGAAATTGCTATTGATAAATTAATTTAAAAAAAATAGTTTAAGAAGCCGGGCTGGTGGCTCACACCTGTAATCCTAGCTATTCAGGAGGCTGAGATCTGAGGATTGCAGTTCAGTGCCAGCCCTGGCACTAAAGAATGTGAGACTCTTCTCCAATTAACCAACAGAAAACCGGAAGTGGCACTGTGGTTCAGGGGTAAGGGGGTAGCCTTGAGCTGAAGAGCTCAGAGATAGTACCCAGGCCCAGAGTTCAAGTCCCATGACCGACCAAAAAAAAAAAAAAAAGAAAGTTTAAGATTATTCCAGTTTCCCAGAAATCTTCTAGCATACAGACCACACCCAATCTAGTAGCAAGTCCAGAAACAAAGGAGGAGCAGTCAACTGTCAACAGAAGCCAAGCACTTTGCTAAGTGGGAGGCCTCCATACAAGGCAGATTTACCTGTTCTATGTGTAATTTGTTAAATTCTTTTTATTTACTCAAAAAAAAATTTTTTTTTTTGCTAGTCATGGGCTTGAGCTCGGGCCTGAGCATGCTCCTTGGGCTTTCTCAAGGCTGGAGCTCTACCACTTTGAGCCTCAGCACCACTTAGGGCTTTTTTCTATGTATGTGGTACAGAGGAATGGAACCTGGGTCTTCGTGCATGGTAGGCAAGTACTCTACCATAGGCCAAACTCCCAGTTGCTCTATTTGTAATTCTTATCAGCCTATTGCAGAATGAAGTTCCATCAAAAGGGAGCAACAGTTAGAGGCAAGCAGGCTCAGTGTGTTTAAATGTAAAACAGTATAGGGATTTCAAACAGTAAGTTTTAGATCACTATGTTAAAAACCTCAGAAGCTAAGTACTACAGACCTATGGTAGGGAAAGAAGAGTGAAAGGGAGATAAATCCCAGGTCTTCTGATTCCCATATGAATGGCTAGTGGAAAGAACAATTAATCTGCTAAGCAAGAGAGGCCCAGGCTTATTCAGTATAGCAATCTCCTCACTGTCAATAGAGGCTTTGTGTTAGAGGGCCAACTTCTGGAGCTGGAAGGGAGGAGCTGGAGAATAAAGCCCACCAGAGTCCTTCCCCTGAGAAGTGAACTTTTTTGCCCCAGGTTCCAAGACTAAGGAGAGACAGAAGCCTGACACTCTACCACTTGAGTCATAGCTTCACTTCTACCTTTTTGGTATTTAATTGGAGATAAGTCTCTCTTAAGTTTGTCTGCACTGGCTGGCTTCAAACTGGGATCCTCAGATCTCAGCTTCTGGAGCAGCTAGGATTACAGGTATGAGCCATCAGCACTCAGCTTGCTTTGTTTTTTGTTTGTTTTTGTCCATCATGGGGCTTAAACTCTGGACCTGGTGCTATCCCTGAGCTCTTCAGTCCAAGACTGCCACCGCCCTACCCCTGGAGCCACAGTCCCACTTATCTTTTTCTAGTAATTGAAAATAAGAGTCTCATGTTTTTTAGTGCCCAGGCTGGCTTTGAACCATGATCCTCAAATCTCAGCCTCCTGAGTAGCTAGGATTACAGGAGGGAGCCACCTTACTGGCTTTTAAGGTTATTGTTGTGCTACTGGCTCAAGACATAACCCTAAACTGGGGGTGTGGGGACTCCTAGCTAGTGGCATAGGAGCCAAGGTTGCTTGCTACCTGTGTTTCCATGACTCCATGCTGGACACTAAATGACACTAGTCTGGAGCCAGAGGGCACCTAGCCCCTCCCGCCTCAAGCAGGAGCTGGGGCGTGTCTCAGGACACCTACAGTCGAATTCAGGAAAGACCCAATAACTGCCACCACTCGATCTGTATTTAGTGAGCATGTTTTCTAAAATAAAGTTAGATCTGCACAGAGAGTCTGGTCTCCGGAGTCTGTGTTCCGGGATTATTTGTGAGCTCCGTCGCCATTTTACCCAACTCACAGACATCTGAGAAGGATCCCAACATGGGGGCAAAGCCAGCTGGGGAAGGACTCTGTTAAACTTTTTAATTTTTTTTAATTTTTAATTTTTTAATTTTTTTTTTTTTTACCAGTCCTGGGCTTGAGCTCAGGGGTTCAAGCACTGTCCTTGGACTTTCTCAAAGCTAAAGCTCTACCACTTGAGCCTCGGCACCATTTCCGGCTTTTTTCTATGTATGTGGTACCACGGAATCAAACCTGGGTCTGGGTCTGAGTGCATGCAAGGCAAGCACTCTACCACTAGGCTAAACTCCAGGCCCCTTATTTTTATTTTGCCAGTCCTGGAGCTTGAACTTAGGGCCTTGTCACTATTCTTGAGCTTTCTCGGGGCTAGCCCTTGACCATTTGCATCACATACACTTTCTGTGTATGTGGTACCAAGGATTCCAATCCAGGCCTTCATGCATGCTAGGCAAGCACTCTACCACTAGGTCATGCTACCAGCCCTCTGGAGACTATTATCTCCAATAAACTACTCAAGGGGAAAACAAACAAACAAACAAACTGGAAATGGTGCTGTGGCTCAAGTGGTAGAGTGCTCACTTTGAATAAAAGTGATAGTACCCAGGCCCAGAGTTCAAGCTCCAGGACTGGCAAAAAAAAAAAAAAAAAAAAAGACAAAACCCTATTATTGAGTTGGTTGCTGAAGACATAATCATAGCTACTCAGGAGGCTGATAGAAAAGCCTGTAAGATTCCATCTCCAATTAACCAGTAAAAGCAAACCAAACTGGAGACATGGCTTAAGTGATAGAGGACCAGTTGTAAGCAAGTGAGCCAAACAGGAGCATGAAGCACAAAATTCAAGCCTGGGAACCTGCTAAATAAAAAAAAAAAAAATGGTTATTGAGTTTATTCAGTTGCCTGGCTCCTCTTCCCCAAAGGATAGATTTTCATCTTCCAAACACCTAAGAAAATCCCTTGAGGCCTTACTAGTGCCAGCTTCTTTGACTCCAGCCACTCAACCCTGATGCTACGCTCTAGGTTCAAAATCCTGATGCTTCAGAGTCAATCTAAAGCTTGTAAGCCAGCTCCTTGCAGTTACATTCCTCTGAAGCCTTATTGGTAGGGCAGAGCCTAGGAGGTATAATTATATACATGCAATAGTTGTCTCCTCTGCATGTGCATGAGGCCTGCCTCATGAAGGTTGTGAGGCTGAAAGAAATAGCAACTGGGGCAAACCAAAAGATACTCAGAAAGTTGTGGAAATCATGAAAAGAAAGGAAACTTATAGCTGTGAGTTTCAACTTTATCTTCATAATGTTCCTTATAGTCATCTTTGTGGTATCACTCAACTGGTGCTGAGCCATACCACAGTTCTGGCTTTTTGTTTGTGAATTGGCGATAAAAGTCTCTCAGTCTTAGCTGGGCATCGTGGCTCATGCCTGTAATCCTAGCTACTCAGGAGATCTGAGATCTGAGGATCAGGGTTCAAAGCTAGCCCAGGCACAAAAGGACCTGAAACTCTTTATCGCCAATTAACCTCTAGAAAAAGGGAAATGGGGCTTGGCTCATGGGTAGCGCCCATGCTGAGTTCAAGCTCCATGACCCACTCCCCCCAAAAGAAAAAGAAAGAAAGAAAGAACAGAAAAAAGCTGAAAGTTGTGCTGCAATTTAAGTGATACAGCTCTAGCCTTGAGAAAAAGCCAAGGATAGTGCTCAGGCCCTCTGTTCAAGCCCCAGGACTGGTAAAAAATTAAAAAATAAAAATAAATTAATGAAAAAAAAACCATAGAACTACTTTATGATCTGGGGCCAGGAGTCTGGCCTAGTGGTAGAGTACTTGCCTAGCATGCACGAAGACCTGGGTTTGATTACTCAGTACAACATACATAGGAAAGCCAGAAATGGTGCTGTGGTTCAAGTGATAGAGTGGTAGCCTTGAGGAAAGCCCTTGGACAGTGTTCAGGCCCTGATTTCCTGATTTCAAGCCTCAGGATTGGGTCATGGAGCTTGAACTCGGCCTTGGGTACGGTCCCTGAGCTCTTCAGCTCAAGGCTACCACCCTACCCCTGAGCCTGGGCATTGTCCCTTTGCTCTTCAGCTCAAGTCTACTACCCTACCCTTGAGCCAAGCCCCACTTCCCATTTTCTAGAGGTTTTCTAGAGGTTAATGGGAGGGAGATAAGTCTCACGTCCTATTGTGCCCAGGCTGGCTTTGAACCTTGATCCTAAGATCTCAGCCTCCTGAGTAGCTAGGATTACAGGTATGAACCACCGCTCCCAGCTCACAATAGAATTTTTAACTCATCTATTGGGGGTGACATTGATTCATAAAATCAATGTTTTACTAAATGGCAACTCCTTTATACAACTAGTTTTTCTTGTTGTTGGTTGTGGGGCTTGTACTCTGGGCTTGGGTGCTTTCCCTGAGCTCTTCAGCTCAGGGCTATGGCTCTACCACTTGAGCCACAGTGTCACTTCTGGGTTTTCTGATGGTTAATTAGAGATAAGAGTCTCATGGACTTTCGTAACTGGACTGACTTTGAATCTTGATCCTCAGATCTCAGCATCCTAAGTAGTTAGGATTACAGATGTGAGCCACCAGCACCTGGCTGATTTTTTTTTTTTTTTTGCCAGTCCTGGGCTTGAGCTCAGGGCCTGAGCACTGTCCTTGGACTTTCTCAAGGCTAGAGCTCTACCACTTGAGCCTCAGCACCACTTCTGGCTTTTTTTTTTTTTTTTTTTTTTTTTAAGGTATGTGGTACCAAGGAATTGAACCCGGGTCTTTGTGCATGCTAGGCAAGCACTTTACCACTAGGCCAAACTCCCAGCCCTCATTTTTTTTTAAAGAAAAAATATTATGTCATTTGCAGGGAAATGGATGGCCCTTGGGGGGGGGGGGAATGTATAAAGTGAAATCAGTTAGGCTCAGAGAGGCAAATGATACATGTTTTCTTTCATATGTGGAAGTGAGATCTAAATTAGAAACATGAGAACTTATACAGGTTATATCCACATATACACATATACTCAGGGAGGATTCCAATGGCATAACTTATGAACGGTTAGCAAATGGTTTAACAAATGAATACCAGGAACCTCAAACATATTTTGTTGGGGTGTAGGGAGCAAGAGGAAGTGGGGGTGATAAACAGAGAAAGGAAGGGTGGGCAGATAAAGCCATGCTATAATTGAGGGTGTGGATGGGATTGGGAAAGATGGGGCAGAAGTACAGAATGGTGACATGGTCAAGATGCACTAATACTCTGACTTGCTGAAACGAGGCTCTTTTGTGCATTTCTTGAAAAAAATTAGGAATAAGTAAAAAAAATCAAACAGGGACCCGGAGTTTGGCCTAGTCATGCCCGAAGACCCGAGTTCAATTCCTCGGTTCCATATACATAGAAAAAAGCCAGAAGTGGTGCTGAGGCTCAAGTGGTAGAGCTCTAGCCTTGAGAAATTCCAAGGACAGTGCTCAGGCCCTGAGTTCAAGCCCAGGACTGGCAAAAAAAAAAAAATCAAACAAAAAATATATTTGTCTCCTAAAAAAAAAAGTTTGTTCATCAAGTATTGACTACGTATGAAGGGACAGGAGGGATCCAGAGAATGATGAAGATGAAGGGAGAAGTCACTCACCTGTCTTTGACTTGCAGCAGGTAGCAGACCAAGCAGTAGCCAGCACAACTTTGCACAAAATTGCGCTGGGCACTGAGGAATGCCTCAGTGGTGTAACTGCCATGCTCCTGTAGGAAGTAATCAAGCAAGGAAAGCTGGGACTGTTTCTTCACTTGGTGGATGGAAACAGCATTGACCACTGGTTCAATCATGCCACTGTCGGCCGAAATCACAAGAATCTTGTATGGCTTGATCCACAGGGGCACTCGTTCCTGTTCCCAAATGGACTGAGGAGACACAAAAGTACCGTGACTCACCTTGCTCCAGACTAGAAGAGAATGCTAGATTGACCCGCTTTCACCATTTTCCTTCTCTTCATCCCCTTGGATTCTAGGCTGTCAAGTGAGTGGGCTCCTGGGGGCCAGGAAGCTTTGAAAGATAGACAAGGGCCTCACAAAGACAGGAAACTTCATGCAGAAAAATTCAAGAAAGGGCTTCATAACAGGCAGAAAGTCCAGAGAATATCGTCCTAAAAAAAAGAAGACTGGGACTATCATTATTAAAACAAAAGAAAACAAAAAACCAGGAGCCAGATATGGTGGGACATGCCTGTAAATTCCTAGCCCCTGGAAGGAAGAGGCAGGAAGATAGTTGAAGTTGAGGTCAATCTAGGTCAAATGGCTAGACTTTGAATAAATAAGCAAGTAAAACAAAAAATCCAGGTATAGTGGTTCCCAGCTACTTGGGAGGTAGAGATCAAGAGGATAGCAGATGTGGATGTCATCCCAGCTATAAAGGATAATATAGATAGGAGAATCAAGGTCAAAGGCCAGCTTTACATGAAAGCTAAAAGCTGCTTTAGAGCTTCAACTCAGGTCTTGAGCTCTTCCTTGGCTTTTTTTTTTTTCTTAAGGCTGGTGCTTTACCACTTTAACCATACCTCCACTTTTGGCTTTGTGCTGGATAACTGGATATGAGAGTTTCACAGACTTGTCTGACCTGGCTGGCTTTGAACTGTGATCTTCAAATCTCATCCTCCCCTGAGCTATACATTCACCCTTGGATCCAGGAAAAACAGGGTTCATCAATAAGCATCTTGTGATAAAAAGCAAACTGCCTCTCAAACAGGCAATGCCATCTTCTAATCATCTTGAAGAAAACAGCCAAAAGATACAGACTCTAGAGACAAATACTAAGCTAATGGTTAATCAAATACCTGCAACTTGGTTCTGTTTTAACTATGCTGACCATTTCATTCCCTGCCCCAATTCTTCCTATTTAACTTGAGGTCACTATTTGCATGTGCACATGTGTGCACACACACAGACCAAGACAGATTGAAGACATACTAAGTGTTGTCTTTCCCTGGCTCTCATGTAATTAATTTCTCTTTCTTTTATGTCTCTATCTCATAATGTCTCTTTATTTGGCATATGAGAGTAAGTGGCTAGACTTAATGGGAGACGCCCTGACTCTGGGCCTAGGGTCCAAAACACTTGGTTTCAAAAGCTCTTGAGACCCTGCCTAAAAAATAACTAAAGGAGGGCTGGGAGTTTGGCCTAGTTGTAGAGTACTTGCCTAGCATGCAATTCCTGGGTACCACATATATAGAAAAAGCTGGAAGTAGTGATGTGGCTCAAGTGGTAGGCCTCTAGCCTTGAGAAAGCCCAAGGACAGTGCCTAGGCCCAGAGTCCAAATCCCACGACCAAGAAAAAAAAAAAAAAACTAAAGCAAAAAAGGACTGAAGGGGTGGCAAAGCAACCACTTAGGAAAGATGATGTTCTGAGATCAAAACTAAAGGATCATTAAAAAACAAAAAAACAGGGGCCAGGAATTTGGCCTAGTGGTAGAGTGCTTGCCTAGCATGTACGAAGACCCGGGTTCAATTCCTTGGTACCACATACTTGGAAAAAGCCGGAAGTGGTACTGAGGCTCAAGGGGTAGAGTTCTAGCCTTGAGAAAAATCCAAGGACATTGCTCAGGCTGGCAAAATAACAAAAACAAAAACAAAAAAGAACCAAAAAACAAAAACAAACAGAAAAGAGTTCATTTTCTCCAGAAAATGAACATGCTTAGGGGCCGGGAGTTTGGTCTAGTGGTAGAATGCTTGCCTAGAATGCATGAAGACCTGGGTTCAATTCCTCAGTACCACATACATAGAAAAAAGCTGGAAGTGGTGCTGACGCTCAAGTGATAGAGCTCTAGCCTTGAGAAAACCCGAGGACAGTGAACTCAAGGCCAGGACTGGAAAAAAAAAAAAAAAAAAAAAAAGTTCTTTTTTTTTTTTGGTCGTAGGACTTGAACTCTGGGTCTGGGTGTTGTCCCTGAGCTCTTCAGTTCAAGGCTACTGCCCTACCCCAGGAGTCACAGGTCCACTTCTGGTTTTCTGGTGGTTAACTAGAGATAAGAGTCTTACAGATTTTTAGGATTTTTAGTGCTTGGGCTGGCTTTGAATCTGGATCCTCAGATCTCAGCATCCTGTGTAGCTAGGATTATAGGCGTGAGCCACTGCACCCAGCATTGAACATGTTTAAACTGGGCATAGTACCACATGTCTAAGACTCCAGCCCTGGGGAGGCTGAGGCAGGAGAATCTCAAGTTTTAGGCCAGCCTGGGTTATACAGGAAGACCCTTTCTCAAGAGAAAAAGAAGAAAAACAAATAGTTTAAAGAACTACATCGAACAGGTGAATCTGCTTGTAAGTGAGCAAGTGATTCAGAGTAATCAGGAGATCAATCTCTGCACAAGGGCACCCACTGGAACCCATAGACCATTTGGGAAGTTCTGATTTTAAGGGCAAAGCCCTTCAGTGGTCAGAAAAAGGTAGGTGCAATTTACAATGGCATCAGTAGAGGCCGCCATAGAGCTGTTATGGCTTCCCAAGAAATTCCTTTTAGGAGAAAGCCAGTTGAGACCTGGGCAGAAGCTGGTCCCCAACATGTGTGGAGACTGGAAGCTTGTCAAGTGCAAGGCTTGAGTTTAAACCTCAGTACTGTCCAGAAGAAGAAATAAAGAATAACCTGTGTGGTAGGTCAGGTGGGCTAGGGTTGGGCTGAGGCCCTTTTCCTTCTCTTTCCTTACCTGCAATTGCTTCAACACCTGGAAGGCCAGCAGTTCCTGCCGAAGGTCATCCCCGCACTTGACAATGACTGACAGGAGCCGCCAATTGGGGAGATGGCCATAGGGGGAGCCTTCTCTGATCCGCCTGTGACGAAAGAAGAGAACAAGTATCACTGGATGAAGATGGATGACTCAGGATGCCTGGAAGTCAGATGGATCTTTTGGAGGCTGGTGGATATCTGAAAATACCTCAGAATTCTGGGAGTCTAGAGACCACCCCTTAACCCCACTCACCGTACTTTTTCCTGCCAAGGCTCTTTGAGGGCAACAGCAGAAGGGTCTTCTGGGTCTCGTTTGAAGGCTGTGGGGGTATGAGCTAGCTGTTCTGAAAGGCGCCGTCTAGCAGGAAGAAAATACATCATTTGTTGAGAGAAGTTACTGCAGAACTTCAGGCCCAGTCTATGCTGACATTGTTTGCATATAGACTCTAAGCATATAGATAGGAATCTACGCTGATAAAGATGCATCATCTATAGCACCATTTTGCTAACCTGGGCACCAGTGGCTCATGCTGGTAATTAAGCTACTCAGGAGGCCCCGAGGATCATGGATTGAAACTAGTCCAGGCAGAAAAGTCTGTGAAATTTGACTAGAAAAAAAAACCTAGGCTGGAAGCCTGGCTCAAGTGATAAAGCACAGCCATGAGCAAGAAAAAACTGAGAGAGCCAGAGACCCTGAGTTTAAACACAGTTACTGATAAAACATATATAAATACAGCAAATAAATAAAAGAAATATTCAGAGTACTTGCTCCTCTCTTTTCTACCCAAATATTCATTTAGAATGGGTGTGATTCCAGAATTGCCTCCTTCCCACCTGATTCTGAGGCACATCACATTGGGACTTCACTTTTTTATTTAGTTGGCTTTATTTATTTATTTTTGGTGGTGGTCCTGCTGCTGCAAACAAACCCAGGGCCTTGCACATGTTAGACAAGCACTCTACTATTGTGCCAGCACCCCACTTTGAGAAACACTGCTTAAATTTCTTTGTTGGGTACTCCCACCCTTTGGAGTCCCTCTTAAAATTTCATTCCTTCCTGCAGTTGTTTCAGTAATGTCTTAGCCTTCCTCAGAAGACACTGAGGCAATGTCTTCATTGTGGCCTCAGGACAAGGACAGAGTAAGTAGAGAAAAGGGAAATTCAGGCTGAGAGCAGGTGAGACAGAGAGGAAGGGGACAGAGCAGTGTCACAGGAAGGGTTAAAAAAGGAGGTGCAATGTGATCTGGCCATACCGGATATCCCCTGCTGCAATGAACACAGGTTCCTTGCTCTCCTGGCTGGTGATGCTGTCCACGGAGAATTGGGAGATGTTGTCACAGCTGTTGGTGTGCACTTCGGGGAGCTGGGAAGAGTAGGGGAGTGCTGGTCAGAGGTACTAAGCACAGAGCTCCCTCTGTCACTCCGCTTGCCACTGCCATGGCATGTTCACCCCTCCCTTCCAGACTGCTCAATAAGCCTCTCTTGACCACATGCAGCTGGAGCTGCCTGGGCATGCTCACAGACCCCACAGCAGTGTTTCTCAAAGTGTGCACTACCTGTATCAGAATTGACAGAGTAGCTTGCTGAAATACAGAATTCTAGGCCCTGCCATCCATCTGAATTAGAATGACTGAGCATGAGAACTTGAAGTCTGATTTTTTTTTTTCTTTTTTTGTGAGGCTTGAACTCTGGGCCTGGGCACTGTCCCTGAGCTCTTCAGACCTAGGCTGGTGCTCTACCACTTGAACCACAGCACCACTTCTGGTCTTCCGGTGGTTAATTGGAGATAAGAATCTCACGAACATTCTGGCTTAGAACACTGATCCTCAGATCTCAGCCTCCTGAGTAGCTAGGATTACAGGCGTGAGCCACTGGTGCCCGGTGGAAGTCTGAATGTTTTAAAAGTTCTCTAGAAGATTCACAGCACATGAAAGTTTGCAGACCATTGCCAAAGACTATAACCTGAATTCTCAGCCTCATCCTGAGAGGCGCCCAAGGTTAAGGATGCATTTTCCCCTGAGGTTTAGAATTCTTCTATACTATGGGGGTGGGGGGGAGGGAAATGGGGACCAAGACATGTGAAAGGGTATCAATGTATGAGAATTAATGCGCCATCTATCTGGCAAATATCATGTAACCCTTCTATTAATTACAATAAAAATATATATATATAAAAAAAGAATTCTTCTACACTAGATTTCTCTGAGAAGTTCAAGTAATCTAAACCAATCTTACCTCCTCACTTTTTTCCTTTACTCCACTGTTACTTAATGCATGTTGCCTTATACATACATTTTCTGAAATTTTTCTTCTTAAGTGTCTATGTCTAATTTATCTAGCTGAATTAAGAACTCAAACACAGAAATTTGTGTGTCTGCGTGTGTGTGTGTTGGCCCTTGGGCTTGAACTCAAGGCCTAGGCACTGTCCTTGATCTTTTTTTGCTTAAAGCTGGTGCTCTACCATGGAAGCAGTGTTGCTCTTCTAGCTTTTTGCTGGGTAATTGGAGATAAGAGTCTCAAGGACTTTCCTGCCCAGGATGTCTTCCAGCCATGATCATCAGATCTCAGCCTCCTGAGTAGCCAGAATATAAGATGTGAGCCACTGGCAACCAGCTAAGGCACTGCATAAACCATGCTCTTTGTCCCTATAACCCAGCATAAAATTCACGTTTCCATAGCTAATAATCTTTCCTACAATATGACTCATGCAAAACTTTCCAGTCTCATTACTCACTGATTCTCACCTCCACTCCCATAGCCATGCAAGTTTTCTTTTTTTTTTTTGCCAGTCCTGGGCTTGAGCTCAGGGCCTGAGCATTGTCCTTGGACTTTCTCAAGGCTAGAGCTCTACCACTTGAGCCTCAGCACCACTTCCGGCTTTTTTGTATGTATGTGGTACCAAGGAATTGAACCCGGGTCTTTGTGCATGCTAGGCAAGCACTTTAACCACTAGGCTAAACTCCCAGCCCGCAAGTTTTCTTTCAGTTTTTATCGGGGGCTAGGCTATCTCATCTTCCAGTCTTTGTAAACATGTCTTTTGCCCCAAAGATTTGTCCAGCTAATTCCTACCATGCTTCATGTATATCACCAGAGATCACTTCCTCTAGGAAATATTTTTTGTTATTTGTGGCAGATGTGGGGCTTGAACTCAGGGCCCTGTGTGGTCCTTGAGCTCTTTGGCTCAAACCTACTATTCTGCCATTGAAGCCATAGCACCATTTCTGGTTTTCTGATGTTAAATTTGAGATAAGAGTGTCAAGGAATTTTGTGCCTGGGCTGGCTTTGAACAGCGATCCTCAGATCTCAGTCTCTGGAGTAGCTAGGATTACAGGTGTGACCTACGAGTGCCTGGCAGAGGCCAAGTCTTTTTTTTTTTTTTTTTTAATGTTGGTTGTGGAACTTGAACTCTGGGCCTGGGCACTGTCCCTGAGCTCTTCAGCTCAAGGGTACAGCTCTACTCCTGGGCCTGGGCGCTGTTCCTGAGCTCTTTAGCAAAAGGTGACCGCCCTACTCAAGGTGCCCTAAGCCAGGCACTGTGGCTCCACAGAGGCCAAGCCTTATTCATTAGCACAAGCACTCAGGTGTGGCACACAGAAATTTATTCAATATTTATTTTCTGAGACAGAGTGGTCTTGCTATGAAGCCCAGATTGGCCTCAAATTCATGATCCTCCTGCCTCAGCCTTCTACAGGCTGAGATAACAGACGTTTGCCACTATGTTCAATATCAAAAATACTTTGTGAAAAAAAGCATGGCTTGTCAATGTTTGCTAGCTTAAATCAGCTTTATTTAGCAAGTATTCAATAAATAGTTCATGAGATTTCTCACTCTCCTGGGTCTACAAGTTCTTCTTTACATTTAACCTGAATTCTTTCTTCAGAAGTTCTGCACGAATCTAACCTAGATCAGCTGCTCAGAGATTGTCCCTCTCACACCTACACCACTTATTCGGGCTCCCCCACCAGGGTGATAAGAGTCTCACAGACTTCCTTCTGTGCCTGGGCTGGCTTTGAGCCATGATCCTCAGATCTTAGCCTCCTGAGTAGTTAGGATTACAGGCATGAGCCACTAGTACCCGGCAGAGGAGACTGTCTTGTGTCCTGAAGAACAGGTGCTGAGGTATTATTACCTCCATGGAGCTCTCTCACCTCTACTTGCAGCTCGCCTATGTCATCCACTGACCAAGCTTCGTCATCATTGTCATAGTTGGGCACGGTGCTGAAGCTGCCAGCCCGCTGCTCATGGGTGATTCCACATTCAGGCAGATTCTCTACAGATCGTGTGCTCCGAATTCGGTTCTCGGGGATCCGGGCAGGGACACTGGTAGTGTCGAAGTTTTCACATTCAAGGACTTCCACATAGATCAGGTAGGGAGCCTGATGGAGGGGGTGAAAACAGTATTTGCAACTTACATCTAGCACCACTTTTCTCTGTCTCTGTGTTTCTCTTTCTTTTTCTTTCTTTCTTTCTTTCTTTCTTTCTTTCCTTTCTCTGTCTCTCTGTCTCTCTGTCTCTCTGTCTCTCTGTCTCTCTGTCTCTCTCTCTCTCTCTCTCTCTCTCCTCTCCCTCTCTCTCTCTCTCTCTCTCTTTCTCATTCTTTTTTTCTTTGTCTATTAATCATGGGGCCTGGGCACTGTCCCTGAACTCTTTCTCTCAAGGCCAGTGCTCTATCACTTTAAGCCACAACTCCACTTCTGTTTATTTAGTTGTTAGTTGGCAATAAGAGTCTCACAGACTTTCTTGCTTGGGCTAACTCTGAACTCAGATCTCAGCATCTTGAGTTGCTAGTGTTACAGGTGTGAGCCACCAATGTCTGACTTCTAAATCTCAAATCTGTTAACACAGTTCTTCCTGTTGCCTGTTCCTAACTCCAAGCCTCACCTATCAGTCCCTTCATACATGAACACCATAGTTAAGGCAGGAACTTGTCATATGTGATCACTACATAAAGTATTTCAGTGAGAAGCTGGGTGCAGTGGCTCACACCTGTAATCCTAGCTACTCAGGAAGCTGAGATCCGAGGATCAAGGTTCAAAGCCAGCCATGGCACAAAAGGACCTGAGACTCTTATCTCCAATTAACCTCTAGAAAATGAGAAATAAGGCTTGGCTCAAGGGTAGGGTGGTAGCCTTGAACTGAAGAACTCAGGAACAATGCCCAGGCCCAGGGATAGGGTGGTAGCCTTGAGTTGAAGAGCTCAATGAGGGCGCCCCAGCTGAGTTCAAGCCCCATGATCCACCAAAAATAAATAAATAAATAAATAAATAAATAAATAAAGTATTTCAATGAGATAAAAAACAAGTTTTCCAGCTAGGCTTCAAAGTGTATTGATGATGCAATTGAGCAAAACAAACAACTTGTAAGAGGAGCCCAAAAGTTTCTGTGGGCCTGTCCTAAAGATAGGGTCCTAAAAGCTGCTAGGGACATAAAGATTGGACAAAATTGGGCATAGTCCCAAGGAGGATTCTAATCTTTAATACTTTCTATGAAAGAAGAATCAGAATGATGTACTCATTCCAATCAGCACATACTGCTAATATTCTCCAGTGCTAGACATCCTTTTCTCCCTCTGCTTACAGTGATCAGAAAAGGTCTTCAAAATAAAATATTTCTCTACCCTCATTTTAGTTGTATCTGGACAGCTTGAGAGTTTCAGAAGAACTGAGGAAGAATTACTAAAGTGAGAGGAAGGAAAGGGTAGAGGACAATTCTTCTAAGGTATAGTTAAGAGGGAAGCTGAAAAGATTAGGCTTCAGGCTCAGAAAAGCAAAGTCTAAGAAACAGGGAAGAAGGGCTCTGAGCATCACAACAGTGCTAGGGAGTAGTCATGGTTGACACATCCACTATGAACCCTGAAGGGCATCTAAGATGTTGGTAGGGCACATAAACTTTGGCAATCATGGATGAACAGTCAGATCAGTGGTAAGTTTTGAGTCAGAATCCACCTACCTTGTCCTTGGAATTGAGGACAACTGCCTGTGTGTGGGGCACGCGGACCACGTGGTGGTCAAAGCCAGCGGTGGGTAGCCAGACTCGGGCAGGGAGCTTATGGTTGAGCAGGGAGAGCTCCGAGATCAGCCGCTGGGTTTTCTGCTCTTTGGTGGGGAGGGTGGCCAGCCGTTTGCCAATTGCCATTAGGGACTTGATGAATTCTCGCTCAGGAGCCAGTCGGACAGGCTACGGAGAAGATTAAGATGAAATAAAAGATGGTTAAAAACAAAAACAACAAATTGAAAAAGGTGGCCCACCCTCTTCAATGACTCCTGGCCACATAAGCCAGGGCCTCCAGTATCTGGAGAACTCTAGGAAAGGAGTCACATCCCGTCCCTCTCAGCCTGAATTGAGAACAACTACAAAGTTCCTTTTTTGTAGGCTTATTATCCCTTGGGGAAGGGATAAGCACTACTTTTCTGTTTAGACTTGTATTCCTCAAGGACTGTCCCAAGGCTTTTGAACAGCAAGGGGACAACAGGTCCCAGAGAGGAGTCCTGCTTCACGCATCTCAAGACAGGACTGTCTCTTCATCTAGGTCCTTGGTCTGGACCCCTGTTGAAGGGCTTTGCCAGGGCCCACAGACTAGGAAAGGAAGCGTCACAGCTACATTTCCCTTCCAAAGAAGTGACTTTAAGGTGCAACCCCACAACCATCCCACATTCTCTTCACATAAAACCAATGCACATGTACAGAATGAAAAACTACATTAATGGGGAATGGCCCAGGGGAAAAGAAAAAGCAGGGGAAGGGAGGAAGGGATAGGTGAATGGAGAAAACAGAAGCCTGTTTTTAGTCTTCGATGGCCCTGAAGGCAGTCTCTAGTGATGCCTCCTTGGATCTTCTCCCCTCTTAGCATCTAGGCTCCCAATATTAGCTTCCTATTGTGAGGCTGCTTCTCATGCTGGGCATTACATCATCCCCAAAAGGCAACATCAGTCTGGGAATTTAGGATGGGGAAAAGGATGGACTTAGCTAGATATGAAGAAGTTCTTCTACTACAAGGAACCTTTTATCATGATAGCTACTCTACTGCCCAACTGATTTTTCTCTGAGCTTAATAAGCAGGGTCTTTCCTCCTCTTACAGGAATAGCATTGCACTCACCAGGCTTTGCTCTCCCTTTCTGATGTGCCCTAGTTTCCTGATGGAGAATTTCTACCCTAACTCCTCATACTGGGGGGCTTCTTTTGAGAACTGGACAATATCATATCTACTTGTCTATAAGGGACAGAGCCAGGGTACAGGAGAGGAACAGCCTCTCATAACAGAAAGAGATGGACTGAGAGAAAGTAATCAAAGAGGGTGTCAGAATTAGGAATGTTTAAGGGATTAGAGAGAAGAGGGATAAAGAAATATAGTAGTATTGGACTTCTTTGAACCCTGAAAATATCCTGGGGGCTTAATAGAAAAGAATGAAGCCCTGGGTTCAAGCCTCACAGGAGGATAGAAAGAAATGACGAGAGCAAGTGAGAGAGAAGAGAAAAAGAAATATCTGAGCCCTTAATCCATCCACTCAGGTGGCGACCAGTTATCATCCCAAGGACTCTCCACCCCAACCAATAGCTATCTCATATTATAAAATCAGCATTTGAGATGGGGACCTCATGTTACCTGAGTATGTCAGAAATGTGACCCCTAAGTTACAGGACAATGTTGGAAATGTGACCCCAGGCCTCTGGAGAGGCTCTGCCACATGGGAGGAGATAACAATCATGACTGAAAGGGGAGCGGCACAGAACACTGAAAATTGATTAGGTAGACAAATAAAATAGAAAAGTAAAATAGAACAATAAAAAAAATTGGGAAAAAATCATTTAAACTCCCAGAGGGTCCAGCATTTCCTCTCACGTCTTTATCCAGCAATAAGGTCCAAGACACTGTGGGTCCAGAGGGTCAGGAGTTAGTCCAGAGGGAATAAGAAAGGAGAATGGGGGGAATTAAAGAACAACCTGGACAGTGAACTGGGAAAAGGAAAGAACTCAGACCTGGAAGAAATGTGGTTAAAGTTAAAATGGAAAACCAGTTGTGGTCAGGTTCTGTTTGATTTTGGAGTTGGCCCCAACCAGCACAGGGTCTACCATTTAGAAGACTGGATAAATACTTTGTGGTCAGATGGCAGAAGCCACGGGGAAGAGTTCTGGATGGGAGAAATAAGACCCAAAGGGCTTCTGCCAAGCAGTCCTTGGCTCTAATCCAGGAGTGATTTCTACCTCTTTCCCAGCTGTCTGTTCCAGAGATCCAGGAGCTGGCATGGAACAGCACAACATCTAGCCAGTGTCTCTGAGAGTAGGATCAACTGAGCTTGTCTGCCTGGGCTCATGTGGATACCTCCAGGTCTGGGAGGCCTGAAAGGGAGATGCTGATCTTCCAGGAGTTAAAGGGGCCTTTGAACTCTAGCCTTGGCCTGGAGGCTCAGGAGACTTGGGACGGAGAGGAAATGCGGCCATGGGGGGAGCCTGCCACCCAGTCCCAGCCTGGCCCCACTTACGGAACTGAATGAATTATCAATACTCTCGGTGCTGGAGGAGAGCTCCTGGGAAAGGGCCAGAGGGCAAAGGGAGGAAGAGGGGGCAGGGAGGGAAGGGAAAGAGACAAAGGCAAAGAATTTAGCTCCAACTTGGACCATAAATGCTTCTCTTGTGTGGCACTAATTTAGTGAAAGACACATAAACCCAGAAATCCCACTTGCCCAATTCTAGACATTTGTGGGATGCTAAAAGGACAGCTCAGACCTGGAGTCAGAAAGGCTGAAGAGACAAGGCAGCCTCTGCTTTTCAGTTTATTCTTGTCTATTCTTGGCCTGAATAAGTCTTATTTTGGGTACCAAATCCTAAAGTTGGGTGCTTTTGGCAGTAACTACACTGCCTAGCTTCCCTGTTCTTCTACACCTACTCACACGCTCTCAACCAACCCCTTCTTCAAGAAGATCACCAAGAGGAGATGACTCAATAGGCTGCATGACTCTCACACTCGAAACCCTATGTTTCTCCAGCTTTTTGGAAATGTCAGGAAGAGCTAAACTTTCTTTGCCAAATACATTTACCTCTTCTCCAATCTGTTTCTGGATCACCCAGGGACGCCTAACCCCAAGCTTGAGCCCATTGAGAAGGGCATTTAAGACCCATGACACAGAAGCTGGGTGCTCTGGTTTGGATGCTGGAAGAAGTAATACTAGATCAATCTCATATCCATCAAACGTTCTAAAGCTTCCTGACAGACTACTTCACTTGACATTTAGTATATTACAAGTTTGTCTTTTTTTTTTTTTTAATGTGGGTTACATAGGGTTTGAACTAGGCCTAGGTTTTGTCCCTGAGCTCTTCAGCTCAAGGCTACCACACTACCTCTGGGCCTGGGCCTGGCCCCACTTCCCAATTTCTAGAAGTTAATTGGAGATAAGAGATTCTGGGCTGGCTTTGAACTTTGATCCTCTGATCTCAGCCTCCTGGTAGCTGAGTACAGGCGTGAGCCACTGCACCTGGCTCCAAGTTTATCTTCCTTAAATTGGGCAGTTAGGTTCTACCTAAATTCACTGGAGAAAGATGATTACTAGCTGGGCATTAGCTGGCCTAGTCCTAGCCCAGGGTATCATCTAAGTATCACCCCCATTCCCATATCTTAACTGGTGTCAGTGAACAAAACTGGGGACAGGGATGGTAGCTGAACTCTCATTCAGTAGTTCTGCAAAAGCACTTAAAGCACAGGGCCATCTTGGATTATGTTCAGCAAGGTCTACAAAGGCAGGGTTCAGGGACAGTTCTCACATATCAACAGCAAGAAGCAAAGGACCTGTGCTGAGAAGGCAAAGTCCTGAAAGCTCCCAGGGCAGGAAAGCCATGGACACTGAGTTCTAGTTTACAAGTAGCATCTCAAGTATCAACTTAATTCAGTTTCATGTTTTAAGTTCTATTCTAGCTGGAGGTCCTATAATTGGGTTCTTACTTGGAAAATCTGGGCAGAAGAGCACTTGCAGGGAAAAGCGGCACTGGGAAACACTCCCATGCAACAACTCTTCCAATTCAGTAGAAGTGTGAGAGACAATGCAGGTAGTGATGGTACCAGAATCTATGACAACTTGGTTCAATTTCTACACTTGATTGGGTTGGGGAAGGAATAGCAGGCAGGACACTGGCTCTATGAGCAATGCTCTGGCCCATTCTCTCACAGAAAGGTCTCAGTAGGCTCATTAACAGACTTGGGGGGAGGGAGGTATACTATGACCTGCCCCTCTCCTCCTACTCCCTGATCTTGAGTCACTCATACTGAGTCAGCTGCAGGGAATAAAGCTCAGGCCAAGAAGCTGACATCACACCATATCTGGGTGGAAGGCCCCCTGGGCTCCTAGTGTGACATGCAGCAGATTTCTCTGTACAAAGGTTGCACTCCTGAAAAGAGAAAATCGATCTAGTGTCATAATGTGGGATAGGACGGAGGTGGAACCTAAACCACTCCCTGCATCCCCATTCTATGCCAAAATATTTGTCACATTTGGTTACAAATGGAAGGGAAGGCTGCCTGAGCAAAGAGCCCAAAGTGGCTGGAAAAAAACAAACCAAAAACAGAAACAAAAGGTTTGGAGGAGAATAGTGGGAGATGGGTGAAATCAGTGCTAAAGACTTCTCATCATGGGGGAATACCAAAGATTCCTCATAAAAAAATAATAAAATGGAACCCTCTCCGAAATGTAGGCAGAAAAGAGTTGTGTTGGGAGACTCCAGGCAAGAAGAGAAGTAGAGCAGCTCTTCTCTCTTCACTATTGTGCTACCAGAGTCTCAGGAGCTCCAAACTGTGGTAGAAGCACAGGATGAAACTTAGGACCCAAAAAGGAAAGCAGACAGCATAGCATTGGGGCTCACCTAGAGCCTCTCCTTTCCTGAAAGTCTGCTCAGGCTTCAGAAAATTTTATGCTTTGTGTTTATAATGTGTACTTTCTGAGCAGAAAACTTCAGGAGTCAAAAACTAACCTCCCTAGATACATGTTTTTTTTTTTTGCCAGTCCTGGGCTTGAGCTCAGGGCCTGAGCACTGTCCTTGGATTTTCTCAAGGCTAGAGCTCTACCACTTGAGCTTCAGCACCACTTCTGGCTTTTTTTTTCTATGTATGTGGTACCCAGGAATCGAACCCGGGTCTTCATGCATGCTAGGCAAGCACTTTAACCACTAGGCCAAACTCCCGGCCCCTAGATACATGGTTTTAATATCCCCTTATCAGTTACTATAGGGAGAAACAGAATTTTATCCTCTATTTTCTTTCTTTTTTTTTTTTGCCAGTCCTGGGGCTTGAATTCAGGGCCCAGGCACTGTCCTTAAGACACTTTGCTCAAGGCTAGCACTTTGCCACCTGAGCCACAGCGCCACTTCCAGGTTTTTCTGTGTTTGTGGTATCAAGGAATAGAACCCAAGCTTTGTGCATGCTAGACGAGGCACTCTACCACTAGGCAAGCACTCTACCACTAGGCTACTTTCCTGGCCCTGCTGTTTTTTCAACAGCGTTTGTACATCACACAAGGTCAGCTGCTGGGTGAATGAATGTTGCATGACAGGGGAGAAAGAAGAGGAAAGGAAGGAAATCCAGTTCCTTTGGTATCTAGAGGACAAAGGCCTTGATAGAGATATCCTCAAAATGCAAAAGGGTTTGGGAGAGACTCCCAAATGAAGACTCCAATACTTAGAAGCCTGGTGCTATATTTGTATTCCGTCTCTTTTTTATTCTCAGATTTCCTGAGGAGTCATAATGGATTCTGGTGTCTCAATCTGGCAGCATCAAATAATTCAGTTGTGCCTAGAGACTTGCAATCTTCATCCTTTACTGGATAAGGAGCTGGGTTGGGAAAGAGTGTTCCAGATGGAGAATCCACTCTAGAGCTTTTTTTTGGGGGGGGGAGAGGGGTGGAGTCACGGGGCTAGAACTCAGCCAGGGCACTGTCCCTGAGCTCTTCAGCTCAAGGCTACTGCCCTACCCCTGGGTCTGGGCATTGCCCTGAGCTCTTCAGCTCAAGGCTACCGCCCTACGCTTGAGCCAAGTCCCACTTCCCATTTTCTAGAAGTTAACGGGAGATAAGAGTCTCAGGTGCTTTTGTGCCCAGGCTGGCTTTAAACCTTGATCCTCAGATCTCAGGCTCCTGAGTAGCTAGGATTACAGGTGTGAGCCACTGTGCTGGCTCAGCTTTTTTTTTTTTTTTTTTTCTGGTCTTGGGGTTTGAATTCAGGACTTGGGCACTATCCCTGAACCTTTTTGTGCCCAAGACTAACAATCTACCATTTGAGCTACAGTACCACTTCTAACTTTTTCTGGTCATTTATTGGAGATAAGAATCTCATGGACTCCAGGTATGTTGGCTCAAGCCTGTAATCCTAGCTACTCAGGTGGCTCAGATCAAAGGCAGCTCAAAGCCAGCCCGGGCACTAAAGTACTAAAGTCTATGTGAGACTCTTATCTCCAATTAACCACTAGAAAAATCAGGGAAGTGGTGCTGTGGTTCCAGAGATAGGGTGGTAGCCTAGAGCTGAAGAGCTCAGGGACAAGGCCCAGGCCCCAGAGTTCAAGCCCCACAATCAAAAAAAAAAGTCTCATGGACTTTTCTGCTGGGGTTGGGACTGGCTTTGAACCGTGATCCTCAGATGTCAGCCTCCTGAGTAGCTAGGATTACAGGCATGAGACACCAGCGCCTGGCTGGCCCTAGAGCTTTATACACTCAGAATACCTGCCTCTTAAGAATCATCCATAATCCTGGAGCAGAAGTTAGATGTTAAGAGGAGGGACCCCAGACCAGCAGAGGGCAAAGAGAAACTCTAAGGCCTAAAGGTTTCTTAGGATTTCTGGACCTAAGATGAGGACTAAAAAATGGACACAGCAAAAAGCCAAGCCTGAGAAGAGGCACCAAGGAACTCACTTCTAGCTGCTCACATTCTTTTTCTTTTCTTTTGTAGGTCATGGGCCTTGAACTCAGGGCCTGGGCACCTTCCCTGAGCTCTTCAGCTCAAGGCTACTGCTCTACCCTTAAGCCAAGCTCCACTTCCCGTTTTCTAGTGATTAACTGGAGATAAGAGTCTCTCCATGATCTTTAGTGACTGGGCTGGCTTTGGACCTTGATCCTCAGGTCTCAGCCTCCTGAGTAGCTAGGATTACAGGTGAGAGCCACTGTGCCCCAACTCTCACACTCATTTTGTCAATCTTAAAACCTTAGATAACACATCTATAAAACATTGTGTGCCATTATAGATCCACCAGAATCTAGAGGATTTTTCTTGCTCTTCAACAGTCTCTCTTCATGGACTCTGGATTCAGCTGCTAATCTCAAACAGAAATGAAAAAGAGCCACCCATTGTGGTTCCCACACAGCTTGGGCTTTGTCTGTGCATGGATGTGAAAGGATAGATGGCTATAGCTGGGGCCTTTCTTCCCTAGTGGCCTCTCACAGCTGGCATCTGAGCAAGTAGATGCTGAGAAATAACGAAGGCAGCTCAGCTGAATAGTCATGAACACAAGCTATAGATTTGGGTCCTGATCTGATATTCACCAGTTCAGATACATTGAGGAAATCAACCTCACTGTGTCCCAGTTTATTCCTTGGTAAGATACACTGAAGGCTGTTATAAGGATTACATGTAAAGCACTTGACATAATTCTTAACACCTAGTAAGTGCTCAACAAAAGCTAATACTTTTGGGCTGGGAATGTGGCTGAGTGGTAGAGTACTTGCCTAACATACATGAAGCCCTGGTTCGATTCCTCAGTACCACATAAAGAGAAAGAGCCTGTGGCTCAGGCGGTGAAGTGCTAGCCTTGAGCATAAGAAGTTCAAGGACAGTGCCTAGGCTCTGAGTTCAAGTCACCAGATTGGCAACAACAACAAAAACCCACTTTTGGCTTTACCACTATTCAACTATCATAATAAAACATATTTCTAGGTCAGGTAAGGTAGCTCAAATCTGTAACCATAGCTACTTGGGAGGTGGAGATCAGGGGAGCATAGACTAGCCTGGGGAAAATGTTATTGAGACTCCATTTGGACCCTCAGTGGTGTGCACCTGTCATCCCTATTAACTTAGGAACACACAAATAGGAAGCTTGAATCTGGGACAAGGCATAAGAAGTCACTATCTGGAAAGTACCCAGTAAAAGTAAAAGAGGGCTGGTCGACTGGCTCAAGCAATATAACAAGCATGAGACCCCGAGTTTAAACCCAAATACCACCACAAAACAAAGACAAAAACAAACTAAAATATCCTCAAAATTTTCCAGGGAGAGCAGGCCCTGTAGTCTTCCCTCTTTCTTTTCCTTTCCCGATTACGATGACTTCCCTGTACTTGAAAGAAATCCCATTGTATCAAAAACGTGGGTGGATTGTGCCCCACAGAGGCTGAGACCAGGACCATGGCCATATACATTTTCCAACAGTACAAAGTCCTCATTTTTTTTCTCCCTTCTTTTCTAAGTTAGGCTGATAGCCAAGATAGAAGCCTGGACAATGGGGAATCAGAGAAGACTAGGACATCGCTAGCTGGGACACCGGTCTCCAAACTTGCCTGTCTATTGGGCCATTTTCCCTGGTCTGTCCAGATGTGCTGAAAAGGATAGCTATAACCTACAGATATGCTTATTTCCTCTCTGCTCTATATCTAACAGTAGATACCCCAACTGCTGCTATGGCGTCCTGTTCCTCACGCTTAGATCCTTGACCAGGCACTAGATTTACTCTGCTAAGATTGCTTCTTCCTTCTCTTTGTGCTTCTCCCAAATGAAGGCAGGGGGGCAGAACATTCTGCAGATGTTTTGGTGATAGGGTATGAACCTTACTCTATGTAAATAAGAAGTATTCAGGGAAAAGGAGAGGGACTAAGAGAAGTGACAAGGAAAACAAAGCTGACATTCTATTTAACATCTCCTCTCCTGCAGCACACACAAAGACCATAGGCCCTTTTCCCTCCAATTGCTGCCCTGATAGCTGTCTTGAGTCTTAAGCCTTGGTGGAGACCTTCTCCATCACAGTTCAGCAAGTAGTTAATGGAATGACAGTGCAGTTTAGTGAAAACTGGACAGAATCAGAAGGATCAGTCTTCCATTAGCTTTTGACCTGAGGCAAGTCACTTTATCCTTCCAGGTCTCTTGTTCTTCCTCTGTAAAATGAGGCAGTTGGAATACATGAATTCTAAGATCTTTTTCCATTCTATTATTCCATGCTTTTATCAGTGAAATGAAACAGTGGAAAGGACAGAAAGGACAGAATAACCCTATGTAAGACATCCTGCCTTCATGCAGCCCTCTCACGTTGCCTTTGTATCCCTCCCCCAAATTTTACCTCATCTTCATTTTCCACCTTAGGGTTGCTGGCTGTTCGTTTCAGGTTGTTGCTGAGACTTATGCTGGCAGTGGCATCTGATTTAGAGCGCTGGTGAGTCCTTTTGGAGGGAGACAGCCCTGTGTCAGGAGCTGGGTTCAAGGAGGGCAGCTCCCTCTTTCGGTGAGCTGGCTTTAGCTCATCTGAGAGGATCAGCTTCCGTAACTTGGTCCCACGAGAGTGTCGTTGAGTGGAAATGTGCATGTCTGAAGAATAGGCCCCGAGCAACAGGGCACACTGGAGGGAAAAGTTAATGCTCTGGCGACAACGGTGGACAATGTAGGGCTTAATAGCATCACCCACGTCCTCATCCATGTGGATGTACATGTTAAGCAACTGGGGCAGATAGAAGTCCACATCTTCATTGCGAAAGCAGAAAAGCCGGTTGCCAATGTAGGCCTGCACTCCAGGCTCCTTGGAGTTATACAAGTATGAAATGGCCATAGAGATGTCAAACAGTTTTGACTCAAACAGCCTCAGCAGCCAAGACTGTTTGGCTGAGTTGTTCTGCCGACGCCTTCTTGCTCCTTTGGCCGTTCCTGAGGTCACAGCAGCTTCCAGCTCATCTTCCTCTTCCCTGATCTGGGCAGGCGGATCATCCAGGCAACGGATCTCACTGTCCACACCATCCCCATTGACCAACTCCAGTGGGGTGCCTCTGCTAGAGATGGCCACACCTCCGTGCAAAAGCTTGACTTTTTCCAGCACCTCTTGGCAGGCCTTCTGGGCCACCTCAGGGTCAATCACTGATAGTTCCCCGACCCCCTCCGTGATGACGCTTAGCAAGGAGCCCCCATTATTCCCTGGTGGGCTAGAAGTAGGCTCAGAAGTTGGCTTCAGGGGGGCAGGCTCCACTACCATGTCTCCCATGGCTACAGCCAGACTTCAAGCTTCCAAGCTATAGCAGGATGGAGGGAGAAAGGGAGACATACATATACTGGTTAATGGTGTCATCCACAGGTCTTCCCTTCGCCATGAAATCTTACCAGGCATTTCCTCCTTCTGCCTTCCTGGAGTCCTTCAAAATCATAGGAAAAGTTATCTCCTTCCAGGAAGCTTACCCTCGCTACACCCATTTCTGATAATCCCATTTTTCTTTTTCTTCCTGCATCAGTTTCTCACTTTGACCTCACTCTTCAGCTTGTATGTGCAAATGTTACTTTATGTTTCTATGAACTTACAGATATCATGGGTACACTGGGAAGCAATTCTGCTTATTCCCTTGTCTAACTCTGTAAACTCTATTTCTTCCTCATCATGTATCTCCCTTCAAATGACTCCATTAACCCTTTTCTTTTCCTCTTCAAATTGAATATCCTACTCATATAAATTCTGTATCCAGCCAGGCATGGTGGCTCATACCTGTAATTGTAATCCCAGCTTCTCAGGAAGCTGAGATCTGAGGATCAAGGTTCAAAGCCAGTCTGGGCACAAAAGGACCTGAGACTCTTATCTCCAATTAACCTCTAGAAAACAGGAAGTGGGGCCTGGCTCAAGGGTAGGGCAGTAGCCTTGAGCTGAAGAGCTCAGGGACAATGGCCAGGCCCCACAAGCCCCATGACCCACCAAAAAAAAAAAAAAAATCTGTACATAGGTCCTAAGAAGCTCATCTTTACTTAGTATTAGTCTTGATATACTTTTCTAATTACAGATACTTTCTTAGCTTTTGTCCTCAAATTCAAAGCTCCTAGGGCATAAGGGCCAACAAATACTACACTAGGCTTTGCTTATAACAGCTCTAAAGTTGCCATCGACCCTTCAAAAGCTGTACAAAACCAGACTCTGGTGGCTCACGCCTGTAATCCTAGCTACTCAGGAGGCTGAGATCTGAGGATCATTGTTCAAAGCCAGCCAGGGCACTAAAGTCTGTAAGACTCTTATCTCCAATTAACTACAAGAAAACTGAAAGTAATGTTGTGACTTAAAGTGCTAGAGCACCAGCATTGGGCTGAAGAGCTCAGGGACAGTGCCCAGGCCCTGAGTTCAAGCAAAAACAAAACAAAACAAAACAAAACAAAAAAAAAAAAATCTCAAGGACAGTGCCCAGGCCCTGAGTTTAAGCCCCAGTACTGGCAAAAATAATAAAAATAATATAGATAGTTATCATAAAGGTGATGTACAGGGGGGCTTACAGTTACATTAAGTCAAGTGAAGTGTCTTCCTTCCTTCCTCTCCCTCCCTTTTTCCATCTCTCTCTGTTTCCGTGTCTCTCTGTCTTTGTCTCTTTTTCTGTCAGTTATGGGGCTTGAACTCAGGGTCTGGGTACTGTTCCTGAGCCAATTTGTGCTCAAAGTTAGCAGTGTACCACTTTGAGCCACAGTACCATTTCTGGTTTTCTGGTAGTTATTTGGAGATAAGAGTCTCATGGACTTTCCTGACCAGCTTTGAACTGTGATCCTCAGATCTCAGTCCCTTGAGTAGCTAGGATTACAGGTATGAGTTACCAGTGCCTAGTGAGTATGTATTTTTGGACAATGTAACCTCTTATCTCACTTTTACCACTTTCAACTTTTTTTTCAGTCATGGGGCTTGAACTCAGGGCTGGGTGCTGTCCGTGAGCTTTTCTGCTCAAGACTAGCACTCTTACCAATTTGAATGACAGCTCCACTTTTCTAGTGGTTGGAGATAAGAGCCTCTTCGACTTTCGTGCCTGAGCTGGCTTTGAACTACCATCTTCAGCTCTCAGCCTCCTGAGTACAAATGATTACAGGCATGAGCTACCAGTGCCTGGCTCCAACTGTAACATTTATGATAGCTCTCTCCTGACCCACTGCCATACACATTCTCCAAGTATTGGAGGAATTATAAGAAGACAAAAAGAGGGGCTGGGAATTTGGCCTAGTGGTAGAGTGCTTGCCTAGCATGCATGAAAACCCGGGTTTGATTCCTCGGTACCCCACATACATAGCAAAAAGCCAGAAGTGGCGCTGAGGCTCAAGTGGTAGAATGTTGGCCTTGAGAAAGTCCAAGGACAGTGCTCAAACCCTGAGCCCAAGCCCAGGACTGGCAAAAAAAAAAAAAAAGAAGACAAAAAGAAATCCTGTTAAGACTTGTAGATCTAGAAGTTCTGGGGTTTTTGTTTTCATGTGTATTGGCGGAACCTGGGGCTTGAACTCAGGGCCCAGGTACTGTCTCAGAGCTTCTTTTGATCAAGGCTAGTATTCTACAACTTGAGCCACAGCCCCACTTCTAGCTTTTCTGGTAGTTTATTGGAAATGAGAGTATCACGGGGACTGGAAATATGGCTTAGTGGTAGAGTGCTTGCCTAGCATGCATGAAGCCCTGGGTTAGATTCCTCAATACCATATAAACAGGAAAAAGCCAGAAATGGCACTGTGGCTCAAGTGGTACAGCATTAGCCTTGAGTACAGAGAGAGTCATGGACAGAGTCCAGGGCTTGAGTTCAAACCCCAGGAAGGGGGGGCACACACAGGAAGAGGGGGAAGAGTCTCATGCTTGAGCTTTCCTGCCTAGGTTAGCTTTTCTAACTAGTAGCTACCATTATAGATATAAGCTGACTACAGCCGAGCTTGTTATAGTTTTTGTTTTTGTTTGGTCCTGGGTCTTGAATTCTGGGCCTTGGTGCTGTTTCTGAGCTCTTCAACTCAAGGCTACCACCCTACCCTGGAGCCTCAGCCCCACTTCCTGTTTTTTTTTTTTTTTTTTTTTTTGCCAGTACTGGGCTTGAGCTCAGGACCTGAGCACTGTCCATGGACTTTCTCAAGGCCAGAGTTCGATCACTTGAGCCTCAGCACCACTTCCAGCTTTTTTACTACGTATTTGGTACCGAGGAATCGAACCTGGGTCTTCGTGTATGCTAGGCAAGCACGTTACCACTAGGCCAAAGTCCTGACCCCCCACTTCCTGTTTTCTAGTCGTTAATCAGAAATAAGAATCTCTCGGACTTTAGTGCCCTGCAGACTTTGAACTGAGATCCTCAGATCTCAGCCTTCTGAGTAGCTAGGATTACTGGAGCCACCGCACTAGCTGGCACATCATTTTCATAATATTTTTTTTAATTGGGGGGGGAAAAAGGAAAGTTCACTCCTGGATTTAATTTTCCTGATTCAGTTTGAGCTTGGTATTTAGTAGTAAGGCAACAACTCTTTTACTGTGCTCTCTCCTAAAATTAGGCAATGTCCTCCTTTGAGCAGTAGAACCAGCGTGGCTCCCTCTGTGAATCTGTCTCTACTTGAAACTATGTGTTGCATAGGAATAATAAGAAGGAAGCTTTAATCATTCCCAGACACACCTTTGTAGGGCACTCTCCTCAGAGGGCCACCTTAATTCAACTGGGACCGCTACCTTTTAGGTCTGTTTAGAAACTCATATGCTAGCTGCCATCATCCTATATAAACAACTCTTTCTTAGTATCTCTATGCTTGGCACATCCTTCTCTTTTTCTCTACTTCAGAGACTGCTAGGTCAACAAAAGCTTCAAGAAGTCCTCTGTTCAAAACTTTAAAAAGGGGCCCAGGAGTTTGGCCTAGTAGTAGAATGCTTGCCTAGCATGCATAAAGACCCAGATTCGATTCCTCAGTACCACATACATAGAAAAAGGTGGAAGCAGTGGATGGCTCAAGTGGTTCTAGCCTTGAGAAAACCCAAGGACAGTGCTCAGGACCTGAGCAAAAGCCCAGGACTGGGGGGGTCGGGTAACTAAAAAAGTTTGCTTAGCCTTAGATTTGATCCTTAGCACCACAATAAAAAATTAACAAGGGCCTGGCACAGGGCGCAGTGGCTCATGCCTGTAATCCTAGCTACTCAGAAGGCTGAGATCTGAGAATTATAGTTCAAAGCCAGCTCCAGCATTACACTACAAAGCCCAGAGACTTTTATCTCCAATTAATCACTAAAAAATGGGAAGTGGGGCTGTGGCTCCAAGGTTGGGTGGGAGCCTTGAGCTGAAGAGCTCAGAGACAGTGCCTAGGCCCTTGAGGTAGGGCAGTAGCCTTGAGATGAAGAGCTAAAGGACAGCACCCAGACACAGAGTTCAAGCCCCATGATCCCCCCCCCACACACACACAAAAAAAAACAAGGGGCCAGGAGTTTGGCCTAGTGGTAGAGTGTTTGCCTAGCATGAACAATGATCTGGGTTCAATTCCTCTGTACCACATGCATGGAAAAAACTGGAAGTGGGGCCAGGAGTTTGACCTAGTGGTAGAGTGCTTGCTTGAAAACCCAGGTTTGATTTCTCAGTATCACATACATAGAAGAAAGCCAGAAGTGGTGCTGTGGCTCAAGTGGTGGAGCTCTAGTCTTAAGAAAGACTAAGGAGGACCGGGAGTTTGGCCTAGTGGTTAAAGTGCTTGCCTAGCATGCATGAAGACCCGGGTTCGACTCCTCGGTACCACATACATAGAAAAAAGCCGGAAGTGGTGCTGAGGCTCAAGTGGTAGAGCTCTAGCCTTGAGAAAGTCCAAGGACAGTGCTCAGGCCCAGGACTGGCAAAAAAAAAAAAAAAAAAAGAAAGACTAAGGACAGTGTTCAGGCCCTGAGCTTACGTCCAGGACTGGCCAAAACAAAACAAACAAAAAAACAAATATGCCAGGAACTGGTGGTTCACTCCTGTAATTCTAGCTCCCCAGGAGTCTGAGATCTAAGGATTATAGTTCAAAGCCAGATCAGGCAGGAATGTCCATAAGAATCCTATCTACAATTAACCACCAAAAGCTAAGGGACAGTGCCCTAGGCCCTGAGTTCAAATCTCACTATTGGCACAAAAATAAGCCAAAAAATTCAGACATAGTTCTCTGCATCAATTTATTTATTGTCAAGAATAAGAAACTAGCACCAGGGCCGGGAGTTTGGCCTAGTGGTTAAAGTGCTTGCCTAGCATGCATGAAGACCTAGGTTCGATTCCTCGGTACCACATAAATAGAAAAAAGCCGGAAGTGGTGCTGAGGCCCAAGTGGTAGAGCTCTAGCCTTGAGAAAGTCCAAGGACAGTGCTTAGGCCCTGAGCTCAAGCCCAGGACTGGCAAAAAAAAAAAAAAAAAAAAAAAAAAAAAAAAGAAACTAGCACCAATGTATCAAGCTCATAATTCTGGCTACCCAGGAGTCTGAGATCTAAGAATTGCAGTTTCAAGCCACCCCCAGCAGGAAAGTCTGTGATACTTTTAGTTCCAATCAACAACTAAAAAGCTGGAAGTGGAGCTATGGCTTAAATGGTAGAGCAATGGCCTTGAGTGGAAAAGCTAAAAAATGGAGCCTAGGCCCTGAGTATAAGCTCCAGTACTGACACACTGACAGACACACAGACACACACACACATCAAGTGACTTGTATAGTCCTCAAGGATCCTACAACTCAGATGTCACACTTCACTGGGTAGCCTAGGTGAACTCTCCTTCTACATGGCATGAAAGGGGGGAAAAAAGAGACCTTCTCTTCCTTAGCAAGCAGCAGGTTCCTAGAAAAGCAAAGTAAGAAGCAAGAAGGTGTTCACAACTAACTGTGCCTTGTGGCTTAGGTCTAGGCAAGGTAGAGAATCAAGTCAGAGCACCAGGGAGAAAGCAGCAGCTAGAGACTGTTCTGTGACTGAGCAGTTAAGTACATGTTTGCAGAGGGGAATTCTACCACTTGAACTAACTTCCTGATTTTCATCCTCAAAAGGTTCTAGGCAAAATACGGAACAAGGGGCCGGGAGTTTGGCCTAATGGTAGAGTACTTGCCTAGCATGCACAAAGACCAGGGTTCGATTCTTCAGTACCACATACATAGAAAAAAGCCAGAAGTGGTGCTATGTGTCAAGTGGTAGAGTGTTAGCGAGTGTTAGCTTTGAGAAAACCCAAGGACAGTGCTCAGGCCCTGAGCCCAAAGCTCAGGACTGGCAAAAACAAACAAACAAACAAAAAACCCAAACAACCTTCCACTGCCTTTTACTAAAAGACTTATTGAACTGGTCTTTCTCAGGATAGGATGACAAAGAACCCAAATCAATTACCTGCTATAGTTAATCATCATCCTCTTCAGGTCTTTTTCTACAGACTCCATAAGTATAAGTATGAATTGCTTTACATCAGTCTTAATGTTTTTACACATTTCAACATTTTCATAAAATGGTTTCTCTTCCTCTTGGTTTGTTACTATGTAATCAACAAGGCTATCCTCAAACTCACCATGCAGACCAGGACAGCCTTGAACTCATAAGTCTCCTCCCTCAACCTTCAGAGTGTACTACTACTACACCTAGCTCATAGAATGCTTTTTTTTTTTTGGTGGGTCATGGGGCTTGATCTCGGCCTGGGCGCTATCCCTGAGCTCTTCAGCTCAAGGCTACCACCCTACCCTTGAGCCAAGCCCCTCTTACTTTTCTAGAGGTTAATTAGAGATAAGTTTCTGGTCCTTTTGTGCCCGGGTTGACTTTGAACCATGATCTTCACAACTCAGCCTTCTGAGTAGCTAGAATTACAGGTGTGGCTCATAGACTGACCTTTAAGAGATCATTCTAGATCATTCGGAGTCTGGCATGAAGACATATTCCTGTTATCCAAACACTCTAAAACCTGAGGGAGAACAGCAGAAACTCCCATAGGGCCTAGCCTAAGTTATCTAGTGAGTTCAAGGCCATCTTGGGCTATGTAGCTAACTCTATTCTTTTTATAAGGTCTTTTGAGATGGATTCTGAGATGAAAAAAAAAAAAGGAAAGGCACGAATGTCTTTATTAGGTGGGTACCTACTAGGTGTTTAGCCAGGTGTCATAATGCATGGCTGTAAATCCTGTTAAGGTAAGAGTACAAGGTCAGTCTGGGCTTACACATAAGCAAGACACTTTCATAGGAGACAGAGGAGAGGAAGGGAAGGAAAAGGAGAGAGAGAGGAGGAGAGGGAAGAAGAGAGAAGAGACAGAGGAGGAGAGAGAGAGAGCATGAGATGGCTTGAGACTATTTAAAGTTAATGAAAAAGAGGACTGGAGCAGTAGATAAGTGTAGAGCATTTGTCTACCATGAATGAAATGCTGGGTTCTAATCCCTAATTGTGCCTCCCCCCCCCTCAAGTCAGTTATTGGGAAAGAAAGCTTCAAATATATTATTTATATTTATAGAAATGTCTAACAGAAGAAATAACATGATTGCATAAATAAGAGATATAAGTTAAATCCTCTTTTGTACCAGTGAATCAAGAAATCTCAAACGCTGGGTTGAGAATGGGGCTTAGTGGTAGAGTGCTTGCCTAGCACACTTGAAGCCCTGAGTTCGATTCTTCAGTACCACCACATAAATAGAAAAGGCTGAATGTGGCACTGTGGCTCAAGTGGTAGAGTACTAGCCTTTAGCAAAAGAAGCTCAGGGACAGTGCCCAGGCCATGAGTTCAAGCCCTAAGACTGGGGAAATCTCAAACACAAATGTTTTGTCTAAAGCTATGGTGACAAGCATCAGAACTAAACACTGATATAATTAAAGAGGTTTCACTTTGAGGGGGTAAGGAAAGGGATAAAAGGAAAAGGATTGCTGGTTTTTCTTTATTTTCATGTGTGTGTGTGTGTGTGTGTGTGTGTGTGTGTGTGTGTGTGTGAGACTTCTGAACTCAGGGTTTCATATTCTCAGCTTTCTTGCTCACAGCTGGTCCTCTACCATTTGAACAATGCCTCCAGTCTAGATTTTTGCTGTTCATTTGGCAATAGACTTTCACAGACTTTTCTGCACAGACAGGCTTTGAATAGTGATCGTTCAGGTCTAAGTCTTCTGAGTAGCTAGGATTACAGGCCTAAGCTTTCCTAGATTGTTGCTTTTTTTTTTTTTTTGGCCAGGCTTGGGCTTGGGCTCAGGGCCTAAGCACTGTCCTTGGACTTTCTCAAGGCTAGAGCTCTACCACTTGAGCCTCAGCACCACTTCCGGCTTTTTTCTATGTATGTGGTACCAAGGAATCAAACCCGGGTATTCATGCATGCTAGGCAAGCACGCTGCCACTAGGCCAGACTCCCAGCCCTAGATTGCTGATTTTAATCACATTTTTAAAAGTGTTATTGGATTTGTTACTAAGTACACGTATTCCCTAAAAAAAAAAAAATTAAAAAACAGATTGTGGCTCAGCTCACACCTGCAATCCTAGTTACTTAGGAGGCTGAGATCTGAGGATCATGGTTCAAAGACAGCCCAGACAGGAAAGTCAGTGAAACTCTTTGATAAATGACTTAGAAAAAGCCAGGAAGTGGTGCTGTGACTCAAGTGGTAGAGCACTAGCCTTGAGCAAAAGAAGCTTATAGTCAGAGCTCAAGCCCAGAGTTCAAACCCCAGGACTAGCAGAGAGGAGAGAGGGAAGGAAGGAGGGAGGGAGAATGGGAGGGGGAGGGAGAGAGAAGGAGAGAAAGGGAGAGAGAGAGGGAGAGAACGAGGGGGAGAGCAAGGGGGAGAGTGAAGGGGAGAGAGAGGGAGAGAGAGGGAGAGACAGGGAGAGAGGGAGAGAGAGAGGGAGAGAGAGAGGGAGAGAGGGAGGGAGAGAGGGAAGAAGGGGGGAGAGAGGGGGGGGAAAGGGAGAGAGAGGGCTGGCTTCGAACCTCAATCCTCAGATCCCAGCTAGGATTAAAGGTATGAAGCACTGGTGCCTGGCTTTAGTATGGTATTTTGAACTAAGGCCTCATGCTGGCTCAGCCATATCTCCATCCTGGCTGGTCTCTATCTAGGATTACAGCATGAGCTACAGGTGCTCTGCTTCAAACCTTTCTTTAAAGAGTGCTCAAATCATCTTTCCTTTTTGGCTTCAATGGTAACAATGAAGAAAAAAAATCCTCCATTTTACTTGTAGCTACTCAAAGCTAAGCAGTCAAGCAGGCTCAAGCCCCACCAGGAAGCAGATAATTGCTTACCCAAGGCCCCAAAGCGTGCTGGCATTAGGGGAGAGGGCATTCCCAAGCTACAGTAGGTGGGTAGGGAGGCAGTGGTCTAAAGGTAGTAAAGTAAATATTGAATTAGGTTAAGAACTCTGTGCAGGGATATGAAGCTTGTATAAGCAGATTCCAGCCAGACAGCCCAAGCCAGCTCTTAGAACCCCTGATGAAACTGGCAGATGGCAAAGGAGGCAACCTACATGCTCACCTTTGTCTGAACTGTTCCTCCCTTTTGCAAGTTCCAAATGTGCTTAGACTGGGCCCTCTCTTGTCCTATACTAATTACTGAAGGATCCTCCCAAACCTCTTTTCCAAATCAAAGCTCTCAGTTTATCCCTTTGGATAGTGTTCAACAAACATGTTCTCATGTAGTGTGAACCTAGCTAGAAGGAAGTAGAGAAAGTAGGGGAAATATTTCTGGTTGACGATGCTTCCAAGGAATAAAGCTTCTTCTATAAAGGGTATTATGAGCAGACTGCACTCTGGCTAACTTATGGCATAGAAAAAGGAGAAGTGAGATGAGCTGGCATAACTACTTTCAAATGGGACTAGAATTGGAAGATGAGTGGAATTTCACGTGTCCTCTTCTCTATCACAGGCCAAGAGAGATAGCATACAACTAGTTTCCAAGCCTAAGTTGTCTTTTCCAAGCCTAAGTTGTCTTTCCTAACCAGTTTCTTCAAAAGGCTTTCCCACAAACATTTTCTGCCCTCAAAGAATCTGGATTTCCATGGAAGGGAAATGGCACAGGTGGTTGGCAGCTTAATTCACTGAGGGGAAAAAGCAGGGCTGATGAAAGAAACAAGTCAGGAGCTTGTGCTTCAAACTTTCACTCATGGTTACGGACTGGAAAGATCCAGATGAAGGAAAATTCTCAGCATGACAAAACCACTAGCAATAAATGCCTTTTGTCTGAAAAACCAGAATGTTTTATAAACAAATAAACCAAGTGGAATTCTTCTCCCAACCCACATCCTGCTATTAGCCTTTTACTGCATTGATGCTTGTTGAGTGGGCCATTTTCACAAAAAGATCATTCTAGAAGTTAAGTGAGGAAGTTATATGCTGAACCCAGGCGATCTGGTTCTGAATGTACAAGCTTTTTCCATTGTCTGATTTTTTTTTCTCCATTTACCCCTATCAACCTCACCCTAAAACTGAGCTCAAATGAAATCAACCAAAACTATTTTAGTAAGCCTCAATCAGTAAACTGATTCCCCTTGGATCTCAAAAGTGTGTGGGGGGGGGAGGCACTCTATTCTGTTATTTATTTAACACGATCCAGAAATAATCCGAAACAAAATTTCTCACAACCTCATTCAGTTTCCATGCAGGCCTGTTCATCCCTCCTAGTGGCTGCTCCTGAGCAGTCAACAAAGTGTAATCTGATAGGGACTTCTTCAAAACTTGCTCCATCCTCCAGAAACACCCTTTTGTCCAGAAAAGCCTGAGACAGCTGAGGCTCCCCCTCCTCCCAACACATTTTCTTCTTAGTTCAAGGTTTAGCTGATCCTGAAATAAGTGGTATTTGGAGATAAAGAGTATGACAGAGAACACATAAAAGCCACAGGAAAAACAGAACGAAGTGACACAAAGATCAGCAAAATCCTTGAAACCACGGGGAGGTGTCAAAGTTGGAAATGGGAAGGATTGAGCCAGATCTTTCTCTTAGGGGAACATACCTCCAGAGGACTGGGATTGAAAAGGGGGAAAAGGAAGCTAGATGGCTCCAGGGATCATAAGACATCCTAGAGAAGGTGAGGGTTAAGGTCAAAGGAGAATGTCCACGGTAGTTCGGAAATGATGACAAGGGCCCATGATCAGCTCAGGAGGGAGGAATGGGCAGTTCTCGGAAGCCAGGAGCTGGGCGGGTGGGCGATAGGGAGGTCATGGCATCAGAAGCGGCGCAGGAAAAAAAAACAAACGGGAACTCCGGGCAGAGGGCGCACAGATTTCGGTGGAGTGGGGAAAAAATAGGAAAAGAAATAAAGGCGGAGTCCATGGGAAAGGTTTGGGGCAGAAACACAGAAGACGAGGATGGGCACCAGGGAAGGGAGCGGCGGAGGGAAGGGTTCATGACAGGAAAAACACTTAGGGAGGGAGGCGGTGCGGTAAGAAGACGGGGGGATCCTCAAGGCAGCAGGAGGGGCTCCACTGAAGGGGAACCAGAAGCCGAGGAGGACCCGGCCCCGCGGGGCGGGGGGGACACGGTGCAGCTGCCGGGGGGGCAGTTTTGTAGTCGAGTCCAGGTGGAGGAAGGCTGTGCGGGACCGGGAGCGCTCCCCGCCCCACGGGGCAAAGGTGACTCAAGGGGTAGGAGTCACTTACCTCCCGGGGACCCCCTGCGGAGGGGGTGCAGGCGGTCGGGGTCGGGCTGCCGACGCCGCCGCCTCAGCAGCAGCGGCCGCTCCCGGGTTCCATTGGCCGCCTGCGCTTCCCTGACAGCGGCCGCGGCGGCTGCACCAGGCCCCGGCTGCGGGGCTGCCCACGGCGCTGCCTGAAGGGGCCTTGATGCTGCCTCAACTTGGACCCTGCTCCACAGTCAGGACTAAAAGAATATACACCACAATAATAATAATAATAACTCTCCAGCAGGTCTCGATGCAAGGTTTGTTTGTTTTTTTTTCTGAATTCAAGGCTTTCTTCCCGGGATTTGCTTTCTGACTTTCCCGACGCTCAGGGTCCCCACAGATCCTACAGTAATCTAAGGAGTCGAGTGAGCTGCCCAGAAGATGCCTGTTCAAAAATAGAAAAGGGGGCGGGGAAGAGATATTTGGAATCTCCAGGGGGGGAGGAAGGGGCGGCGCCTACGGGTGGTAGGCGGGGCCAATATTGGAGAGGCGGACCTGAGTCGCAGGAGGTTTTGCCAGACTAAGGAAGCCGACGGGGTAGTAGTGCTAGACGAAGTGGATTAGGTGTCCGGGCATGGGCGCCCACTTAGAAAAGTACTTCTAGACACACAGGAACATGTAGATCACATGCGAGTGAGGCCTTTGAGCTAGCCACCAGGCTCCTGGAGCTGAAGTCCGTGGCTTTCCCTGCTCCCTAATCCTGCTTCACCTCCTTGGTAAAGCAGAGGTGAGACCCATGCCGGAGGGCCAGAAAGGAGGAGGGAAAGACCGGAGTGAGAGAGGAAGGCCTTTACTACTTTTTTCTTCATTTTTAAGGGCCATACCACGATTTTGCCTCTTTCCGCTTCGGGAATGTGCCAGTTTAACAGTAACCGCGGCTGCGGTTCTGCCTCCGAAGTCATCCCCTGGCTGGGAGAGGTAAGTGACATGATAAGGACATACAAAAGACTAAATAAATAGACAAAATGGGCTAATGGTGTTGGTGTTGTGTATTTGTTGGTTAGCGTTGATGAGAGACTTCTTCCTCCTCAGAACCTCTATCCCAGTCTTTCCTAAAGGATTTAATTAATATCTAACACCCCCTTAGAATCTTACCTGATATTCTACATTGAGGGTAGTTATTTGGCATCCAGATCTTGGATGCCATCCATCTTCCTTGCCACTGACAAGCTGATTTGTGATAACTGATCTTATTTAGGCTCAAGTTTCCTTCCTTTCCTTTTGAGAGATAAGGTCTTCCATTGCCCAGGCTGGTCTAGAACTCCTGTGCTCAAATGATCCCCTTACCTCAGCCTATTTAAAGTAGCTGGGACTATAATAGCCGCATGTCATCCACCCCAGACTTGAACTTCGTTTTCTGTGTCTGCAAAGTGGATGCAGTAATATTAACTCCTCACAAAGTTTTGTTAGGATCAAGAGAGTACCTATCAAAGCCAGGTGCCGGTGGTGGTTCATGCCTGTAACCTTAGCTACTCAAGAGTCTAAGATTTGAAGATCACATTTCAAGGTCAACCCAGACTTGGCTGGCCAGTTAATAAGATGAAAGTAGATCTATGGCGCAGATGATGGAGCACCAGCTCAGGGACAGTACCATGTCCTGAGTTCAAGTCCCAGTACCGGAGAAGAAGAAGACAATTTAGTTTGTAGATATTAGATATTGGATATTATACAGCAGAATAAAAGAGAGGCCGGGAGTTTGGCCTAGTGGTTAAAGTGCTTGCCTAGCATGCACAAAGACCCAGGTTCAATTCCTTGGTACCACATACATAGAAAAAAGCCAGAAGTGGTGCTGAGGCTCAAGTGGTAGAGCTCTAGCCTTGAGAAAGTCCAAGGACAGTGCTCAGGCTCTGAGCCCAAGCCCAAGACTGGCAAACAAACAAACAAACAAACAATAGATTCATTTACTTGGGATCAGAGGGCTAAAATGAGAAAAGACTTGGGGAAGACTGTGCCAGTAAGGACCTGGGAATTGTGAAGGGGAGCCAGGTCAGGAGTGGAGGAGGGGGAGCAGCAGGTACTCCTCCACAACCTTGTTCAGCTGTTCAGCGAATAGGCTGCAGATTGCTTCAAGTATTGCTGAAATAAACTTGTTGCATCTTCCATTTTAAAAACAGAGTGCATGCGTCTATTTTAAACTCCCCCAAATCTCCAAATCACCCGGTTGTCCGGTATTCCAGTGGATAGATGCGTCCCAGCCCCAGTCCTGGTGCGGACGATAGTTCCTTGGCTGTACCCTATTACTGGTGGTTTATTTTCCCATATGCCGATTACTTCTAATGTCGGTAGCCAGGGCCAGTCCCTCATCTCTCCACACTGGGATACTGGCAACAGCTCTACACTTTGTTTTCCATCCACTAATACCATCTCCTCACCTTTTATTTATTCCTTTTCTTTCAACTAACAAATAAGTATAATGCTGGATGTTCTTCCAGTTTCTCACTTTTCTCTATATACAGCTCTTCCAGCCATCCTGTCTTTCCTAGGTTGCAGTGGTATGCCACATCCCCACCACCTTGCCTTTTCTAAAATGCTCTACTGGTTTTTACTTTACCTCCAAGCCTTACGTTTTCCACAAAGCCTTTCCAGATTATTCAGCTCACATGGCATTTACAGTTCTCATAGTCTTAAAGCAGCAGCTTTCATTTTTTTTCACCATATGCCTATGTTATCTTTGCTTTATTCTTACTTACTTTGTGCTGGTCCTGGGGCTCAAACTCAGATTCCTGAGCTTCTTTTGCCCAAGGCTCTACCAGTTGAGCTGCAGCTCCACTTCTGGCTTTTTCTGTTTATATGATACTGAGGAATTGAATTCAGGGCTTCTTGCATGCTAGACAAGCACCATTAAGCCCCATTCCCTGCCCATCTGTGAGACTCTTATCTCTAACTACCAGAAAACTAGAAGTGGTGCTGTAGCTCAAAGTGGTAGAAGGCTAGCCTTTTGCTGAAGAGCTCAGGGACAGCACCCAGGCCCAGAGTTCAAGCCCTATGATGGGGAGGAAAAAAAGAAAAGAAAAGAAAGACAAAGGGCCGGGAGTTTGGCCTAGTGGTAGCGTGCTTGCCTAGCATGCACGAAGACCAGGGTTCAATTCCTCGGTACCACATACATAGAAAAAAGCTGAAAATGGTGCTGAGGCTCAAGTGGTAGAGCTCTAGCCTTGAGAAAGTCCAAGGACAGTGCTCAGGCCCTGAGCTTAAGCCCAGGACTGGCACAAAAAGAAAAGAAAGACAAAGGAAAAAATATTACAACTTTTTACATAGACTCCTAGCAGCATGAATAAGACAGAGAACTTTCTCATTAAAATATAACTATATTGGGGCCAGGAGTTTGGCCTAGTGGTAGAGTGCTTGCCTAGCATGCACGAAGTCCTGGAGTCCTGGGTTCAATCCCTCAGTACCACATACACAGGAAAAGCCGGAAGTGGTGCTATGGCTCAAGTGGTAGAGCTCTAGCCTTGAGAAAGTCCGAGGACAGTCCTCAGGCCCTGAATTCATGCACCAGGACTGGCAAAAAAAACAAAACAAAACAAAACAAAACAACTATGTTTTGGATCAATTACAGCACATAATTGTTAGCACTTTGCTAAGTAAATTAAAAAGTAAGGGAAAATACTAAGGCAGAAAAACTATATACCATTTAGCTGAATCCTTCACAAAAGATGAGGATAAATGCCTAAATCAGTGTTGTGAACATTGTAGACCCTGGGTCAGGCTAAGTAAAGGGTTAAAAACCTGGGACTCCTGAATTAAATCTGGACTTTCACCCCACCTCCAATGCAGAGTCACACCCATGCTGAACAAACATTCTAGTGAGCTATACCCTCAGCCTTCTAAACCTGGACTGTATTTTTTTCCTTAGTGATACTGGGGTTTGAATTTAGTCCCTTGTGATTTATTAGGATGGTACTCTACTGCTTGAGCTATGCTGCCAGCCCTGTTTTTGCTGGTTATTTTGGAGAAGGCATCTAGCAAACTTCTGCTGTAGCTGGCCTGACCTATGGGAGCCACCAGTGCTTGGCTTTTACCCTGTACTCTAGCAGGGGCGAAAATAATCTCAAGTAAGGGGCACAAGCAGGCTCCTGGCAGAAGGACAAATTCTTTCTAGAGGAAAACACTCCTAATTTGGGTCCTGTTCAAATCCATAAGACAGGACCAGGAGTGTGGCCTAGTGGTAGAGTGCTTATCTAGCATACATGAATCCCTGGGTTCCATTCCTCAGTATCACATACACAGAAAAAGCTGGAAGTGATGCTGTGGCTCATGTGATAGAGTGCTAGCCTTGAGAAAGATCAAGGACAGTGCGCAGGCCCTGAGCTCAAGCCCAGGACTGGCAAAACAACAACAAAATACCCTAAGAAAAAAATGCCAGTGGGTCACTCCTGGCATTCTAGCTACAAAGGAGACTGAGATCTGAGGATCACAGTTTGAAGCCAGCTCAGGGAGGAAAGTTTGTGAAACTCCTATGTCTAATTAATACCAAAAAGCCTAAATTGGAGCTATGATTCAAGTGATAGGGTGCTACCCTTAAGCAAAAAAAAAAAAAAAAAAAAAAACCTCAGAGATAGCACCCAGGCCCTGAGTTCAAGCCCTAAGACTGGCACAGAAGCCAGATAGGGCTAGGAGTTTGGCCTAATGGTAGAGTGCTTGCTTAGCATGCACAAACACCCGGGTTTGATTCCTCTGTACCACATACATAGAAAAAGCCAGAAGTGGTATTGTGGCTCAAGTGGCAGACCACTAGCCTTGAAAAAACCTAAGGACAGTGCTCAGGCCCTGAGTACAAGCCCCAGGACTGGAAAAAATAAATAAATAAATAAAACAAAACCAAGGAAACAAGTTACCATGGGCAGAAGTCAGCAGAAAGCATCAAAACAGATTTAGAATCTTCCAAAACAGAATATAAAATAATTCAAATTTCAAAAAACATGTTCTCTGAACATAAATAAGATCAACATAAAAAAATATTCTAGGCCGGGAGTTTGGCCTAGTGGTTAAAGTGCTTGCCTAGCATGCATGAAGACCCGGGTTCGATTCCTCGGTACCACATACATAGAAAAAGCCGGAAGTGGTGCTGAGGCTCAAGTGGTAGAGCTCTGGCCTTGAAAAAGTCCAAGGACAGTGCTCAGGCCCTGAGCTCAAGCCCAGGACTGGCAAAAAAAAAAAAAAAATTCTAGTTCTTTCAAAACTTTTTTGCCCCAGTCCTGGGACTTGAACTTTTTTTTTGTTGTTGTTGTTAGTAGGGCTTGAACTCTAGGCTTGGGCACTGTCCTTGAGCTCTTCAGCTCAAGGCTAGCATTCTACCACTTGAGCCTTAGTACCACTTCCAGTTTTCTAGTAGTTAATTGGAGATTAGAGTCTCACAGATGGGCCGGGAGCTTGGCCTAGTGGGAAGAGTGCCTGCCTAGCATGCATGAAGACCCAGTACCACATACATAGAAAAAGCCAGAAGTGGTTCAGTGGCCCAGGCTAGAACTCTAGCCTTGAGGAAAGCCCAAGGACAGTGCTCAGGCCCTGAGCTCAAGCCCAGGACTGGCAAAAAAAAAAAAAAAAAAGAGTCTCACAGACTTTGGTGTCCCACCAGGCTTTGAAGCATGATCCTCAGAGCTCAGCCTCCTGAGTAGCTAGGATTACAGGCATAAGCCACCATGCCCAGCTCTTCAAAACATTTTTAAAGATAAAAACTTAAGTCTCCAGTCCACATACTGGTGTCTCCTGTCTATAATCCTAGCTATTCAGGAGGTTCAGATCTGAGGATCATGACTACCTGGGAAAGTTCCTATGAGACTTTTATCTTCAATTAATCATTCAAGAACTGAATGTGGAGCTGTGACTCTATATGTGGTAGGACACCAGCCTTGAGCAAAAAGCTCAGGGACACACAAACAAAATATACAAATTTCTGGCAAATTGATTAAGAGGAAAAGAAGGCACAGGTTAAACAACAGAAATGAAAAGGAACATTAGAATTTCATGTTGAATTTTTAAAAGGAAATAAAAAACACAATACTGGGAAACCACTTGGTCTAAACTGTCTCAAGAAGAAATGCAGTTATCTGTAGTTATTAAAGAAATTGGGGGGAGGGGACTGGGAGTTTGGCCTAGTGGTTAAAGTGCTTGCCTAGCATGCATGAAGACCCGGGTTCGATTCCTTGGTACCACATACACAGAAAAAAGCCGGAAGTGGTACTGAGGCTCAAGTGGTAGAGCTCTAGCCTTGAGAAAGTCCAAGGACAATGCTCAGGCCCTGAGCTCAAGCCCAGGACTGGCAAAAAAAAAAAAAAAAAGAAATTGGAGGCTGGGAGTGTGGCCTAGTGGTAGAGTGCTTGCTTCAGGGCCTCTGAATTTAAGCCTCAGGACTGTCAAAAACAAAGAAAGAAATTGTACCAATAATTTTTTTTTTTACTTTTTTTTTTTTTTTGCCAGTCCTCAGCTTGAGCTCAGGGCCTGAGCACTGTCCTTGGACTTTCTCAAGGCTAGAGCTCTACCACTTGAGCCTCAGCACCACTTCTGGTTTTTCGCTATGTATGTGGTATCAAAGAATCGAGCCTGAGTCTTCGTGCATGCTAGGCAAGCAATCTACCACTAGGCCAAACTCCCGGCCCTGTACCAATAATTATTATTCCCACACAAAAACAAGGTTCATATAGCTTTACAAGGTGAATTTTACCTAAAAGTTCAAGAACAGTTCATTTCAATCTCATGTAAACTTTGCCAGAGTAAGATATGATGACAGTCCCCTACTCTGAGGTTTACAGACCAAAAGGACCATCTTAGAACTCTAGAAATCTTGCTACAAAGGCACTAACCTATGCAAGAATATTCATAGCATTGTAAGCAAACTTGAAAGGACTGAGTGTAACACCTGTAAAGCTAAAAAACCAAATACAGTCTTAAAAAATATTACACATATGGTCAAAATACACATAACAAGTGACTTATAAACATAAATTAAGCACAGTGGTTATCTCGAAGAGGGAGATCTGGGGCAGGGATAAAAACATAGTATTTCTAATGTTTATGTATGTATATGTATATATAATGTACATATATATTGAGTGATGATTCCCAGGTACTCATTTTATCATGACATATTGTAATTTATTCATGTTACATATATTCTTTATAGATAGCAAATATCACACATTATAATTTAAAAATATATGGTAGAAACACAAATGAATGATCTCCCTTGAAAGAAAATCTGTATTTCTTGGGAAGAGCTGAGACTCCCTGACAGAGAGGACAAAGGCTGTCCTCAGTAAGTAAGGGCTGCTTGTTGGAGGGACACACCCTTCCCACCTGAGCTCCCTGACATTCAGGACTACCTCCTTCCCTACGTGCAGCCTAAACCCCAGATGTGGCCTGACACATGGATGGCAAGAGACTGACACCTGGTGGACGCGGAATGAATTTAATGAAATAACTAGGAAGTAATCTCACTTGGTGAAAGGGGCAAGAGACTGGGGGGAGGGGTGAAGAGAACGTGTAAATTCAGAAAGAGGGAGAAAAAAAGGCATTCTGTCTCTGAGATGTAGGTGGGAAAAAAGGACTTGTCTTCTAAGTGAGGATGAATAAAGTCTCCAAAGGAGACTCTTTTCAGATGCCTGACCAAGAGGAAAAAAGCTCTAGCTGCAGTAAGGGAAATGCAAGACTGAGGGGAGAGGGCTGTAGGTCTAGCTGATATGATCTTAGCAAGCTTAAAATACATGCACTTGACAGTGTGGAGGGAGGTTTAGCTGCCTCCCCAGAAACCCTTGGCCCAGTCTTTATCTGTGGAATCTGATTGTGAAGAGGCTGATTCTACCTGTTTCCCCTAAAGGTGTGGAATAAGCATAGCTGCTTTCCATCCTCCTGGCTACACGGACTGGTCAGGGGCAGACATGTGACCAGGTTGGCTTAATCAGCAAGTCTTTTGCTAGGGTATCTGGCCCAACGATACGCTCTCTTTTTGGTTGGTCATAAATGACAAACATGTCATTTTAGGCATGCTGGCAGCTATAAGGTGACCTGGGCTTAAGATGGTTTACATTATGTGGAGCAGGGACCAAAAATCAGGCAGGTTTTTGGAATCAAACTGACTAGCAACCAGGTCAGGTTTTGCCTAGAGCCAGCACTACTTCTAGACTTTCAGTTCCACAAGTCAATAAATCCTTTATCTCAAATGAGTCTGAGTTAGGTTATAATTGAAAATCAGAAACTCCTTAAGCCATACATTCATCATACTTACCCTTGCCTTCCAGGAGGAAAGCAAAGGGATCCAGATCAAAAGGCCACTACAGATTTGTTGATTACATTATGGTCAAAGTATGGAGCTAGAAAGGTTAAAAGCAGCCACCAGGCACTACTGGGTGACTCAGCTGTCTATGCAGAGGACAATGGATTTCCTTAGGGAAATAGCCAAGTGATAAGCAAGTGCAGAGAAAGGCCTCTAGCAGGCCATCAGGTAGTAAACATGTAGATCTAGCCATTCTTCCTCACAGGCCTGTCATGGGGGTGTTGCTTTAGGATCTGTCCGCTCATGGGTTAAGGATCTTTGGAGCACGTGCCCCTTGAAGCCTTTATTTCCCTGTGCTACAGTGTCTGCCTCTCCTTTTACAACCTGAAAAGTCTCCTTGTGACTTCTGCTGCCCTTGATGACACTCACTTTGGGGGGGACAAGAGGAATTTTATCTTCTGTTTCTTTGGCTTGCCGCAGACTGGGGGCCCTTACTCCTTTGGAGCCAGCACCATCTTCCTGACCAAGGGCAAGTGCTGCCCCTTGTTGCTCGGCCTTTCCTGCTGGCCCTGGCATCTCTGATACTCCAGCTGAGTTGCTTTTCCCTCCCAAACTCGTCTCCCATGGTAACCTTGAGGCCTGGGCAGAATCCGGGGCGGCTGCTGACTTCTCAGGGGTGGAATGTTTTTCCCCACTTCCACCAGACTTTTTTCGAGGGCGCCCCCGTTTTCTTTTGGCATCACTTACTGTATCCTCTGTGTCATGCTTTGCTGCTTTAACTGCTGGGTCCCGCCCACTGGCCTCACTCACTGGTACTTCAGCTGTCCTCTTGATGGCCTTGTCATGGGGTCGTGGGTCACCTCCTATGCCTATCTCCCTGTTCTCTGTGCTCTGGGACTGAGTAAGTCCTCCAGGTGGGGCTCTCCCTGGGCCTGGCCCAGACTGAGGTCCAGGCCCAGGCAGAGCAGGAACAGTTGGTAAGAACATGTTAATGATGGGTACCGCTGCCTGAGGTCCACCAGCCCTATTGGGCAGAGGCAGCGTAGCCACTTTCAGTGTGCTTGAAGAAATCCTGGGGGCCAGGATGGGTGAAGAGACTGGGATTTGCGGCATCAGTGCTGGAGGTGCCCGGGGAAGGAGTAGAGGCAGTCGGGCCACTAGCGCATTAACCTGTGGATTACTGGGTGCGGAGGCCAAGCTCTCAATTACACTCCTCTTCCGCTCGCCACGCACTGGAGGGCTAGCCCCTGCTCGGGCTTCCAGCTCCTTAGGAGGCTAGAAAAGCAATAGAGATGATCATTGTAGGTTTTAAAGAGTAAATGTGGGAGAAAGTGCAGGCACTTGAGGTACCAGAAGAGAAAACGTAGGGGACTCACCAGGGGAAAAAGCAAAGTCAGATGCACCAACTTTCTTACCTGAGCTGGTCTCTCTGGTTTCTTATGGACTCCACCTTCCAGGTTTTCTGTACCATTCTTGGACTTAGATGACCTTTCCCGAGGCGCAGGTCCATCTTCTTCTGCAGAGGTGCCAGAAAAGGTAACAGAATGAGGGTGAGAACACCGAAGAATGAGAAGAATTTGCCCTGAAGAGACCGGGCAAAGCATGTCTATGAAGGGACTCCTGGAGCAGAAGGCAATCCAAAGTGTCCATCTGGTGCACGGGATGGACTTTAAAGTTGAACGTGAAGCCAGGCATGGTGTGGTGCATGCCTGCAGTCCTGGCTTCTCAAGGGGGCTCACATGGGAGGATCAACTGAATGCAGGAGTTGGAGATAAGCCTGGGCAACAGAGTGAGACTCATTTAAAACTTTAAAAAAAAAGTTGCAAGTGGTTGAGAATTTTGCATACATAAGAAGGGCCACTCACCAGCCAGCCCCATGGCCTTAAGTACATGGGCGTGTGCAGATCGGGCGGAGATGAGGTGTTGCTGGAGCAGGTAGCGGGCGACTTCAACAATGGAACTAAATGACCGTTTCAGGATCCGCTCTGCCCAGTCACAGGTCAGGGCACAGGCTGCCTCTACCAACTCATCTGGAGGTGCTGGGGTTACTTCTGGTCCCATTTCTGGCTGTGGTGGCAAAAAAATGCCTAATCACATTACAAATGACAGAACCCTTCCCCTGACACTTCTACAGACTGCGGACCAGTCTGAGACCATCCCAACCCAGAAATCCCCACATCCTTTCTCCCTTTCCTTTGGCCATAGAGGAAACAGAAGGGTATCCGGAAGCAATGTACAAATGACCTAGACTTTACAAGTTCCAAAGCCAGGTATACACCTGTAATCTCAAGTTACTCGGGAGCAGAGGCAAGATCTTGAATTTGAAGCCAGCCTAGGCAAAAGTAGCAAGACCCTGTCTCAAAGACAAAATAAAAACAAAAGGGCTGAGAGCCCAAGTGGTCACCTGCTTGCTTAGCATGTGTAAAGCCCTGGGTTCAACAACCAGTATTCCACAAACCTAAGAAAGAAGACAGGAGTTGGAATTGCAGGGCTGTTACTTACACTTTCCGAACCCTTTAGGTCAAGTCCAGGCAAGGGTGGCATAGATACCAAGGTCTTCCTTCGTATGCCACTATAGCAATATCTGATGCCGAGTTAAGGAGCAGCCAACACTGGGACACTCTAGGCCCTTTAAAGGACAACTTAGGTCATTTTCACCTGGCTCACCACATCCTGTGGTTTCCTCCCCAGTTCCTCAGCTCCCAACCGCTCCAGTCAAGGATATTTAGACTGGCCCCGGCCACCAAGCCTTCGGGCCTTGATGTCAGGGAAGACCTCTCTGATGATTTTGCCGAAGTTGGCTGTGCTGAGTGGGCGGCAACAGGCAAGACTCTCACAATACTTCCTGAATGAGTGAGGAGCAGATTGCAAGATACTCAGAGGAGGAGACTACAAGGCGGTTCTGAGAGTCCCTAGAGATCAAGTATGGGGAACCATTTAAGAAGTCAAACTCGGGGGCCGTGAGTTTGGCCTAGTGGTACAGTGCTTGCCTAGCATGCACGAAGACCCAGGTTCGATTCCTCGGTACCACATACATAGAAAAAAAACAAAAACAAAAACAGAAATGGTGCTGTGGCTCAAGTGGTAGAGCTCTAGTCTTGAGAAAGTCCAAGGACAGTGCCCAGGCCCTGAGTTCAAGCCCCGGGACTGGCAATAAAAAAAAAAAAGAAGTCAAACTCAGCCAGGCACGGTGACTCAAACCTGTAATCCTAGCTACTCAGGAGGCTGAGATCTCAGGATGGTGGTTCAAAGCCAGCCCGGGCACTGAAGACTGTGAGACTCTTATCTCCAATTAACCACTAGAAAACGGGAAGTGGAGCTAAGGCTCAAGGAGTAGGGTGGAAGCCTTGAGCTCAGGGACAGCGCCCAGGCCCAGGCCCAGAGTTCAAGCCCCATGACAAACACACAAACACACACACACACACACAAGAAAGAAAAGAAAAAAAAAAGTCAGACTCTAACAAGGCAGGGGGCTCTGCAGGCATGCAGGACTAGTCCTGTGCCCACCCCTTCCACTCACCGATAAGCATCATAAACACTCTGTTTTGGCAGACAGGTGTCTGTGTGCTCTTCCAGGTGGTTTCGGATCCACCTGCAGGCATACATGTATTCTTCATTGCTGAGTGTGCTTGGCTCTGAGCTGTAAGAGAAGTTACAGAGACAAGCATTAGTAAAAGGCCAACAGTTGTTCTGGTTCTTCCAGAATTATTATTTCAGTAAAGCTGAACCAAACTAGTCCACCCAGAATCCACCTTTCTGTACTGAACCAAGCCAGGGCAAGGGCCTTTTTTTTTGGGGGGGGGGGGGCGGGCACTGGTAGTGAATCTTGAACTTAGGATCTGGGTGTTTTTCCTTAGCTACCAATGCCCAGCTAGTGGCCTTTTTCTTGGCTATAGAATCAGAGCCTCTGACATTTGAAACTCTGCCACTAAACCAACCTTTTGTCTCCAGTGCTGGGTCCTGAAGGTAGCTGAAGGTAGAGATACAGCTTGTCATTGTCTGAGAATTTCTGTACATCTTGCTGAGGTAAGAAGGGAGAAGAGAAATAATAAGATGTAGAAAGACCAAATCTATGTCCTCTTGATCCTTATCACCTAAGCCTTGATGATTCATAGGTTGTCAAGATTATGAAAAGGGGAATTCTGATGACACTGTGCCTCAAAGAACTCTTATGGGCTATCATGGAGAGGAAGGAAGCAGCTCTGATGTTTTCTCTTCAGGGCTTCTATATGAGAAGTCAGAGAGAGATGATGGATGATGTGAGACGCTCACTGTCAAACTGCGAGTAATTTGCAGGGCCAATTATCTTCTGATGAGATGGATCACACTGCCTCTCCCATGTAATCCTTCCATGGGCCCATACCATTCCATCACCCTCATCCCACAAATGACCTCTCTAGATTGCCCACTTCCCAGCGTGCTTACCAGAATTCCTTCTACTTTGTTCTGCACGGCCTTGCTGTGGAGAAGAAGAGAAAGCTAGAGGTCATGAGGCTTTCCCATCCCTGTGTCTGTTTTGTTTTTGTTTTTGTTTTTCCTCTCAGCTTGGGAGAAAGACCTGAGTATCTACCGGAGCTCAAGGATTGCCAGATACTCGCTTACCTGAGGGGAGGCAGTCTGTCTTCAGAGGGGTGAACTACTTGTTACCTGGTCTGGAATAGGATTTGGAGAGGGGGCTGAATACTCACGAAATGGTACCCCGGAGCCTTTGAAGAAGTGTGGTAGGTTCCCCAGCATCAGTACCACCTTGGGGGGCCCTTGCCCCAGTCTTAGGACTCTTCGCATCAGGCTCGTCTTCTGCCATTTGTGCATGAAGGCTAAAGCTGAGAGTGAAGAGGGTGTTAAGATTTAACTCATACCAGCTGCCCCTTCCCTGGAAGACCCCAAGAAAGTCCTTTTCTCTCTACCCAGAAAGGCAGAAACAGAAGCAAAACTGCCAAATTTCCCTAGTGGGGTTCCCCTTCCCCTTACCTTTTGCTTTCTCCAAAACTTAGAAATTATTCTTTACTTTGCCAGGGCCATATATACCCAAACAGATCTCCCCATCTCCTTTCTACTTGCCCCCTTTCTGAGTCTCCCACACCTGGAAAACTGTAAAGGAGAGTAAGGGGGTTGGGGAACCTACAGTAGAAAGAAACGTCCCCTTCTTTGACCCTGTCCTCTGTACCTAACAAAAGCAATGAAAAAACAAAGTTCTCCACGTCTCTCTCTCTCTTTTTGTCTTGCCAGTCCTGGGCTTGAGCTCAGGGCCTGAGCACTGTCTTTGGACTTTCTCAAGGCTAGAGCTCTACCACTTGAGCCTCAGCACCACTTCCAGCTTTTTTCTATGTATGTGGTACCGAGGAATCGAACCCGGGTCTTCGTGCATGCTAGGCAAGCACTTTAACCACTAGGCCACACTCCCAGCCCTCCATTTCTCTTGACCATAGTTTTGCTTTTGTTTTTTCTCCTTTAACCACAGTTTCACAGTTTTCTTTTTTTTTTGCCTGGGAGGTCATAAAGGATATGCACATATTCCATCCTTCAGGCTTGGGAAACACACATACACACACACAACCACCCCTAAGCGGGGCCCAAGTTCTTACTTGATCTGGCACGACTGCCCGGACCCCGCTCCGTCCCCTCCCCACTGCGCTGGCTCCTACGTCACCACCCCACCCTCCCATCCCGACGCGCGCCCCGACCTCTCCCCCGACCCCTTCCCCATCAGTCACCACCGCCCCCCTCGGCTGCAGAGTAGGGGGGAGGCTCCGGGTGCCTGGAACTGGGTGTAGGGCTCTCGATAGGGAGAATGGGGAGGGGACTCGGGGGGGAGGGCACGTGCACATGGGTGGAGAAGCTGTTGAAAATACAGCCCACGTCCATTATTATTCTTATCATTAATTTTCTTGCTCTCCTCCCAACTCCTATCCCCCCCTCCGCCCCAGCCACCTCTCTACCTTGTCGCCTTCCGACAAGACCAACAATCTAGGAGGGAGAAGAGAGAAACTACCTCGCAGCCACCTTCACTCCAGCCCAGCCCCGCCGTCCGGGCTCGGCGGCGGGCTCGTGCGTTGCTTTATTTTCCTTTTTCTGAATGGTTGTAAGAGCCAGGGTCTGCCCGGATACACGGCCGGCCTGCTCGCTCATTGGCCGGCGCCGCCACCGCGGAGACGAGAAAGCGCGGGGCACTCGCTGGCTCGGCGGCTGAAGTCTGCCTGGCAACAGCAGCTGATTGGCCGGCGCGGGAGGGAAAATCCAAAATTGGTCTTCCCGGAGTCAAGAGGGGGAAGTCCGGCCCGAGCTTCGGTTAGAGCTGGGGTGGGTGCGTCGGGACGGAAGACCGTTCCCCGCCCCCCCCCGCCGGAGCCCCCGCCCCGCCCCCGCCCCGCCCCGCCCCCGCCGAGCTTCTTAAAGGGACCGCAGGAGAACCACAGCCCCGGGCCGCCTGGCTCGGCTTCTCCTCGGAGCTTTCTCGTCTTTTTCTGTTTGTTTTTGCCTCCGGATGTCAGATCGCCTGGAAGAAAAGAGGACAATAGACAATCGGGGGCAGGAGCGATCGGAGTTCATTCTGAACGCCTAGAACTCTCTTGGGAGGTAAAACAAGTTGAACCTCCCCCCCGCCCCCCCCCCGCCCCTCGACACTGGTGCCCCCTCCACGCAGGCCTCGGGGGTGAGTGGAGGCCGCTCCCCTCCGCGGCTGTGCTGCATGAAGCTAAAATGCTCCCCCACCCCATTAAGTGGGCCTTGCTTTCCGGGTGTCCTTTATCTCCCCCCAAAGGGCTGCACCCCACATTACTGAGTCGTGTCTGTGGGGGGCGTGCTGGAGGCACCCTTGAACTCCTCGCCGTGAGGCAGATGGGGGTGGGACTCGAACCCACGGCGATAAAGTCACCAGCACTAAGTCCATTAGGCTAGGAATCTTTATTAACCCCGCTGCAACTGCTCTGAACTTCAGCCGGGTTGGTTTTTATTTTTTGCCCCTAGTCTTGAACTCAGGGCCTGAGCACCGTCCTTGGGCTTACTCAGGGTTGGAGCTCTACCTCTAGAGCCACAGCACCACTTCTGGCTTTTTCTATGTGTGTGGTACCGAGGAATCGAACCCGCGTCTTGGTGCATGCTAGGCAAACACTCTACCACTAGGCCAAACTTCCAGCCCCCCAGTTGTTTTTAAAGGCAAAAACCACATGCAGCTTGCCAGGCAGATTATGCTCTAGCAAGCAAGAACTTTTCGTGGTTAGTCCTGCATGTTTGTGTCACATACACATGTTTTTCTTAGGGTGTCCTGACCTTGTTGATCTTAATGCAGCTGGAAGGCTAAAATGTTTTATTTCCCCAGAATCATTTCAAACAGCCTTCGGGGTCCCTCTGGTCTTGATGTTGGAGTCCCTGACTTATTAATTTTTCAATAATATGGGTCTGCATAGATCTGGGGTCCAACATTTCCCAATTTCCAAGCAGAATTTCAAGTACTGGAGATCCACTCATGAAAAGAATTTCAGGGAGTCTGACAGAAAGGAGAATCTCACAACATAGATGCTTTAGGAAAGAATTTTAGTAGAGGAGAAAAAAAGTGAGCACAAAATCACCTCCCAGTAGAAGGTCCTTCACCTAGCACCTGGCTTAGGCTATGAGGTTTTGACCTTCTTAGTTTTTTTTCTCTCTCTCTTTCTTTCTCTCTTTCTTTCTTTTTCTCTTTTTTTTTAGGTCATAAATTAGGTGAAAGCAGTGGATCTCTTGCTGTGGAAACTGGGCATGAAGAGCACATTTTGTGTGTCATTTCAGAGAGGTCATGGGCTCAAGGTTGACAAGACTCGAGTTGTGAACTCAAGAGAAATTTTAGAGTAGAAATTTTAGAGTCAGGGCCTTGTGATAGCAAGATCAAATGTCGATCACTTAAGCCAGGCAACTAAATTGTTACAAATACATGACCCTCCAGTGTCAGAAATGAAGAGTCACACAAGAGATACAGGAGATTTTTGTCAAGGCAATTTACTTTTTTGTTTGCCAGTCCTGGGGCTTGAACTGTCCTTAGACTCATTTTTTGCTTAAGGCTAGCACTCTGCCACTTGAGCCACAGCACCACTTCCGGCTTTTTTTGTGTATGTGGTACCAAGGAATTGAACCCAGGGCCTCGTGCATGCCAGGTGAGCATTCTACCACTAGGTTACGCTCCTGGCCCCAAGACAATCTACTTTTGCACAAAAGGGTGTAATACCATTACTGAATCCAGAGCTAGGCAGACACACCATGCAGGGCAATTACCTAGGCTTTTCTCCCAATCCAAACTGTCCCTCCTTGTGTCAAGATGTTAGGCTCACAAGCTAAGGATAAGGATAATTGATTACCAAGGCTGGGGGGGGGGTGTTGTTCTTAATTCCTGTCAAGAGATTTACTTCTTTTTTTTCCCCCACTTAGCAATTATAGTTTATTGTTTCAATTTCTTTAACACACGATTTATCTCCCTGACATGGCTAGCTGGTAATAAGCAGTACAGATAACACAATTAAAGTATGTAATGCAACTAATTCCAGGAAATAGCAGTACACAATACCAAATTTACTGTAGTTTGACAGAAAAGATTACTTTTTCTCACTAAATGAAGAGGGCTCCCTCTTTCTTTCTCTCTCTCTCCCTCTCTCTCTCCCTCCCTCCCTCCCTCCCTCTCTGCTGGGGGAGGGGTATGTGTATGCTGGTACTAGGGCTTGAACTCACGTCTCCTTACTCTCCCTTGTCTTTTTTTTTTTTTTTTTTTGCCAGTCCTGGGCTTGAGCTCAGGGCATGAACCCTGTCCTTGGACTTTCTCAAGGCTAGAGCTCTACCACTTGAGCCTCAGCACCACTTCCGGCTTTTTTCTATGTATGTGGTACCAAGGAATTGAACCCTGGTCTTTGTGCATGCTAGGCAAGCATTCAACTACTAGGCCTAACTCCTGGCCCCTCCCTTGTCTTTTTGAGCTCACTGTTTGAGCCACACTTCTATTTCCTACTTTTTGCTGGTTAGATCTCACAGAACCAGGTGTTAATGGTTCATACCCTGTCACCCTAGCTGCTCGGGAGGCTGAGATCTAGAGATCCAGGTTCAAAGCCATCCCAGACAAAAGTTGGTGACTTTTTTTTTTTTTTTTTTTTTTTTTTTGCCAGTCCTGGGGCTTGAAGTCAGGGCCTGGTCACTGTCCTTGAGCTTTCTCAAGGCTAGCTCTCTACCACTTGAGCACAGCACCACTTCTGGATTTTACTGTATATGTGGTACCAGGGAATCAAACAGGGCTTCATGCATGGTAGGCAAACACTCTACCACTAGACCACACTCTTGGCCTCAGTGACCTTTTATCCTTAATTAACCTGCAGAAAGCTAACTTTGTCAAAGTCCAGTGACAGAATTCATGTAAGACACAAAACATAATTAAAGTGATACGACAATTTATTAGGAAATGAATATGACACATGGAGTTTTTACATGGCATGGTGCTATCAGCATATAACACTTCAGTTCATCATTGGCTATTTTCATGAATGGAAGGTGTAGATGCAGGAAGAATGAGGGGAAGGGACGAAAGTATGCAAAGTTTAAGAGGCCCAGTTCCAGCGGGGTGCTGAGGAAGCTGAGATCTGAGGATCACAGTTTGAAGATAACCCTAGCAGGAAAGTCTATGAGACTTTTGTTTTTTTAAATCATTTATGGGGCTTGAACTCTAGGTCTAGGTGCTGTCCCTAAGCTCTTCAGCTCAAGGCTAGCACTCTACCACTTTGAGCCACAGCACCACTTACAGTTTTCTGGTGATAATTGGAGATGAGTTTCATGGACTTTTGTGCCCACACTGTCTTTGAGCCTCGATCATCAGATCTCAGCTTCCTAAGTAGTTAGGATTACAGGTGTGAGCCACCGGGTGCCCGGCCTGGGCTTGAGAGACTCTTATCTCCAATTAACTACCAAAATGCTAGAAGTGGCAGAAAGCTAGAAGTGCGCAAATGGCAGAACGTTAGCCTTGAGCAAAAAATCTAAGATGTCATCTAGGTACCAGGAGTGGTATTAAATTTAAAGTCCTTTACAGGTGTGTCCCGGTTGGTTTTTTTTATCTCAGCTCTGGTTCTCTGGGGTTTCATAAGTTGTTACATAGAAGTTGTTACCACTGTCAGCAATTGAGGACTACAGTCTGATTCCTGTAAGATGATTCTTCCCACTCCATTGTTCCTATTCAGTCTGGGTGATCTGTCCTACAAGGCTCTGCTGTTCCTTACTGTTCTGTCAGTTCTGACTTTTCTGGAACCCCAAAGGTGACTGCAATGTGACTTTCAAAAATAATCACTTAAAATAAAGACAATCCAAAAATGGAGGCAGAGATGCCAGGCTTTTCTCTTGCTTTTAATTATTTGTAACAACTGAAGCAGTTTAATGCCCGTTACAAGTACACTTTCCATAGACTGACAGCAGTTGTCTGGAGAGACCATCAGCATTCGCCTGTGCAGTTGTGAGCACTTAATGAGATTGTCAGTGAGAAATGCCTTTCCCTAGGTCCAATCTACAGGGCTGAGGCCTCTTGTGGTTTGGGAAATTTTAATTACAGTAACAGTGTTTTCTCTCAGAGGCCTTGTGAACGCATTCTCCATTTGAAGTTTTCTTTGTATGTACCCATCACTCCTAGTTAAGTGCCACCTGTCTCTGAACGCCCATGGCATGCTCACAGCAATGCTCTGAAGTAGGTATTATTACAGTCTCCATGGTACAAATTGGTAAGCTGTGTCCTGTGACATGTGTAGTAAAAGCCAGAGTCAGGAAATCAAGGCAGGTAGTCTCCAGAGCCTGTTCTTTTTTTTTTTTTTTTTTTTTTTTTTTTTTTTTTTTTGAGCACTGCCCCTGGGTTTTCTCAAGACTAGAGCTCTACCACTCAAGCCTGAGCATCACTTCGGGCTTTTTTTCTATGTATGTAGTACCGAGGAATCAAACCTGGGCCTTTGTGTATGCTAGGAAGGCACTCTATCACTAGGCCAAACTCCCGGCCCCAGAGCCTATTCTTTTCAACATGTCCTAGACTGCATGCAGATGTATATGTAGATGGCTCATGTACAAATATGGGAGCAACTGATGGAAAAGTACCCAACTCCCAATGTTTGCTGTAAATGGGAATCTAGAACATTTCACATATAGAGTTTTGGATATATGCTTCTACTGAAAGACTTGCAAGGAGCTAATGGCTCCTTTGGTGGCTCACACCTAGAATCCTAATAATTCTGGAGGCTGAGATCTGGAGGATTATAGTTCAAAGCCAGACCAGGTAGAAAAGCCCTAGAACCCTAATAATTCTACAGGTTGAGATCTGGAGAATCATAGTTCAAAGCCAGACCAGGTAGAAAAGCCCATGGGACTCTATCTTGCACATAATCAATAGAAAAACGGACTGGGACTGGAGGTATGGTTCAGGTGATAGAGTGTCAGCTGAGTGAATGAGACTTTGAATTCAATTCCAATAATAATAATAACAACAACAACAACAACAGGACTAGGATATAGCTTAGTGGCAAAGTACTTGCCTAGCAAGTGCAATGCCCTGGGTTCAATCCCTAGTACCAAAACAACAACAACAACAACAGCAAATGGATTTCCAAGGAATGGGGAAATGACTCAAAATTTCATCAAGAGGATAGAGAATATCACAGATTATTTCGACAACAACACTCCAAAAGTTAAGGTTGAATGGGGAAAGGCTATTATTGATGCCAGGTATTATACCAGGAGCTCGGAGACAGAAAGATAAGATGTGCTTTGCCCTGAGAATTGAAAAGAAAAAAATGTGAGCCGGGTGTGATGGTTCACACCTGTGATCCTAGCTACTCAGGAGGCTGAGCTCTGAGGATCAAAGTTCAAAGCCAGCCAGGGCGCAAAAGGACCTGAGACTCTTATCTCCAATTAACCTCTAGAAAATGGGAAGTGGGGCTTGGCTCAAGGGTAAGGTGGTAGCCTTGAGCTGAAGAGCTCAGGGACAGCGCCCAGGCTGAGTTCAAGCCTCAAGACCCCCCCAAAACAAGAAAAAGAAAAAATGTGGCCAACCACTGGAGTGACTTATGTCTGTAACCTTAGCTACTTGGAAGACTGAGACTGGGAGAATTGCAGCCTGGGGGAAAATTCTAGAGACCCCTTTCCCAGCTGAGAACTAGATACCAGTTATCCTAGCCTAAAATAGGTAGTTCCTGCCAGATGAGCTACTGTTAGCACAAAAAAGGGCTGTGCATGACTAAAACGGTATAGCCCTGCCTAGCAGGTGTGTGGGGTTCTGAGTTCAAATCCTAGAACCACCATAAATAAACGAATGAATAAGAAATAAACCAAGTTGGATGCCCGGTGACTTTTGCCTATAATCCTAGCTACTCAGGAGGCTGAGATTTGAGAATCATGATTCAGAGCCAGCTCAGGCAAGAAAGGCTGTGAAACTCTTATCTCCAATAAGCTACTCAGAAATGGTGCTGTGGTTCAAGTGGTAGGGCACTAGCCTTGAGGAAAAGAAGCTCAGGGACAGCACCCAAACCTTGAGTTCAAATCCCAGGACCAGCCAAAAAAGAAAAGAAAAGAATAAATATTGTCTCATAACTATCATCACAACAATGACAAATATTTCTATAGCTATATTATTATGTTCTGAGACTGGACAGAGCACTCACAGGTGCTAACATATTGTTTTATGACATGCATCAGAAGAGGGCTATGGATACTCCCGATGTACAGATGCAGAGATGGAGGCATTGAGAGTTTAATTATTTGCCCGAGGTTACACAATTAGTAGGCCATAGAATCAGAATCAGAATTAAGGCATCTAGGTTCAGAATTTTCTCCTTGGCACTATGGTACAGTGGCGCCTAATACTGACAATCAACATATTGAACAAACATGAAAGAAAATATTGATGAACTTAGAGATATTATTAGGAGCACATGGCAGTCAGGAGCAGATATAACCTTCAAAGGCACTTCCCCAAGGTGACCTGCCTCCTGAAGCTAATCCCTAAAGTTTCCAGAACCTTCTCCAAAGTGCCACCAGTTTGAGTCCAATTGGGAAGCAAGTTCCTGCTCAAGGCATTGCATGCCTCTGTGAATGGAATGTTCAAGAATGATTCTGCAAGTCTGGGTGAGACTGTCACTAGAGCTTCCTCTTTGCTCTTGGTGAGTAAACTAGCCCCTTTGGAGCCTAGACACCAAGGTGCGAGGGAGCCAAGCAGTCACATGGAAAGGCCATGTGTCCATGTTCTGACCATAGTCCCAGCTGAGGCTGCACGTGACAGGCAGTAGGAGTGGACAAACATGTGAGAGAGTGAGAGTGAGTGAGCCAGAAGATGATTCTTCCTCTAGCCTTTAAATTGCCCCAGGCCAGAGGGAAGTGGACAAAGGCCAGCTGGTCCTACTGAATCCTGTCCAACCTGCAGATGAGTGAGCAAAAATTATGGCAGTTTTTGAGGTGGCTTTGTGACACAGAACTAGATCACTGGAACCTTATGTATTATGTATTTACATTTGCAGATTGCTTTTAGAACAGTTTGTTAAGTTTCAATAGAAATTCCTTTCCCTTTGCTGGGCAGGGTGGCTCATGCCTGTAATCTTAGCTACTTAGGAGGCTGATATCTGAGGATCACAGTTCAAAGCCAGCCTGGGCACTAAAGAACCTGAGACTCTTATCTCTGGTTAATCACTAGAAAACAGGAAGTAGGGCTGTGGCTCAAAGAGTAGGGCGGTAAGCCTTGAGCTGATCTAGGACAGGGCCCAGGCCCAGAGTTCAAGCCCCAGGACCCACCAAAAAAAAAAAATCCTTTCCCTTAATATATAATATATTTAGGAAAATATCTTCCCATCCCCATTTCCATATTCTTATAAACATACAAGATTTTCGTTGCTGCTGTGGTTGAGTTTAATCCTAGAATGGACAGAATGGAGAGGGGTACCAGTGGTTCATGCCTTCCTTCTGGGAAGGAAGGATTCTCTAAGAACTGTGATCTGAAGCCAGCCTGGGTAGACAGTTCTGACAGACTCATCTCTAATGAACCAGCAAAATCCAAAAGTGGAAGTGTGGTTCAAGTGGCAGAGCACAGCTTGGAGCAAAAAAGGCAAGTGAGAGCATGTGGTCCTGAGTTCAAGCCCCAGTTCGTGTGTACTCTTACATGTGCACACACACACACACCCCGCAGGTGGGGGCAAGGGATTAAGGGACAGAGGATTATCTCAATGACAGATCACTTGCCTAAATGTATGCAGCCTGGGGTTTGATCCCCAATATCCTACTTTTGTTGCACACGTAGTACCCAGGATACAGGGTAACAGTACACAGGCTAATTTGTATGTATTCCTGAAGGTCAGGTGGTGTTCAGAGCAGAGACTCCTAAGCATTAAAACCAGTGGGTCAGGGTAGAGACTCCTAATAGCATTCCAGAAAGATGGCTGGGAGAGGATGGAGCATGCCGCTGGTCAATCAAATACTTGGAAGATTCCAGTAGGGAGGGCTGGATGGAGGTTTGAAAGAGGAGGAAGGGGCTCTGCCATTCCCAAGAAGATACAAACTGTGTAACAGCTTGTGTGAGGGCTGTTCCCGGGGCCGCTGCTGGCTCGGCTGTAGTCCTCCATGCTCTCTCATGTCCTTTGGGTGTTTCTCAACTTGGCAAACTCTTTAGAAGCTTCCACATGGCCTCACAGGCGAACCTGTGGAGCTGGCCGTGGTGCTAACAGGAGAGCCTTTGTTAGTGGCAGGCTCAGCGATTACTCTTGTTTGTCTAGCCCAGTGCTGGTGTGGGAGGGTGTATAATGTTTGTGGGTTTCAGCAGAGAGAGATGGCAGGGTGGGCAAAGCAGTCCTTACTCAGGTGGGTGTGGGTGCCTGCGTGGGCAGTGAGGGGGGCCTCTCTTGTTTTGGGAGTATCTGTCTTCAAGATGTAGGCCCGGACAGAGATGAGACCAGGATCTGCAGGAAGGTAAGCAGAGTTTCTAATATTTTCATTTTTGTTTGCCAGTCCAGTCCTGGGGCTTGAACTAGGGCTTGGGCTTCGTCCCTGAGGCTAACTTTGCTCCAGGCTAGGACTCTACCACTTGAGCCACAACACCACTTCCAGCTTTTTCTGTGTAGTTTATTGTAGATAAGAGTCCTATGGACTTTCCTGCCTGGGCTGGCTTTGAATCATGATCCTTAAATCTCAGTCTCCTAGCCATCGCAGTGGCTCACGACTGTAATCCTAGCTACTCTGGAGGCTGAGATCTGAGGATCAAGGTTCTAAGCCAGGAGCAAAAGGACCTGAGACTATTTTTTTTTTTTGCCAGTCCTGGGCTTGAGCTCAGGGCCTGAGCACTGTCCTTGGACTTTCTCAAGGCTAGAGCTCTACCACTTGAGCCTCAGCACCACTTCCGGCTTTTTTCTATGTATGTGGTACCGAGGAATCGAACCCGGGTCTTCATGCATGCTAGACAAGCACTCTACCACTAGGCCAAACTCCCAAGGACCTGAGACTCTTATCTCCAATTAACCTCTAGAAAATGGGAAGTGGGACTTGGCTCAAGGGTAGGCCGGTAGCCTTGTGCTGAAGAGCTCAGGGACAGTGCCTAGACCGAGTTCAAGCCCCATGATCCACAAAAACCAAAACAAAACAAAAAAAACCTCAGCCTCCTGAGTAACTAGGATAACAGGCATGAGCCACCTGTGCCTGATAATATGGATTTTTTTAAAGCATAAGTTTTATGTTTTATTGTATATATTTAAGTTATATATACTATGAGATACATAGAAACCATTTTTTAAGGGTTTTAAGCTAGACAATTGATCTATGCCCATTCCATAATCCCAGCTATGGAGCAGAATGGCCCTGAACTAAAAATGAGACTCTATCTGAAAAATAACCAAGGCAAAAAAGGGCTTAAGTGCTAGAGTGCTTGCCTAGCAAACTTGAGGCCCTGAGTTCAAAATTCCAGTACTGCCAAAAACTCTTTCTTTTTTTTTTTGTGGGTCATGGAGCTTGAACTCTGGGCCTGGGCAGTGTCCCTGAGCTCTTCAGCTGAAGACTAATGCTCTACCACGTTGAACCACAGGGCCAGTTCCTGTTTTCTGGTGGTTAAATGGAGATAAGAGTTTCTCGGTCTTTAGTGCCTGGGCTGGCTTTGAACCTTGATCCTCAAATCCCAGTGTCCTGAGTAGGCAGGATTACAGGTGTGAGCCACCTCGTCTAGCTGCCAAGCTGTTTTTGTCGGTCATAGAGTGGGCCTGGTCGCTGTCTTTGAACTTTTTTTGCCAAGGCTAGGTCTCTACCACTTTGAGCCACAAAGTGATTTTTGTTTGGTTAATTGCAGATAAGAGTCTCATGGACTTCCTTGCCCCAGCTGGTACTGAATCATCATCCTCAAATCTCAGCCTCCTGAATAGCTGGAGTTACAGGCATCAGCCAGCAGTGCCCGAGTACTTTTTATTTTAAATTTTATTTATTTATTTATTGCTAGTCCCGGGGCTTGAATTCGGGGCCTGGGCACTGTCCCTGAGCCTCTGTACTCAAGGCTAGTGCTCTACCACTTGAGCCACAGCACAGTTCCGGCTCTTTCTGTATATGTGGTAACAAGGAATCCAACGCAAGGTTTCGTGCATGCTAGGCAAGCACTCTACCTAGGCCATGCTCCTGGCCCCTTAATTTTAATTTTTTATTGTTATTATAAAGGTGATATACAGAGATATTACAATTATATAAGTTAGGTAATGAGTACATTCCTTTTTGAACTATTTTTTTAGAGTGATTGCTTCTTTTATAACCTTTTTTTTTTTTTGGCAGTCCTGGGGCTTGAACTTGGGGTCTGGGCACTGTCCTTGGGCTTTCTCAAGGCTAGTGCTCTACCACTTGTGCCATAGCACTACTTCTGGCTTTTTTTGTGTATGTGATACCTAGGGCTTCATGCATGCTAGGCAGGCACTCTGCCACTAGGCCATGCTCCTGTCTGCCTCCCCCACTTTTTAGCTTTTTTTTTTTGGTCAGTCATGGGGCTTGAACTCTGATCCTGGGTGCTGTCCCTAAGCTCTTCAGCTCAAGACTAATGCTCTACCACAGGGTCACTTCCTGTTTTCTGGTGGTTAATTAGAGATGAGAATCTCATAGACTTTTGTGCCTGGCCTGGCTTTGAACCTTGATCACAGATCTCAGCCTCCCGAGTAGCTAGGATTACAGGGTTGAGCCACTATATCATAGTTTTTTGTTTTTTTGCCAGTCCCAGGGGGCTTGAACTCAGGGCCTGAGCACTGTCCTTGGGCTTTCACAAGGCCTAGTCCTCTGCCACTTGAGCCACAGCACCATTTCCAGCTTATTTCTATGTACGTGGTACCAAGGAATCGAACTCAGCCCTCCATCATATTTTTGACCTCAGTGTCCCTAGTGAATAATGAGTTGACCGTCTTTTCATGGGCTCATTTACTATCTGTAAACATCTGTGCATGTCTTTTTCCCATTTGTTAATTGTACTGTTTCATTTTCTGGTGTTGAGTTTTGAGAGTTTTCTATGTACTCTGGATGCAGAATATGTTTCTTTTGTTAGAAATATTATGTGTTTGGGCTGGGAGTTTGGCTGGCCTAGTGATAAGAGTGCTTGCCTAACATGCATGAAGACCTGGGTTCGATTCCTTAGTACCAGATACATAGACTGGAAGTGGGGCTGTGGCTCAAGTGATAGAGCACTAGCCTTGAGCTGAAGAGCTCAGGGACAGTGCTCAGGCCCAGAGTTCAAGCCTCATGACCAACCAAGAAAAAAACAAAACAAAACAATGTATGAAGAAAGGTACAGGTAGAGTTATTCATTCTAGTGTGGCCTCGAGTTCAAACTCCAGTACTACTAAAAGAGAAAAGAAAAAAAAAGTGGGGGAGAAACAAAGAAAGGAAGGAAAGAAGGAAAGAAGCAACAAAAGAAAGAAATACAGATAGATAGTAGGTAGTTAGATAGGACTCTGTTGTCTGTGCTTTCATTTTCTATCTACCTAGTTGTTGTTTTTTTTTTTTTTTCTGAGACTGGGATTGGTGCTGGCACTCTGCCACCTGAACCACACCTCTAACCCCCGGAGTCCTGTTTGAATGTTTGATTTAGGCAAGGGTCTAAGGGTGGAGGCAACAACCGTCTCTCAGGCTGGTTTACCTCAGTGTTCCCAGACCTCCTGTGCAGTCATGTGCCTGTCTCCCACGTGTGAGAGAGAAACAACAGAAAATTCTCCCAGCAGTCTCACTCATGGTAGAAATCAATTCAACTACCTACATGAGAGGTCTACGGTGTGTGTGAAGATGCACGTTATATTCCCTTCGGTTGTTAAGACTTTAGTTCCATTAAAAGAAAGCATGTACAGGGGCCGGGAGTTTGGCCTAGTGGTTAAAGTGCTTGCCTAGCATGCACGAAGACCCGGGTTCGATTCCTCGGTACCACATACATAGAAAAAAGCCGGAAGTGGTGCTGAGGCTCAAGTGGTAGAGCTCTAGCCTTGAGAGAAGTCCAAGGACAGTGCTCAGGCCCTGAGCTCAAGCCCAGGACTGGCAAAAAAAAAAAAAAGCAAGCATGTACAGAAATGGAGAGACAAACAGTGAACAAATGCAGCAGTGCTGCTCACTAGACACTATGGTGAAATGAACTGGACAATTTGTGGGTGAGATGGAAGGAGAAAAACTAGGAGAGAGCAAAGGACAGGGTAATATTATCCCAAAAGAAATGTATTCATGACCTGACTTATGTAACTATAACCCATCTTTATATCACCTTTATAACAACAATTTTAAAAATCTAAAAAAAAAAGCATGAATTTTAAAATAGGGTAGAAACACTAATGGACATTCTCTGTCCCTGGGTATCCTTATAGCAACCACATTCCAAAACATTAAGTTCTCTATGACCCCCAATCTCTACTGGAGTTTCATTAGCATCCCTAGTGTGCACTAAATCACTGAGCCCCTGGAAATCCTCAGCAGGCCCCTCATACAGGAAGGGATGGGTGCGCAGAAGAGGAGTCAGGTGCCTCAGAGACAAGACAACCTGAGGATAGAGTCACCAGTTTATTTCCCAGTGCTTCTGAGAGCTTGTGTACAAACAGCACAGTGAGCAACAAGCGACAGTGGTTAGGAAGGGAGATGGCATTTGACATGTTTGGAATGCCTCTTTTCAGTTTCAGTGGGGCCCACTGCCCCGGGTGAGGGTCAAGAGCGAGCAGAGTGAAGCCAGGCGCATCCTCTCATCCTCCGTGGACGCCGAGGATGAGAGGAAGAGGCTCTGAGGTCAGACTTCAGAGCCAGATGTCTGAGCTGCAGTCACCTCCTGGGTAGCGGAGTTCGTGGGCTAAGGCTGGGCCCAGGGGCTCCTTCCCAAAGTCCACAAGGAAGTTGGGGTTCAACTTCAGGCCCCCATTGACGGTGTCTACATCAATCTGCAACATCACAGAGCCTTCCCTGGTAGAATGAGGAAGTGGGTAAAGAAGGGGTGAGAGGTGACTGCTTCCTTCCTGTAATCTGAGTTTATGGGGGTGGGTTCCCCATGGGTCTTTAGCCAAATAACCCCTCTGAGAGAGGAAGGTGGGGGAGGTAAACCTCTTACCTGACTAGGTCAGGGTAAAACTGCTTGTCCCAGGCACTGTACAAGGATGTGGTGAGGTACAGACGCTTGCCGTCTAGGCTAAGCTGGATCATCTGAGGGCCTCCAGGCACCCGTTTTCCCTTGGGAAAGCCAAGGGTCAGACTTCAAGGCAGCACCCAGATCTGGGGAGGGAACTGCAGGCAGCACCCACATCCCCCACACATGCTCCCACGTGCCCGGCTTCCTCCTGGAGCATGGAGGCAAAGGGGGCATGCACAGGGAACAGTCCTCACCTTGACCACCAGTGGCTCTGGCGGGCACTGCAGCTCCCGGTCCTCTAGCACTTGCACGGGGCCTCCCTTAACAATGCTGCCCCCAAGGAAGATCTGGATGGGGAGGAGCAAGGGACAAAGTGGGGGGCAATAGTGAGAGGCACAGACATGGCAGGAAAAGCAGCTGGCCTCGGGCGGGTTTCCACCCCTTCCACACATGACCCTTTGTTCACTCATGGTTTCCACAGCCCTGAGCCTGATTCTTCCCTTGGCCCTCAGTTGTACTTTTCCCATTCCTCCCTCATCATCTTCCAGCTCCTTCACAGCCTTCTCTTCATCGCAGACTCCCCCCTCTTTCCCTTTCCTTGCCCAGTCCCTACCTGTCCCACGAGGCGGGGCTGGTGCGGGTTGGAGATGTCATACTGCCGCACATCTCCATGCAGCCAGTTGCTGAAGTAGAGGAAGCGGTCATCCAGCGACAGCAAGATGTCAGTGATCAAGCCTGGGAAAGTGGGTTCAGGTGCTCAAAGGCCTCTTGCTTCCCAGACTGGATTCAACCTCTGATTCCACCCCTACCAAGCACTCACCTGGCATTTCTGGCAGCATCCAGCCCTTCACTTTCTTGGGCGGCACCTGAATCACCTTCTCCACTGACCAAGTACCTCCCTACATCAGAGAGTGGAGGTAGGTTAGGAGGCAGACAGGGACACTCATCAGTCAGGAGCCAACAGAAACGGGGGACTTCTTGCCAGAAGGGTCTCCTCCCTGCTTCACCATGGCATGGCTGGCGCTTCTTATCAGAAGTGCCTGACTTACAAGATCACAAAATTGTTTGGGAATCAGTCAATTAATATGGCCAGTTAGGATTCAAGTGTGCTTGTGTGTGTGTGTGTGACAGTACTGGGGTTTGAACTCAGGGTCTCATGTCATCACTTGGTTTTTTACTCAAGCCTGGTTTCCAGTGTGTTCATGTTGAAATGTAATCCTCGTGAAGCATGAAGAGGTGGTACAGGGAGGATCTCTGAGAGGGGAACATCCATCCTGGGGGCCACAGAAGGCCCTCAAACGCATTTAGTCCAGTAGGTAGGCATGTAATGTTTCTCTTGTGTTTATTGGCTGTCTTCCTGTATTGATCATTATAAGTATTCAAATAGCCTTTGGCAGAGAGATGATCTCCCATCCCTGGGGATAGTTGGTGCATTATTTCCTGGATGGGTTTGTTATAAACAACATTTTCTCTCTTATACATGCCTCGGTCACCAGGTGGTACCCTGTGCTATCTCAAGACTCTGCAAAGAGTTACCAATAGCCCAAAAGCTAGTGGCTCACACCTGTAATCCTAACTAGTCAGGAGGCTGAGATCTGAGGATCACAGTTCAAAGCCAGCCCAAGGAAGAAATGTCTGTAAGACTCTTATCTCCAATTAACTACTAAACAGCTTAACATGGAGCTGTACCTCAAATGGTAGAGTGCTGTCCTTGAGTACAAAAGCTCAGGGACAAAGGTCAAGCCCTGAGTTCGAGTCTCAGGAACAGTATGCACCCCTTCACACACAAACCACCACTAGCAAGAAGGCTCTTACCAGATACCCCTCCTCAACCTTGACTCTTTCAATCTCTAGACTCACGAGTGAAATCAATCTCTAGTCTTTATTCCCTGTCTGTGATGTTTAATTGTGGCAACAGAAAACAGACTCAGATGAGAGGGGGATGAGTCTGGCACTGAGAGAAGAGAGCCAAGGCATGTGGCCTTGTTTCTGTTCCTGGAGAAGCCTGAGCTGGTGGAAGCAGGGAGCAGGGCTCTGAAGCCTGGGCACAGGTGCTGAGCCTGCTGGGAGGGGCACAGGTACCTCATTCTTGTAGAAGTGCTGGATGGTGGAGCTGAGGGCACAGCCCACAAAACCATGGGCAGCATCTGGGTTGTGCAGGAAGCGGACCTCCAGGGGAGCCAGCCCGTCTTTCATATGCAGGGTCTGGATGATCTCATGGCGCTGCCAGTCCCACACATGGATGCTGCTTCCATACCGTCCTGGAGTGAGGGTGACACCCAAGAGTGGCCTCAGAATCAGGGCCAGGGGTAAGGACTAGGGCAGAGGGTTAGACAGTGGGTTCAGGGGACATAAACAAATCTTCATTACTCCAACAGTCTGGATCTATAGGAGGAGGCAAAGAGGGGTGTAGGTCTGGAGTGGGGCTTGGGAGAAGACCGCTCCTGCCTGGCCCAGCGTGGTCCTCACCTGCTTCTGCGTCAGCTGGATTGAAGCCATCTTTCAGGACATTAGGAGGGCCCCACTCAGTGCTGATCATGACATTGTGTCGAGGCTGGTACCAGAAGTCGTAGCCCATGGGGGCAGCGCCCCCAGGCCGCTCCCACGACCCCTTCACCTCAAAGGTCTCCCCATCCAGGAGCACGAAACCTCCTGTGCAGGGGAGGAGGAGGAGAGTAAGGTTGAGGTAGAGACTCCTCCCGCCCAGTCCTTATCTCTAAAGCTCCTCTGCCCACCGCCCTGGTTCTGCCAGCTCCTTAAATTCACAGGTCCTGGGCCGGGAGTTTGGCCTAGTGGTTAAAGTGCTTGCCTAGCATGCATGAAGACCCGGGTTCAATTCCTTGGTACCACATATAGCAAAAAGCTGGAAGTGGTGCTGAGGCTCAAGTGGTAGAGCTGTAGCCTTGAGAAAGTCCAAGGACAGTGCTCAGGCCCTGAGCTCAAGCCCAGGACTGGCAAACAAACAAACAAACAAACAAACAAAAAAAACAAATTCACAGGTCCAAAAGATCCCTCTCAGAGCCAGCCAGGCGGGAGGTGATGCTCCTGCCTTGCCTTCCACCTTTATCCCCAGACTACAGAGGCCATTGTTTTCTCCCTCTGACCCAAGAGAACTTTCTAGAATTCAAAACCTGGGCTTTTCTTGCCCAGTTTCCTACAGCTATAGCAGGATTCTTCCCAGGGTCTACATTCTACTCTGTTCCCTGCATTTTCCCCCTCATAGAGCAGGTATTTCTCTGTTACACGTTGCTCCTTTGCTGAGTATGTTATGGTGCCTTGACACATCTTTGCAATTGCAGGCAGCTGTCTACTCCTAGGCATTACTAAAGGTGCATCCTTTCCATCAGGACAAGGCAGTCAGGTGACATCTAGTGTAGTCACTGCATGGCCTAATCCATATCCCACTCGGCACCTGTACATGGAGGTCTCTGGTGCAGTGTGACAGAGGCAGTAGGTATTGGGGATTAGGACATAGATTCTGGAGGCAGAAGCCAAGTGTGACGGTGCATGCCTGTGATCCCAACACTCAGGAGGATTGCACTGTGTGTGGCTAGTATGATGCTTAAAAAAGAATAAAAGAAAAGCTGGGAGTGTGGCCTCCTGTTGAGCCAGCCGACCTTGAATGGAAAACCTCAGTATTACCGAAAACCAACGATTCTGGAGCCAGATGGCTGGATTTGAGTTCCAGCTCTGGAATTTATTGGCTATGTGACCTTGGGTCAGTCACTTAAATAGTCTGTGATTTAGTATTCTCACCTGCAAAATGAATTTTAATGGGCCGACCTCATAGATTGTATCTAGTACACAGTAGACATTTTGTAAGTGTCAGACTTGATCATAACCATAAATGAGGTAAAGACTCTCAGGGACCCGAGCTCGGTGGCTCACACCTGTAATCCTAGTTACTCAGGAGGCTGAAATCTGAGGATCATAGTTCAAAGTCAGCACAGGCACTAAAGAACATGAGACTCTTATCTCCAATTAATCACTAGAAAAGGGGGAGGGGTAGTAGGCTGGTAGCCTTGAGCTGAAGAGCTCAGGGACAGCACCCAGGCCCAGAGTTCAAGCCCTATGACCCACCCCCTGAAGAAAGACTCTCAGGAACTGAGAAACTTGCTCATAATCCATGAAGACTGGTATTAAGTATGTGTATTTTCTGGGGCCATGAATCCATTTGTATTCCTCAAGAGCTTCTGCTTGCCAGGCAGTTCTGTAGCACTGAGCCACTCCTGTTCTTCACTGCACTGGTCATACACAGGTATGACAGGTGAATGATATTGCATCTAGCTTCATCCACTGTGATGTAGTATCGCAGACTTTTCTTGAACTTTTCTAGAATCATGGCCTAGAACCATGATCCTCTTGATTCTAGCTTTCCATGTAGCTTAGTATAATAGACATGTGTCATTGTGCACAGCTGTTGTCTGAAAGTGTTTCTCAAACTTTTCTACTGACACTGTCATGATCCTCGAATCTCAGCTTCCTAAGTAGTTAGAATGACAGGTGCTAGCCACCAGTATCCAGCCCATTCTGGCTATACTTCAAACTTCAGTTTAGGTTCATCTTCATAGGAATGCCCAATACAATTAAAGTTACTTGCTAACTTTTTTTTTTTGTTTCCAGTCCTGGGCTTGAGCTCAGGGCCTGAGCACTGTCCTTGGACTTTCTCAAGGCTAGTGCTCTACCACTTGAGCCTCAGCATCCACTTCCAGCTTTTTTTCTATGCATGCGGTACCGAGGAATCAAATCCAAGTCTTCGTGCATGCTAGGCAAGCACTCTACCACTAGGCCAAACTCCTGGCCCCTACTTGCTAACTTTTAAAGCATTGGATGGTTCTCACCAGCTGGCTTTCCCCCATTCTCTATCCTATAGCTCCCCAAGCTTGGGATCTGTTCCCCGCATACATACAAATGCCACGCCCTCCCCCCAGCTACATTAGCTTTCACAAGCTGACAGTGCCAGGGGATACCTTTGCCATTGCCCTTAAGGTCTCCCAAGGTGCTGATCATCAACTCCCCGCTGGCCAGGCAATGGCTGGTATGCAGGCAGCTCACATCGCATTTAGCTTGAATCTCCTTGGCCTCGATGACCTAGACAGGGGTGGGGAATGGGGTCAGAATTTTACATAGCCTGGAGTCCCTATTCTCTATCCCCACACTCCCCTATTTTATTGGCTTTTTTCCTTTAAAAAAAAAATTAAGGAGCCATGTGCCAGTGGTTCATGTCTGTAATCCTAGCTACTCAGGAGGCTGAGATCTGAGGATCCCAGTTCAGAGTCAGCCCAGGCCGGCAAGTCTGTGAGATTTTTTTTTTTTCCAGTTCTGGGCTTGAGCTCAGGGCCTGAGCACTGTCCTTGGACTTTCTCAAGGCTAGAGCTCTACCACGTGAGCCTCAGCACCACTTCCGGCTTTTTTTCTATGTATGTGGTACCGAGGAATGGAACCCGGGTCTTCATGCATGCTAGGCAAGCACTTTAACCACTAGGCCAAACTCCTGGCCCCATCTGTGAGATTCTTATGCCCAGTTGACCACTAAAAACTCAGAAGTGGAGCTGTCACTCACATGATAGAGTTTTAGCCTTAAGCTAGAACAGTGCCCAGGCCCTGAGTTCAAGTTCCAGGACTAGTGTGCACATGTGCATGAGTGCATGTGCACACACACACACACACACACATACACACACACACACACACACACACACACACACACACACACAAATTACAGGACATTTCAACAAAAAGAAAAAGAATTGAAGGAAATTTCAACAGCTCTCTCCCCACAGGAACATGGTACAGAATCTGGTAACTTCTACAGAACAGCAAGGGAAAGTCAGCCTGCTAAAGATGTCCTTCTAGTGGAAGGCCTGGAGGCTCCAGCCTCAGGGAAACTGAGCTCTTCATTGGGTGTGGGGGCGGGGGAGGTAAACTGGATCTCTTCCTTCTCTGTAAAAGAAGCCTCTTCCCTCTCCTCTGGCATTCTGGCTGAGCAGCTGAGTAATGCCAGCTCAGCGTGCCTCGGTAACTCTTCTCAAGCCTGCCCTCCCTGCCCCCTCTCTGCTGCTGACCCTGACCCTGTGTCGGAGCAGGCAGCAGCTCAGTTGGGGCTGACTTCCCACCCATGGCGGGTTAGAGCTCCCAGCTGAAGAGCAGAGAACATGCCTTGTGCAGCTTAGGGGCGCGGGGCTCGGAGCCCACGTCCACTATGTAGACGCGGGAGGAGATGAAGCAGGGCAGCACCAGTTTGTTGCGTGACTTGCTGCTGTCCCCGAAGCAGCTGCTGCAGGTGTTCCAGCCTGAGTGATGCAGCTCGTCTTTCAGGTAAGGCATGGGCAGCCGGTGGATGACCTGGAGAGAGGCAGCAAGGCCGGGGGTGCTCACCAGGTAAAGCCTCAGGGGCTCCCCCACCACCACCCCTGCCTGACAGCACAGCACAGATTGGGTCTCTACACTCCCTTTGTCCCACAGGCAGCCTTGTGCAGTGAACAGCGAGAACAAAGGATGGAGTTAGGGAGGGACGGCCCTGGCACCATGCCCAGGGGTAGAGTCCTGGAGGTGCCAGTGTCCACACCCTGCCTCACCTGGCTATACTGGGGTGACCTGGGGTCCACGTCCACTGTAGCCACATAGTCCGGGGCCTCAATGCCCGTGTTTCGGTAAATACAGGGTAGGTAGAGAATCTCCTCTCGGGGTCCTGGGGTGGGGTGGGGGGAAGTAGCCAGTGGGGTGGTAGGTTAGGAAACGGTGGAAGCTTACATGCACCAGGGGACTAAAGCCAGGCCTGAGGCTCCCAACCCTACCAGCCATGGGGGCAGTGGAGGGAGGGACACTGGCTCTCACTCATTGGGCAATTACCTTTCATGGCTTCCAGAGGGGTGGGGTAGCCAGGGCCACACTTGGAACATTTTGTAGCTGTGGAAACAATGGGGCATGTTGGCAGCCGGCCTGCACGGGAGGATAAAGGCTCCCTTTTCTGCTTACCTGGCTGGCTGGCTTGGGCAGACCAGCTCTGCCCAGGTTCTCACTCCAGCCCCACCACCCGGTCACCTGTACCTGTGGTGAGCATGTGGCAGTGGAGCTGGAGGTGGGTTAACACTGTAGTGGGGTTTAGGAGGCAAGCCAGGCCAAGCACAGTAGAGGCTGTGCTTGTGCCTAGGTATGCCTAATAGCCTAGCACTGCCTAGCCATAGGAACTTGAGCAAGTTACCTAATCCTTAACCTCAGCTGCTACTTTGTCTGTGGAAAGAGGATAATGAGAGCACCACACATGGGGCTGGGAGTGTGAGGCCTAGTGGTAGAGCACTTGCCTAGCATGCACAAAGCCCTGGGTTTGATTCCTCAGTACAGCCAGAAATGGCTCTGTGGCTCAGGGGTTGAGTGCTAGCCTTGAGAACAGTTCCTAGGCCCTGAGTTAAAGCCCCAGGACTGGCCAAGGCGAAGGGGGCGGGTGGAGAGACTACCACACAAATATACTAGTTGTGTTCTCTTGTAATCCCATCATTAGGGAAGCTGAGACAAGAGGATAGAAAGTTCAAGGCTACCCTGGGCTATATAGTGAGACCTAGTCTCAAAAACATAAGGACTGGAGAGATAGCTTTGGGACAGAGCACTTACCTAGCACATGCAAGACTCTAATCTCCAGCACCATAAAACAAACCAAACAAGCAAATAATGGAACTGTTCTTGGGGAACTGCACTTAGGGAGAAAGTAGCATGCTGAGTCAAGGTGGGTGGGGGCCTTTGGCTCATACCTCTAATCCTAACTACTCAAGGGGCTGAGATCTGAGGAACACAGCTGGAAGCCAGCTTGGGCTGAGAGCCTTATCTCCAATTAACCACTCAAGAACCAGAAGTAGAGCTGCAGCTCAAAGTAGTAGAGTAGGGGCAGCACCTATGCCCAGAGTGCAAGCCCCACAATGGACAAAACAAAAAACAAACTCAGGCACATGCCCAGGCTCCCAGTGCAAGCCCATGACAGATGGAAAAGGAAAGAAAAAGAAAAGAATGTAGGGTGTTGGGCTCAATACTCTCCACCAAGGCACTTCACTGGCAGGGGCCAGGCTTCATTCCTGCTTCTCTCTCCCTGGTCCTGAGCCAGGCTGCTGGTCACATCCTGAGGTTATATAACTGAACCAGGGGAGGAGACTGGAGGTCAAGGCTGGGTGCCGGTCCACTTTCTGCCTCCTCCCCTCTGCCTGGAGAAGGACAGCCCTCTCAGAACCTGGGAAGAAAGGTCATGTTGACCACTGGAAAAAAGTTGCCTCTGAAGGACAGTGGCCAGGACCCAAAGCTGAGAAGTTCGGGACTTGCTAGGAAAAGGAGTTGAAGGACATCTTGGGGGAAGCTGCAGGGTAAAAGAAATCCTGGAGTGGAGTTCCCTGCCAAGTCTCATGGCCACAAGTGAGAATCCTGGAGTAGTCAGAGTGGAGCCTCTACCAGTGCCTGGGAGCCAAATGACTTAGGAGACCAGGAGGCAGCAACAGCATTCAATTCCAGAAGCCTGACTTCCATTTTCTTTCATTTCCCCAAAGCAGGTGATAGTATAATTTACCTACTTCTCCAGCTGGATTTTAAGATAACATAGTCAGGGCTGGGAGTTTGGCCTAGTGGTTAAAGTGCTTGCCTAGCATGCACGAAGACCGGGGTTCGATTCCTTGGTACCACATACATAGAAAAAAGCCAGAAGTGGTGTTGAGGGTCAAGTGGTAGAGCTCTAGCCTTGAGAAAGTCCAAGGACAGTGCTCAGGCCCTGAGCTCAAGCCCAGGACTGGCAAAAAAAAAAAAAAAAAAAAAAAAAAAAAGATAACATAGTCAAAAGCACTTTTCCAAGTAAGAGAAAATATAAAAAGGAAATGTGTAGCAATATGAGTTACTAAGACAATGTATGCAAAAGTTTTTCATGCAGCTGAAATAAAGGTTATAAAAATAGGAGTAGGTTGCCAGAGGAGGGAGAACATGTTATCCATGCTCAGAGAAAGAGGAAAAGGCCAGAGAAAGGGGACCGGGGTGGGGATGGGAGGGGGGGGAGAGAACCAGTGAGAGAGATAAAGTGAGAGGAAGAAAGAGAGGAGATAATGAGAGAGGAGAGAACCAGAGAGGGGGGAGGGAGAGAGAAAAAGAGAGAGTGAGGGAAAGAGAAAGAGAGAGAGAGAGAGAGAGGGAGAGAGGGAGAGAGAGAGAGAGAGAGAATACCAGTCTCAATGAATAGAATTTGAGGCTTGTTGCTGTTAGCAGGGTTTGGCATGTGATTCCAAGGAGAGAGAAAAGAAGTTGCTGGGAACAGGAGGGAGATTCATAAACTTCAAGACATCAAGATAGAGACAAATACTACAAAGAGAGTGAGAGATGTAAAGATGTCGTGAAAGCATGGCTCTTTCCACAGCATCTGCCAGGCAGCTCTGTCTCTCTCAGTCTTCCCAAGTGTCAGACTCCTAAGTCTACTCCAGTTGCAGCGAGTATCTCTTCTGCTTGAGGGGGTTATAATGCCCCCCCCCTCAGCATTTCAAGCAAGGTATCTGACCATTTTGAGTTGGCAATAAACTCAGGCAAAAGCTCAGTGGATTTTCTAGGCTAGCCCAGAGAAGAACCAGCTCCAAAGGGACAAAAAACAGGTCCCCAGGAGCAAACAGAAGCTCGAGGGACTCATTTTGTTCCCTGATAGTATGGAGCTTCTAGAGACCCACACCCCAAAGCCTGGCATTGCCTACAACTCTCCCAAGGAGAAGCTGAAACCAGGACTGCCTGCCTCCTCCATCACTGCTGCGCTACGAATCTGCTTATTTGCTACAGGAAGCCCCTCTCCTGCTGAAAGAGCAGGAGGATCCCAGGACCACCCTTCCCAGCCATCCCTCTGTCCTTCTTCAGAACGTAGCCAAAGCTGGTGTGTGCACTGTCTAGGTTTGATGAGTTGTGCTTGCCTCTCTGTGTGTAAGTGTGGACACACGTCTACGTGTGTGCGTTTGTGGTACAAAGATAAATCCAGCTCCTCTTCCTCTGACTGCTCCCTCCCCCTGGTTTTGGATCATTTCTGGAAGGAAGACCCTACTAGGATCTGGCACCGGGTAGGCACTGCACAGTCTTACCCATGCTGCTGCTGGCTGGTACAATTTGGTCCTGGATGGTTTGCTAGGAGAGGGCAGAAGCCAGGTACAGTGCTGTCCTTGTGTCACAGGCTGGCTGTGTTGTTGAAGGGGCAAAGGGAGGGAATTTATGCAAGTGTTAGGGGGATGGGTGAGGCGAGGCGAGGGGAGGGACTGGGCTGCAGTCCAGGGCAGGAGGCCAGAACACGCTCAAGTGGCTTGACTGCTGGTGTTTGAGTTAAGGGGTGTGTGTGTGTGTGTGTGTGTGTGTGTGTGTGTGTGTGTATGTGTGAACTTGGGCACATGCAGCTTGGTCTGTGCCTTCAGTAGGTGCCTGGGCATGGTGTGTGTGTGTGTGTGTGTGTGTGTGTGTGTGTGTGTGTGCGCGCGCGCGCGCACGTGCACGCGCATGCTCCTAGGTAACTGTGTGTTCCTATGTGTGTACAGTGTGCATTTGTGTAGGTGTGTGTGAACTTGTGTTTATGACTGTATGTGTGCACATACCTGTGTCTGAATTTGTGTATATTTGTGTGTGACTGTGTGCCTGTCATAGTATTCATGGCCTGTGCAAGCATGTACACACGTATTTGTGTGTCTCCAAATGTTCATCTACATATTTGGTCAGGACTCTTGGCATTGTGGGGTACCCAGGGATATGAGCCCGTTTGTCTCTCTTTCATAGCCAGGGTCTGCTCTGCCCTACTGTCCTTATTTCAGACACAGATGCTCCAAAAGACACAGGACTATGTCTTCCTTAACTATGTCTTCCTGCCCTGGCTGCCCCAACAGAGCTGGGCTTGAGGGAAGATCCAAGTTCTACTTTTCTCAGAGCTATTCAGTTTGTTTGCCCCGAGCTGAGCTTTGAAGTAGAAGAAAGGAGGCAGTGCCCATTATTATCCTCATTACCCTCATAAACCTCAGGAGGTGAAAGTGGAGTACCTCCCCCTCATCTCCCAGTCTGATGCCTCAGCAGGCCCCAGGGGCTGGAGGGCAGAGTGTGAGGGTAGCCCAACACACGCCAGCCACTGTTCCTAGCTGAGCCATGACAGTTAGAAAACCCTCAGGGTCCCTGTCTATCTTGGAAGATGGATCCCTCCAGCCAAAAGAGTCGGGGGCTCTCCAGGTGGCATGCCCTCCTGGGGCCGGGCACATGACTGCTGCTTGCAGAAGAGGTGGACACAGGGTCATTCAAGGCAGGTGTGAGGCCTGATCCCGTTAACTTGCTCTGAGGCTGCTAGTGGTGGAAGAGTTGGATCAGAGACAGAACAAGAGAATCCTCCCAACCTGGTCTGAGCCTTAGAGCTAGGGGCTCTCTTTCCTGAGCACTGGCTGCTTGCCCAGGGAAACCCCTGTCCCCTCTCTTCAGGAAATCTGCTGACGCTGTGTCTGCAGAAGCCACTTTCATCTCCTTGGATGAAAGCTCTACTATGAGGTTTTTATTGGATAGGGAAAAGGGTACAGTTTGGGCTTGAGAGCATTGCCAGGAGAAAGGGCTACAGGTATCGTTAAAAGAAAGGAGAAGCCTTTGAGGGGACAGATGCAGCTTGTGGGATGCTTGTGTGAAGCTTTGTGTGATGCTTCTGGTACAAGAAGCTAGAGTTATACTAATAAGCCAACATTTCTTTCTTTCTCTGTCTGTCTCTCTCTCTTTTCTCTCTCTATGTCAGACAACTCAAGGCCTGGGCACTGTTTCTGAACTATTTTGCTCAAGGCTAGCATTCTACCACTGGAGTTACAGCTCCACTTCTGGGGTTTTGGTAGTTAATTGGAGATAAGAGTCTTGCAGACTTCCTGCCCAGGTTGATCCCCAGACCGCAAGCTTCTACCTAGCTAGGATTATAGAAATGAGCCACCATTGCACAGTGAGGAATCTCTTTGAACTAAACAACTGTGTATGGATCACTTATATACATTTATTATGTCCAAAAAGGAAGAAGCCAGGTGCTGGTGGCTTCTGCCATAATCCTAGCTCTCTCAGGAGGCTGAGATCTGAGGATCATGATTTGAAGTCAGCTGAAACAGAAAAGTCTTACCTCAAATAAACAATTCAGAAGTGGTTCTATGGCTCAAAGAGTAGAGCACCAACCTTGAGCCAAAGCAGGTGAGGGATAGTGAGTGTTCAGGCCCTGAGTTTAAGCCCCAGTACCAGCACAAAGACAAAGAAAGAAAGGAAGGAAGGAAGAAAGGAAGGAAAGAAAGAAAGAAAGAAAGAAAGAAAGAAAGAAAGAAAAAAGAAGGAAAGCAGAAGAGAGAGAGAGAGAGAGAGAGAGAGAGAGAGAGAGAGAGAGAGAGAGAGAGAGAGAGAGAGAGAGGAGTCATGGCATTTCTAAACCCTAGAGAGCAGGGGAGCAAAATGACCTTGAGCCTGATAGCAGTGGCTCACATCTGTAATCCTAGCTACTCAGGAGGCTGAGATCTGAGGATGGAAGTTGGAAGCCAGCCAGGGCAGGAAAAAGTCCATGAGATTCTTATTTCCATCTAACCACGAAAAAGGAAGAAGCAGAGCTATGGCTCAACTGGTGGAGTGATAGTATTGCGCAAAAAAGCTCACAGATAGTGCCTAAGCTCTGCGTTCAAGCCCTAGTACTGGCACAAAAACAAAACAAAGAAACCTAGGCCTTGTGCCTGTTCCCCTGGTTTTCATCACGTAAGATCATGTACCCATCAAGGAAGGAAGACTATGTTTCTCAACTCTTGGATCTGTCCTCTGTCACCACTGTGTGTGTGTGTGTGTGTGTGTGTGTGTGTGTATGTGTGTGTGCGTGCATGCATGTACACACATGCGTGTGCCTATATTGGAGCTTGAACTAGGATTTTGTGCCCTTGATTGACACATTTACTCACAGCTGGAGCTCTACTATCTGAGCCAACCTCCAGTTATAGCTTTTTGTTGGTTAGCTGAAGATACAAATCTTAGATTTGTCTGCCTGGGTTGGCTTTGAACTGTCATCTTCAGATTTGAGATTGAGGAGCTAGAACAATAGGTATGAACCACTAGTGCCCTGTTCTTATTTTTTTTTTGCCAGTCCTGGGCTTGAGCTCAGGGCTTGAGCACTGTCCTTGGACTTTCTCAAGGTTAGCACTCTACCACTTGAGTCTCAGCACCACTTCTGGCTTTTTGCTATGTATGTGGGGTACCGAGGAATCGAACCCAGGTCTTCGTGCATGCTAGGCAAGCACTCTACCACTAGGCCAAACTCCTGGCCCCTCTTATGTCCTTTTTACCTTGCATAGTCATAATGAGGCCATCAAAGTCAGCCTTATAGCTGGGTGTGGATGTATCCTGTTGCACTGGGGCACAGGGTACATCAGTTAAGGTACATCTTTATGGGGATAACCGATACAACTAAAGTTACTTACTAACTTTTAAAATAGTGGATGAAGGGGCCGGGAGTTTGGCCTAGTGGTTAAAGTGCTTGCCTAGCATGCACGAAGACCCGGGTTCGATTCCTCGGTACCACATACATAGAAAAAAGCCAGAAGTGGTGCTGAGGCTCAAGTGGTAGAGCTCTAACCTTGAGAAAGTCCAAGGGCAGTGCTCAGGCCCTGAGCTGAAGCCCAGGACTGGCAAAAAAAAAAAATAGTGGATGAAGCCAGATGCTGATAGCTCATACCTGTAATCCAGCTACGTAGGAGGCTGAGATCTGAGGAATGGGGTTCAAAGCCATCCTGGCAGGAAAGTCTGTAAGAATCTTATATCCAATTAGCTATCAGAAAACTGGAAGTGGCCCTGTGATTCAAAAAGGTAGAGTGCTAATCTTGAGCAGAAAAGTCCCTAAATTCAAGTCCCATGGCTGACAAAAACAAAACAAAACAAAATTCATGAGATGCTATTTGAAAAGTAAAGTAAAAAGGTCTAAGAAAAGAATAAAAAAGGGCTAAATGTGTGTCTCAAGTGGTAGAATACTTGCTCAACAAGTTTAAAAGGTCGTGAGTTTAAACTTCAGTACTAAAAAATAGAAATCAGTCTCCCATACACAGTGGCCTCGCAGGGGAAACCTCGTGGAGATGGTTCCTTGCACGCACTTACCATCTCCTAAGCTATTTGCACTCACCCTGCCTTCATCCAGAACCTCCGGCCTTTCTCCTCTCCTCAGGTCTCCATTTCCTACCTTCTCTCTATTCTCATGTTTTTGGCTTGAGCTAGCTCACCATCTAAGATCTGCCAGGGGAAGAAATCCCCACCCCACCTTCTTAATACAAGTTCTTGAGGTGGGCGCTGGTGACTCACACCTGTTATCCTAGCTACTCAGGAGGCCAATATTTGAAGAACACAGTTTAAAGCCAGCGTAGCCAGGAAAAGCTGTGAGATTCTTATCTCTAATAACTACCAAGAAGTTGGAAGTAGTCCTGTGGCTCAAAGCTAAAGAACACCTGCAAAAAAACAACAACAAGGGCTGGAAGTCTGACCTAGTGGTACAGTGTTTGCCTAGCATGCACAAAGAGCCGGGTTTGATTCCTCAGTACCACATGCACAGAAAAAAAAGCCAGAAGAGGTGCTGTGGCTCAAGTGGTAGAGTTCTAGCCTTGAGAAATCCCCCCCAAGGACAGTACTCAGGCCTTGAACTCAAGGCCCAGGACCATCAAAAAAATTAAAAAAAAAAATAAAAACCACTACCACCACCAACAAACTTCAAGCTCTGAACCTGCACCAAAAAAAAAAAAAAAAAAAAAGAAAGAAAGAAAGAAAGAAAGAAAGAAAAAAAGAAAGAAAAGAAAGCGAGAAAAGCTAAGTGACAGTGCCCAGACCCCAAGTTCAAGCCCCAGTACTGAAACAACAAAAGTTATTGAGTCATTAACTCCCCCAAAAGAAGCTTATTTTGTTGTTGTTTTTGGGTGTGTTGTTGACCACCAGTTCTTTCACTGATCCTGTTCTCTGACTTGGCTGCATTCAGTGACTTCTCTCTCTTTTTTTTTTGCCAGTCCTGGGCTTGAGCTCTACCACTTGAGCCTCAGCACCACTTCTGGCTTTTTCCTATGTATGTGGTGCCAAGGAATCGAACCCAGGTCTTCATGCATGGTAGGCAAGCACTTTAACCACTAGGCCAAACTCCTGGCCTTCAGTGACTTCTCTACAGCACCTCTAACCTCTTCCTGCTGCTTTCTCAACCATATTTTGCTGTAGAGCCAGCCAGCTGGCTGGGGAAAGCTGGGCTGAGGAAGGAGGGAGGAGGCCAGTGCCTGAGAGGGTCTTCCTTTCTGGTACAGACAAAAGAGCCTGGGCTTTGGGCAGCAGCATCTGCTAAGACCTGAGTTTGTTTCTCAGGAACAAAGGTCTTCCTTTCCAATCTGATTTGCCCTTCCCTCACAGAAGTGGAGCACACCAGCTCAGGATTCACAAGCAAGAGCTGTGACCAGGGAGCATTTCAAGCTGAGTTGGCACCCTCTCCCCCAGAACAGTGTGTGCAGAAGGCCGGGCTAGCTGAGGCATTTTTGTTGTTTGGTATCCAGAAAGCATTAGAGCTCTGGGCCTGGTTATCAGGCTGGTGATTGCGTAACTGCTGCTTAGGAACTTTAGCCCTGTCCCTTCCTTCAACAGAAAGTGGAATGTGGGTTGTGGAGTGTGTGTGTGTGTGTGTGTGTGTGTGGTGTTTTTGTGTTTGTGTATGATGTGGGAGGTAGGAGGAGGGGGTTGGACATCAGGATTCTTGGGGTGCATCTCCTTCTTACTACCCTCAGACAGATTTGGGAGGCATCTTTCAACCAATCTCAAATCTGTTAACAGGGGTGGCAGAAAAGTGAGGGAAATAAACTAAATCCTATGAAGAGAAGAGAAGGAGATGATGCAGTTACCTTTCACTGGACACTTTGTGGTTCATAATCTATAATCCTAGCCAGGCTTGAGCAAAAAAGGTAAGGGACAGTGCCCAGGCCCTTAGTTTCAGCTCCAGTACTGGCACAAAGAACTAAGTAGGAGAAGGGGAAGAAGGAAGAAGTAAAGGAAGAAAGGAAGAAGGAAGAAAGGAAGGAAGGAAGGGAAGAAAATCCAATTGAGCTGAGCACTGAGTTGGGCTGAGTTTCTGAGGATCATAGGTTTTTTTGTTTTGTTTTGTTTTGTTTTTTTGGCCAGTCCTGGGCTTGAGCTCAGGGCCTGAGCACTGTCCTTGAACTTTCTCAAGGCTAGAGCTCTACCACTTGAGCCTTAGCACCGCTTCCGGTTTTTCGGCTTTTTTCTATGTATGTGGTACCAAGGAATCAAACCCGGGTCTTCGTGCATGCTAGGCAAGCACTCAGCCACTAGGCCAAACTCCCGGCCTGAGGATCATAGTTTGAAGGCAGCCAGGGCAGGAAAGACCTTTAGACTCTTTTTTTTTTTTTTTTTTTTTTTTTGCTGGTCCCGAGGACTGAACTCAGGGACTGAGCACTGTCCTTGGGCTTTCTTCAAAGAGAGCTCTACCACTTGAGCCACAGCACCACTTCCAGCCTTTCTATGTATGTGAAACCAAGGGATTGAACCCGGGTCTTCGTGCATGATAAGCAAGCACACTTACCTCTAGGCCAAACTCCCAGCCAGATCTTGAGACCCATCTCCAATTAACTACCAAAAAGCTGGCAGTGGAGCTCTGTGGTAGAATACTAGTTCTGAGCAAAAAAGTTAAAAAACAGCTCCTAAGCCCTGAGTTCAAGCCCCAGTACTGGCACAAAAGGAAACAAACAAACAAACAGGTACAGAAAAGCATCAGACATATCCGTCAAATTGTCAATGCCTTCTTATCATCTTAAAGGAAACAGCCGAAAAGTCAGGCGACCACAGACCTGGCATTTCATTCCTGTCCCCATTGCAGTGATAAATGCTAACCTGTGGAATTCCTCCAAGGAGATAATGGTCAAGCCTGTGATTTGGAACTATTTTAACTATGCATATTTTTCCCACCCCATCCCTCCAATTCTCCCTGTTTGACTGTACTCCTGAAGAAGGCTGAAGATGTACTGAAGAGCTGTCAACCCTTGGCTTCCGTGTAATAACTCTCCTTTCTCTGCTCTTCTGCGCATCTTTATGGGAGTCGGTGGCAGGACCTCACTGGGGACTCCTGAGTTTTGGGCCTGGGGACCTAAAATCTCAGTTTCCATACCATCTTCATTTTACCTCTGAGAAAACTGAGGCTTAGGAGGGGCCAAAACTACTGACAGATGGCAGAGCTAGGTTCTCAGCCAGACCCCCGGACTCCAGAGCAGAGTTTGTTTTTGTTTTTGTTTTACAGGAACTGCATGCTGTTTTACATTTTGCTTTGATTTGTTTGGTTTTGGGGAAAAGGAGAGAGGAGACAGAAGAACTGGAAGAAAGTATAAAAGCTGGAGATTTTGTTTCTGGGAATCCCATGAGAGAGAGGGAGAGGATAAAGAAGTTGTGTGTGGAACTCAAAAGTAAGATCTTCATGGAAAAGGCAGGGAGGAATGGGGAGCATTAAAGGGGCTGATAGGATATACACACCCCAAGTGCTAGTCACCTTAAGAGAAGGTAATGGAAAGAGGGCATGATTTTCCATCTTTCATATATATATATATATATATATATAGATAGATAGATAGATAGATAGATAGATAGATAGATATAGATAGATAAATAGATACAGTGTGTGTGTGTGTGTCTCCTGAGGTTTGAACTCAGGGCCTGGGTGCTGTTCATAAGCTTCTATACTTAAAAGTTAGGGCTCTATTGAGCCACAACTCCATGTGTGTGTGTGTGTGTGTGTGTATGTGTGTGTGTGTGTGTGTGGTTTCTTTTTTTGTTTTGTAGTTAATTAGAGACAAGTCTCACAGATATTTCTGCTTATGCTGGCTTCAGTTTCCTGAATAGATAAGATTATAGGTATGAGTCATTCGTACTCAACCTTTATATAATTTTTGTGTGTGAGTGCTGGTACTGAGACTTCATGCTCCTGCTTGGCTTTTTTATTTAAGGAAGGAGCAAGGATAATGCAAGCATGTTCAGTATTCCATAAGATTGTCTCATAAGTACACTCAAGAATTTGTATGCAAATACACAATATAAACAAACTAAAGATAGCAGCTCCCCACCCCCTCAAAATTCCAAATAAATGTAAAATGTCTAAAAGACATAAAAAGCAGCAGCTTGGGAAGCCTGAGATGAGACTGGCTGGCTAGGTTGAGCTTTGCTCATCTAAACAGAGTTTCTGAGCACTCTCCTGCTCAATTCTCCAGTGTATGCAACCCTCAAAGGAGGAGCACAACATGAACTAAGAGCATGTTACCAGATGTGTTAGGCTTTTAGTCACAGCCTGCTCTCCAGCAGTTACCCAGGGGCAGTCCTCTAGTCTAAGACTAGAGTGGCATGCAGCTCTTTTCTTCCTCTTCCTCTGTCATATGTTATGTATGTATGTATGTATGTATGTATGTATGTATGCATACATGCATGTATTATGGGGCCTGGGCGCTGTTCCTAAGCTTCTTTTGCTCAAGGCTAGCTCCATTTCTGGCTTCTTCTAAATAGTTTATTGGAGAGAAGAGTCTCATGGACTTTTATGCTCCAGCTGGCTTCCAACTTGGAACCTCAGATCTTAGCCTCCTGAGTAGCTAGGATTACTGACAAGCACCACTGGCACATTATCTATCTTTCTTCCTCTCCCCCCCTTTTTTTGGTGGGTCTTGAGGCTTGAACTCATTCTTGGCGCTGTCCCTGAGCTCTTCAGCTCAAGACTACCACCCTATCCTTGAGCCAGCCCCCACTTCCCATTTTCTAGAGGTTAATTGGAGATGAGAGTCTCAGATTCTTTTGTGCCCAGACTGTCTTTGAACCTTGATCCCCAGATTTCAGCCTCCTGAGTAGCTAGGATTATAGGATATGAGCCACCACGCCTGGCTTGCTTGCTTGCTTGCTTGCTTTTTTTCTTTCTTTCTTTCTTTCTTTCTTTCTTTTTTTTTTTTTTTGCCAGTTCTGGGCTTGAGCCAGGGCCTGAGCACTGTCCTTGGACTTTCTCAAGGCTAGAGCTCTACCACTTGAGCCTCAGCACCACTTCCAGCTTTTTTCTATGTATATGGTACCGAGGAATCGAACCCGGGTCTTCGTGCATGCTAGGCAAGCACTTTAACCACTAGGCCAAACTCCCGGTCCCCCGGCTTTTTTATAAGTATGTGGTAACAAGGAATCGAACCTGGGTCTTTGTGCAGGCCAGACAAGCACTCTACCACTAGGCCAAACTCCCGGCCCTCTTTCTTTCTTCTTTCTTTTTTAATATTCAAAATATGTTTATTGGGACGGTTTCCCACGCATTTTGGTTCACGGTGCTCTTGGTGCTGCTTCCTTCTGAAGGAACATCCTTCTGTAGGAACATCCTTCTGTAAGCCTCGCTTTTTCTCCTGTAGGCTGGCAGAGGACAGTGGATCAACCAACACACAAAACTACTGTTTGTGAATGGCTTTAAATACCGTGGTTAAAAAAAAAAAAAAAAAAAAAAGCGTGGTGATTTTATAGCATCCTGGGCCTTTCACATCCATGAGGATCCCTAAATACTGATTTTTCTGTGTAAATAAAGGAGGGCTTGACTAGAGCAGGAGGTAGGTCTCTTGTTCTGCATCAGTGGACAGGCATAGAAGGTGACCTGGGCTAGAGTGCACAGTGAGCAGCAACACTGATTGCAGGGGCAGATACAGGTAGAAAGTTTGTCATCACCAACACCCTCCCTTCAGCCCTCCACCTGTGCCAAGCCTGGCTCCAGAAGAGCTGGCACAACAGCCATAAAATGGCTTTGATGCAACAGTCTTCATCTTTGCAGAAACCTGCTGGGCTAACACCCTCGTGGTGAAGAGCCCTAGCAAGAAAGAATTACATCAGTCTTGGTTAATGGTCCAAATTAAACCATCCACCTTCCTAATAAAGTTTCCATTTTGGACATGTTACAAAACAAATAAAATATCCAAAGCGGGGCTGGGGGGTGGGACGCTCCTTTCTCTGAGGCTGGATGGACCTTTGGTCCCTAGAGTCATATCCTGAGTTACAGCTTCTCTACGAAGGCTCAGGACAGACAAAAACGGATCCCCCACTTCTCAGGGGGAGCCCAGAGCCACCACTTCTCCCCTCAGCACCTGAATGCTACCTGTGAAGAAAGTAGAGATCCTTCTTGCATTATGCCAAAAAGATAGGACTCTAGAGACTGGTGACTTGTCTTCAATTCTGCTCAGAATCAGGAAGTTGCTGGGCGGTCCTCAATTCTGCTCAGAATCAGGAAGTTGCTGGGCGACTCATTGCCTGTCCTGGATTTGTTCAGCATTCACTAGGCCATTTTAGTTGCTGGCTTCCACTAAGATCTCCCCAAGATTGTTGCTGACTCAAAAATATTAAAAATGCTCATGGGATGGGCAAGGAATATGGCTTAGTGGTAGAGTGCTTGCCTAGCATGCATGAGGCCCTGGGTTCAATCCCTTTGTACTGCATAAAAACAAAAAATAATGTTAAAAATTCACAAAAGTGCTGGGTGCAGTGGCTCCTGCCTGTAATCCTAGCTACTCAGGAGGCTGAGATCTGAGGATCTAGATTCAAAGCCAGCCTGGGCACTAAAGATTGTGAGACTCTTATCTAGTGGTTAATTGAAATTAACCACTAGAGAACTGGAAGTAGTGCTGTGGTTCAAGGGGTAGGGTGGTAGCCTTGAGCTGAAGAGCTCAAGGACAGTGCCCAGACCCAGAGTTCAAACCCCATGACTGACAAAAAAAATTCACAAAACTTTAAGAAAAATGCTCATGGGATATGAATAGTGTGGGATATGGGACCCCAGGATTTCTAGTACCTACACTGAAAAACAAATAACAGTTTAAAATGTTGTGATCCTAGCTACTCAGGAGGCTGAAATATGAGAATGGAGGTTTGAAGCCATCCCAGGCAGAAAAGTCTGTGAGAGAGTTAGGATGTAGCTAAATGGCAAAGCGCTTGCTTAGCAAGAGCCAACATCCTGGCTTGAACACCTGTTCAGCAAGTAAGAAAGCTGAGCAAGCAGAAGGCCCCAAGGTCAAAGAGCCAGCAAAAAATGATACATTCATTGATTTAGTTATATGTACATGGAAAAGAATTTGTAAACATTCCCTTATAGAATGCAACTATGGAAGTGGCACTGTGGCTCAAAATGGTAGAGCCCTAGCCTTGAGCTGAAGAGCTCAGGAACAGCACCCAGGCCAATGACCCATTAAAAAAAAAAAAAATCAGCCTAGGGGCTTGAACTCAGCCCCACTTCTTTTCTTTTCTTTTTTAATAATTTTTTATTGTGATTAATAGAAGGGTTACATTATATTCACCAGATAGAAGGTGCATAACTTCACAAACATTGATACTCTTTCTCATGACATGGTCCCCATTTCCCTTCCACCCCCACCCCCACTTCTCCTTTTCTAGTGGTTAATTGGAGATAAGACTCTCACAGTTTTTAGTGCCCAGACTGGCTTTGAACCTCAGTCCTCAGATCTCAGCCTCCTGAGATTAAGGTCTGTGAGCCATTATGCCCAGCTGATTTTTTTTTTAATATAACAGTCATTCCTTGGAAGATTTGTATTGTGAAGAGCTATTTTTATTTTTCTTATTTTCATAACCAGTTAGATGCTCAATTTTCCATTAGGTTTGATAAGCATGTAAAATTTAAGAATTGAAATAGTGAAAGAATACAAAAATGTTGCTTCCTATTACACTTAATGGTTAAAATCTACTGGTGGGCCAGGTGCTGGGTTCATGCCTGCAATTCTAGCTAGTCAGGAGGCTGAGAATTGCTTTGTTTAGAGGCAGCTTGGACAGACAAATCTGAGATTCTTTTTTTTTTTTTTGTGGGTCATGGGGCTTGAACTCGGCCTGGGCACTGTCCCTGAGCTCTTCAGCTCAAGGCTACCGTCCTATCCTTGAGCCAAACCCCACTTCCCATTTTCTAGAGGTTAATTGGAGATAAGAGTCACAGGTCCTTTTGTGCCTGCTGGCTTTGAACTTTGATACTCAGATCTCAGCCTCTTGAGTACCTAGGATTACAGGTGTGAGCCAACCACACCTGGCTTCCGAGATTCTTATCTCAACAAACAAAAAATTTAAACCAGGCATAATATTTTGCTAGGAATTCTAGGATATAATCCTACAAATACCTACACAAGGAGGCAAGAAATAGGTAACATAGAAACAACTATTACTTATTAAATTCTATGTCCTGGTGCTGTTCTAAGCATTTAGGGATGGGATAAAGAAAGAGAGATGGACCACTCCTATCTCATATGAAAGCTGACTAGGTACTTAGTGTGTTTAGGTCCTAAACATTTAAGTACTAATGCCTCTAAGTTCTTTACGTTTGTTCTTCTTAATCTTTACAAGTCTGAACAATTCTGCGAAGTGAGCAAGCTTTTTAAATCCAGTTTACAAGTAAGGAAGTTACTGCATAGTAACTTGATCACACAGCTGGTGAACAGCAAAATTCAAGATTTGAATGTAGGCAGTCAGATGTTTTCGTTTTGTTGTTCTTTTTGCCAGTCCTGGGGCTTGAACTCAGGGCCTGGGTGCTGCCCCTGATCTTTTGTGCTCAAGGCTAGCCCTCTACTACTTTGAAGCACAGTGCCACTTCTGGCTTTCTAGTAGTTAATTGGAGATAAGAGGCTCACAGACTTTCCTGCCCAGACTGGCTCTGAACTGGCTCTCAGTCTCTAGAGTAGCTAGGATTACAGGTATAAGCCACTAGTACCTGGCTTTCAGAGTCTTACACTCTGAATCCATAACCCTTGCACTACAGTGCCATTAAGTTGTACTACATTCACAAGAGCCCCTGAGCCAGATGTTTTCTTTCATTGTTCTTGTTTATTATTTTTATAGCATTTGCTGGTTGGCAAAAGACCAAATATGCTTTCCTTCTCTGGCTTGTTTGCAGAGGACAGCCAGCTTGTGACTGGCCTTGGACACATCCAAACATGCCCCTTGAAGACTCTGACCTGGAGAAGTAGGGCTGGTGGGGAGTGGGCTTTGAATGATGGGGGAGGGGGTCCTGGCAGCGTTACAGAAGCTCCCAGGGCCCACACTGCCAGCTGGGGTGTAGGAGGGGGCAGTTGGAATGTGAGGGACACAGTGTTCTCTGAGAACTTGGATCAGGAAAAGCTCTCTGGCTATTTCCAACTGTATTCCAACCACATCTGCCTCTGGGGTCTTATGACTCTGCCAAACCCAATAGTGCTTAGCAAACTGGGGTGATCTGTGAGACCATGGGGAAAGCCTCAGGGAGTGGCCAGGAAGGCATGAAGCAGAGCAAAGCCCATCCTATACAGCAAGAAAAAAGTATCCAGCCTGAATGCTGGTGGCTCTTACCTATGGCCCAAGCTTCTCAGGAGGCTGAAAGCTGAAGATCCCAGTTTGAAGCCAGTTGGGGCAGGAAAACTCATGAGACTCATCTCCAATTAATTACCAAAAAGCTTGAAGTGAAGCTGTGTCAAGTGGTAGAATACCTAGCCTTGAGCACGCACTCTAGGGCCAGGAATTTGGCCTAGTTGTAAAGGGCTTGCCTAGTATGCACGAAGACCCGGGTTTGAGCACACACTCTAAGGGAAAGTGAAGGAAAGGGTAATGTCCAAAAGAGAAATATACACATTACTTGAATTGTGAAAAGATGGAACCCCACTTTAAGAATATAATCTATTTTTTTTTTTGCCAGTCCTGGGGCTTGAACTCAAGGTCTGGGCACTATCCTTGGACACTTTTTGCTCAAAGCTAGCCCTCTGCCACTTGAGCCACAGCACCACTTCTGGCTTTTTCTGTGTATGTGGTATCAAGGAATGGAATCCTGGCTTTGTGAATGCTAGGTGAGCATGCTACCACTATGCCACATTCTTGGCCCTAAAATCTTTTTTTTTTTTTTAAGGGCTAGCACTCAGGCCTAAAGTTCAAACTCTGAAAAAATAAAATAATTACAAGTATAAATTAGCCAGGAGTGTGGCATAGTAGTAGAATGCTTGCCTAGTATGCATGAAGCTCTGGGTTCCATTCCTCAGTACTACATACATAGAAAAACCTGAAAGTGCTGCTGTAGCTCAAGTGGCAGAGCACTAGCCTTCAGCAAAAAAAAGGTCAAGGACAGTGTCAGGCCCTGAGTTCATGTCCCAGGACTGGCAAAAAAAAAAAAAAAGGAGGAGGAGGAAGAAAAGTCCCACTCTAGCTTGGCTTACAGGTGGCTAGCTTCACACCATCCACCATCATCAGTCAGCTGGCCTATTATTAAGAGATTAACAGCATTAGAGCCAGCTTTCTCAAGTTTGTTTGACTTGTAGTTCCACTAGTTACTAGCCAAACAAATGTAGGCAAATAATTTCACCTCTCCATAACTCATCTTCCTCCTCTCTATAAGCTTGTCTCCACAAAAAGAGGACGGAATTGCTTCACTGAGCCAGAATTAGAGGGACTGCTCGCTGGCTAGTTTGTTCTCTTCCAAGCATGGGATGAATAGGCAAAAAGGTGAGGTATGTGTTCAGGGACTGAACCTAACAGCTCCATGACTTAGAGAAAGTAGTGTCACTGTTACACATAGGTTCTGGGGTAGGATGGGGTAATCCAGGGCAACCCCCAGTGGTACTATTTCCAATAGTTAAGGCTAACAGAAGATCAAAGTAGCCAAAATAAGAAAGCTGAGTCCAGAGCATCCACCAGAAGTAGACTTTATTTACTCCACAGGAAAGAGCCCCAGTAGCCTGAAGTCATGGCCTTGTAACCCGTGGTTTAAGAGGTAGCCCAATTCACCTGGGCTCAACTCTAAGTGTTTATAAATGCTGGCTGTGTACCTCTCTCTTCATTAGTTCCCACATCAGTTAAATGTGGGAAGAGGGGTGATAATAATTCATACCTCAAATGGTAATTGTGAGAATTAAGTGGTACTTTTAATGTAGTTTGTACAGGGTCTGGCATGTAATAAACACTGTAAAAATGTAAGTTATTAGTAAGGTACAGGAATAAGAAGCAATAGAGGAAACACCAACTGCATACAGCCTCAGGGCCGGTTGTGAAAATAAAAGCAGTGAGCACAAACCTGCACAGAAATGCTTGGGCCGGTTTTATTTGTAACTGCCAATACTGGGCATAAAATATCCCAGATCTCAGTCAATGTGTGATTGAGGAAATGAACTGCACATGGCAAGCCCACATGGCTATTGTTAGCTGGCCATAGAAAAGAACAATTACTCCAGACCAACCACTGTGTGAGTGACAAAAGCCTAATGCTGTATGATTCTCAAAGTGACAAAAATTATAGTACTAAGAACAGATTAGAAGTTGAGTTAAGGGGATGTAGGGAGGAAGGGAGGGAGTCTGGTTATAAAAGGCAAAATGAGGTATCTTTGTGATTAAAATTGTCTACCTTGTGCCGAGTGTGTCCACTGAAATTCTAGCCCTTGACAGCTGATGTAGGAAGACAGAATTGGAGGATAATTTGAGTTACATAAAAAAGGCAGGAAAGCCACTCCACTCTTAGTTTTCTGGTGATTAATTGGAGTCTCATGGACTTTCCTGCCTGGGCTGGCTTTGAACTGCAATCCTCAGACCTGAGTAGCTGGGATTACAGACGTGAGCCACTGACACTCAGCTTTTACTCAAAATTTTATGTCACTTTTTAACTTTTTTTTGGTCAGTCGTGAGGCTTGAACTCTGGGCTTGGGCACTGTCCCTGAGCTCTTCAGCTCAAGGCTACCACCCTACCTCTTGAGCACCACTTCCAGTTTTCTGGTGGTTAAATGGAGATAAGAGTCTCTTGGACTTTAGTGCCCAGGCTGGCTTTGAACTGTGATCCTCATATCTCAGCCTTCTGAGTAGCTAGAATTATAGGAATGAGCCACCATGCCTGGTACTTTTTTACTTTCTTATTTCTTCAGTTCCATAGAGGCAAAAATGATGATTAGTAAGTGCTTGTACAAAGAGATTACATTCTGTCATGAATACAGTGACTTTTGGTCAGTGGTATCCCTCCCATTGGTCTCTCCTGTTGTTCATCTTCTCATCCTTTTTTTAATTTTTTTTTTTTTTTTTTGCCAGTCCTGAGCTTGAGCTCAGGGCCTGAGCACTGTCCTTGGACTTTTTCAAGGCTAGAGCTCTACCACTTGAGCCTCAGCACCACTTCCAGCTTTTTTCTATGTATGTGGCACTAAGGAATCGAACTGGGGTCTTCGTGCATGCTAGGCAAGCACTCTACCACTAGGCCAAACTCCCGGCCCCTATTATAATTTTTTAATTTCAATGTATAGAGGAGTTACTATCCTCTCATCCTTATCTGCAAATAAAATGCTGTAGTTCAATTTTTACATTATGTACAATGAATATAAGGAGTTCTTTTGCTCAACCATCCTCCCTCCATTCCTGTGCCATTTCTCATTGTTCTTCCCCTCAAACACATTGCTGCTTCCTGGCTTTTATTTTTCTAAGCTGTTCATTAGTTATTCAGAGGAATTACCCCTTTGAATTCCCCCCCTCTGCATACCATCCTTTAGTCAGCTTGTGTATATATGCAGAAAATCCTAAATACGTTAAAACATATGCTTGTATTTTAGTGGGTCTTTTTGTTTTGTCAGTCCTGGGTCATTAACTCAGGGGCTGGGCACTGTTTCTGAGGTTTTTTGATTAAGGCTACTGCTCTACCACTTGAACCACAGTTTCATTTCCTGCTTTTTGATGTTTAATTGGGCATAAGATATTTATGGACTTTCCTGTCCTAGCTGGCTTCAAACTGCGATCCTCAGATCTCAGTCTCCTGACCAATCAGGATTACAGACATGAACTACTGGCACTCAACAATGCTTACACTTTGAACCTAACTTCTACTTATGAGAAAACAAAAAACAAAAACAAAACATGTGAGAGGCAGTTGGGCACAGTGGCTCATGCCTCTAATTCTAGCTACTAAAGAGGGTCGAGGTTCAAAGCCAGCCCAGGCACTTAGAATGTGAGACTCTTATCTCCAATTAACCACTAGAAAATGTGAAGTGGGGCTGTGGCCCGAGGGTAGGGTGGTAGCCTTGAGCTGAAGAGTTCAGGGACAGTGCCCAGGCCCACAGTTCAAGGTCCATGACCCACAAAAACAAAACAAAAGCAAAACAACAAAAAACAAACAAACAAAAAAATGTGAGAGGCAATTTTTTATTTGTCAGCTAAAATCTTCAAAATGGCATCGAACAATTATAATGACTGTGAACTTGCTTGTTTCCATTACAGAACCCAAGCCCTTTACTCTCCACTTGAAAAGGCTAAATTATTGAGGCAACATCTTTGAACAAGCATGAAGAACCCAAGTTCAATCTCCAGTTCTGAAATAAACAGACATGACTCTACAGAAAATGGTGGAATGCCATTCCTTTCAAACTAATAAATTCATTTCTATTAAGAGTGCAAGAAATGGAATCAGGAGTTTGGCCTAGTGGGAAGAGTGCTTGCCCAGCATGCATGAAGACCCCCCGATTCGCTTCCACATACATAGAACAAAGCCGAAGTGGTGCTGAGGCTCAAGTAGTAAAGCTCTGGCCTTGACAGTGCTCAGGCCCTGAGCTCAAACAGGGAGGGGCGGGGAGAGTGCAAGAAATTATTTTTTATTTATTTATTTATTTATTTATTTTTTTGCCAGTCCTAGGCTTGAGCTCAGGGCCTGAGCACTGTCCTTGGATTTTCTCAAGGCTAGAGCTCTACCACTTGAGCCTCAGCACCACTTCCGGCTTTTTTCTATGTATGTGGTACCGAGGGATCGAACCCGGGTCTTCATGCATGCTAGGCAAGCACTTTAACCACTAGGCCAAACTCCCGGCCCCAAGAAATTATTTTATTTTATAGTTCATATTGGAGAATGCCTGAAAATTGCCAAGAAAATTATAAAAATGTAATGTCTGAAGCTATTGTTTTACTCTACATTAAAACCTATTACAGTTGGGAATTTGGCCTAGTGATAGAATGCTTGCATGCACGAAGACCTGGGTTCAATTCCTTGGTACCAAATACATAGAAAAAGCCAGAAGTGGTGCTGCGGTTCAAGTGGTAAAGCTCTAGCCTTGAGAAAGCCCAAGGAACAATGCTTGGGCCCTGAGTTCAAGTCCCTGGACTGGCAACACCCCCAAAACAAACAAACAAAAAACCTATTACAATTGGAATAGTAGTGCCCAGCCATAATCCTAGCACTTGAGGCTGAGACAGGAGGACAGAGAATTTGAGGTCAGCATGGATACACAGTAAGACCCTGTCTCAAGACAAGCAAACCAACCAAAAAAATCTCCAATTACAAAGTAACTGTGTGGCTGGGAATGTAGCTTAGTGGTAGAGTGCTTCCCCTTGCCTAGCACCCATGAAGCCCTGGGTTCAATTCCTCAGTGTCACATACATAGAAAAAGCCAGAAGTGATGCTGTGGCTCAAGTGGCAGAGTGCTAGCCTTGAGCAAAAGAAGCTCAGGGACAGTGCCCAGGCCCTGTGACAAAGCCCCAGGATTGACAAAAACAAAAGCAAAAAACAAAACAACCCTCCCCCCCCAAAAAAAAACCTCTGTGAAACAGATCTGTGGAGTAGATCCTACAAACAAATTTTAAGATTTACATGCAAAAGAAAAGGTGGTTTAGTAATCCAGTCTTGGATTGCTTTGGGAAAAAAACTAGATTCAGAATCTCATAAGATATACACACACACACACCCCACAATGAAAGAGAATAAAAGATCCAAAATTTCAAAGTAAATCAAACAAAGTATAAAAATTACCTGGGGGTTCTGGGTGCCAGTACCTGGCCCTTGTAATCTCAGCTGAGATCTGAGGATCTGCTTTGAGCACAGATATAGTTGATTGAGTTTGTTGGTGTGGATTTTTTCCCCCTGGTACTATGGTTTGAACTTAGGGCTTTGTGCTTTCTCGTCCAGAGCTCTACCACTTGAGCTGCACACTCTCATCCGTCCACCCACCCACCCATCCATCATTGTAGGTCCTGGGACTTGAACTCGGGGCAAGGCTGGAGCTCTACCACTTTGAGCCACACCTCCTCCACTTCAGGCTTTTTGGTAGTTAAGTGTCTCACAGACTTCAGCCCCGAGTCAGGCTAGGATCGCCGGGCGCCGGGGGCTCCTCAGGAGTCTGAGCCATGCGGCTCACAGTTCGAAGCCAGCCTGGCGGGAAAGTCCCCGGAAGTGGCGCCGTGGCTCCAGTGGTAGAGCGCTGGCCTTGAGGAATCCCCCAGGACAGTGCCCAGGAGTTCAAGCCTCAGGACAGGCAAACAACAACAACATCAACCGACACCACCTCAGATCGATTCCTAACTCTCCCGCGTGGCGGCGACTGGGCGACCGGTGGCGGCGGAGGCCGTGACCTCATCAAGATGGCTGCGAGAAGTGGCTTACCGGAAGAAGCCGGTCGCGCCGCCGAGGATCACTTCCGCTTCCGTTGGCGCATGCGCTTTCATTTCCTCCCACCGCGACCGTGACTAAGATGGAAGCGTTTTGGGAGTCCCGGTGTGGTCACTGGGCCGGGGGCCCGGCCCCGGGACAGTTTTACCGCGTCCCGTCCACTCCCGGATGCGTGGGGGAGCCGGTGTCGGCGCTCTACGACTCGCCCGTCACGCGCACGCAGTGAGTTCCCCGCCGCGCCCTCCGGGGACGCGCGCAGCCCCGCGGCCTCCGCTTCCACGGCGGGCGCCCCGCGCGCGCCCACGGCTCGGGCTCTGTCCCCGTGCCGCCCGTCCCCCAGAAACGCTTCTCCTTCTCCAGGAACCCCATGGTGACCGGGACCTCGGTGCTGGGCGTTAAGTTCGACGGCGGAGTGGTGATCGCTGCTGACATGCTGGGCTCCTACGGCTCCCTCGCTCGTTTCCGCAACATCTCTCGCATTATGCGAGTCAACAACAGCACCATGCTGGGTGCCTCCGGGGATTATGCTGATTTTCAGTATTTGAAGCAAGTGCTCGGCCAGATGGTGTAAGTGGTCCGGAGGACGGGAGATGGAGCCCCCCAGGGCTTTACAAGTACTAATGTGAGGGAAGGGTTCTTTAAAGTCTGGGATTTTATCGGTCGTGGGCCTTGAACTCAGGGCCTGGGCGTTGTCCCTGAGCTCTTTTGTTCCAAGGCTAACACTACCACTTTGAGCCACAGTGCCACAATCCAGTTTTCTGGTAGTTAATTGGAAACCAGACTGGCTTCTGTCCGAGATCTTCCGTTCTCAACCTCCTGCGTAGCTTAGGAGTGCTTGGCTGAGGGTATGTATATGATCAAACTACAAGTATATACGTCTATAGAAATACCACCGTAAAATAAATCCCTTGGTAAAATTAAAGCCAATGAAAGTTTTTAAATGTGCATCTGTTTCGGCATTAGGGAGTATAAAATGAGGATGACTGGGGCAATTTCTTTTGGAGGTGAGTGGTGAACCCAACTTGTGTTTCTCTTTTCTTTTAATCAATTGCTTTAAGGATTGATGAAGAGCTGTTGGGAGACGGACACAGCTATAGTCCTAAAGCTATTCATTCGTGGCTGACCAGGGCCATGTACAGCCGCCGCTCCAAGATGAACCCTCTGTGGAACACCATGGTCATTGGAGGATATGCTGACGGAGAAAGGTTGATTTGAATACAGTTTCCTTGAGCTCCCAACCTGACCATCTGGTGTTTGGCCTTTCCCACTTTTTTTTTTTTTTGGTGGGTCATGGGGCTTGAACTCAGCCTGGGTGCTATCTCTGAGCTCTTCAGCTCAAGGCTACCCCTTGAACCACAGTGCCACTTCTGGTTTTCTAGTGGTTAATTGGAGATAAGAGTCTCACATTCTTAGTGTCTGGGCTGGCTTTGAACCTCTATCTTCAGATCTTAGTCTCCTGAGTAACTAGGATCACAGGCATGAGCCTCTGTGCCCCACTCTTTTTCCACTTTTTCTCCCCCAATCATTCCCTCTTTGAACTCAAAACACTTAATATTAAATGAGTTCTTTGAATTTTTTTTCTTCCGTTAGCTTCCTTGGTTATGTGGACATGCTTGGTGTAGCCTATGAAGCCCCTTCGCTGGCCACTGGTTATGGTGCGTACTTGGCTCAGGTAAGAAGTAAGTCTAGAGGTGAGGGGAAATGGAGAGAAAGGAAAATGGGCCCTATGGATTATTTTCCCCCTGGGATCCTACTGTGGTTAGTTAGTTTCTTGGTATCTGAAGACAAGTAGAGTAGGTACTTTGGTTCCAGGGACAAGATGAGATAGAAGTCAGTTGATTGATACAGATTGAATATTCTAAAACTGCCCTTTTAAGAGGGTCTTAGTAAGCAAGCAAGCAGAGAAGTTGTCTTTCCACCTACTGTACTTGACACAGTTAAAATACATATAACTCAATCTGTGATATCTGCCATGTTTTTTTCCACCATCTCCCTAGCCTCTGCTTCGAGAAGTTCTGGAGAAGCAGCCGGTATTGACTCAGACTGAGGCCCGAGAGCTGGTAGAACGCTGCATGCGAGTGTTGTACTATCGTGATGCACGCTCTTATAACCGGGTGAGGAGTGGTATGAAAAAGTTCTGGTGAACCTAATTGTTAGGCTGTGGATTCTTGAATTCCTAGGTCTCACCTCTGTGACTGGGGGAAGACCCTCTTTTTGACCTTTGATCAGGCCTCAGGGACTTCCTTTCAGGATAAACATTTCACTGGGTTTTCTTTTCAGTTTCAAATCGCCACTGTCACTGAAAAGGGTGTAGAAATTGAGGGACCACTGTCTTCAGAGACTAACTGGGATATCGCTCATATGATCAGGTGAGTCCTTTGGTTTGCATTAAGCTCATCCTTTTTTTTTTTTTTTTTTTCTAGTCCTGGGGCTTTTACTCGGGGCCTGGGCTCTGTCCTTTGACTTTATTTTGCTCAAGGCTAGAGCTTTGCCACTTGAGCCACAGCACCACTTCTGGCTTTTTCTATGTTTGTGGTACTGGGAATCAAACCCAGGGTTTTATGCATGCTAGGCGAGCATTCTACCACTAGGCCAAACTCCCTGCCTAAGCTGATCTTTTTTAAAGGATTCAACTGGGAGGGTAGAGCTTTTAGGGATTGATTCTTTTATGCTTCACAATTCTTTTTTTTCTTTTTAGTGGTTTTGAATGAAGTACACATGCCTTATCAAGAGTTGACATTTTACCCTCCTTTTACACTTGAACTTGTCTAGTTCAAAGGTAGACTTTCTTTTGTAAAATAAATCAGTCTTGCAAAGTGTGTGCCGAGTGGTTTATTCTGAATCACCACAAGAACTACACTGCCGGTAGTGGTGCTGTGGTTCAAGTGGTAGAGCACATTAGCTTTGAGCTGAAATGCTCAAAGACAACGCCAAGGCCCAGAGTTCAAGTCCCACAACCCACCAAAAAAAGTTTCATGGACTTTTCTGCTTTTCGTGGACTGGCTTTGAACTGTGGTCTTCAGATCTCAGCCTCCTGAGTTTCTAGGTAAGATTACAGGTGTCAGTTACCAGTACCCAGTTCATAAATGGCTTTGTGTTTAAATTTTCCCAGGATTATTTTCCCTTTGCTAATTTTCCTTCTGGCTAATGTTAGCTGCAGATGTGCTTTAAAGGCACAATGTCAAAGATATGCAGTGTCTCAGTGGAGCTGCTCTTCATAAGGAGGCTGCCTGAAAGTGGCACTCCAGCCCACGCCAAGTCCAGTCTCTTGTCATACAGGGAACATGAAACAGTGTAAATGTCTATAGCTTGAACCTAAAGTCTTGTCAGAAAACTTTGAAGTATTGTATTGCTGATCATCATGAAAATTTAAAAAATGATTCTTCAAACCCACTAGGATGTCTACTATACTGCAAGAATATATTTTTAATTTTTATTTTTAATTTTATTATTTTAAATTTTTTAAATTATTTTTATTTATTTTTTTTTGCCAGTCCTGGGCTTGAGCTCAGGGCATGAGCACTGTCCTTGGACTTTCTCAAGGCTAGAGCTCTACCACTTGAGCCTCAGCACCACTTCCGGCTTTTTTCTATATATGTGGTACCGAGGAATCGAACCCGGGTATTCGTGCATGCTCTGCAAGCACTCTACCACTAGGCCAAACCCGCGGCCCATAAATTTTATTTTTTTAGGGTTTGATTTCTGGGCCTGAGCACTGTCCTTGAGTTTTCTCAAAGGTAGCGCTCTAGACTGGGTGTGGTGGCTCACACGTATAATCCTAGCTACTCTGGAGGCTGAGATCTAGGATCAAGGTTCAGAGCCACCCCTGGCACAAAAGGACCTGAGACTTATCTCCAATTAACCTCTAGAAAGCAGGAAGTGGGGCTTGGCTCAAGGGTAGGGTGGTAGCCTTGAGCTGAAGAGTTCAGGGACAGCATCCAGGCTGAGTTGAAGCCACATGACCCACACAAAAAAAGTGCTCTACCACTTGAGCTATGGAACCACTTCCAGCCTTTTCTGTGTATATGGTACCAAGGAATCAAACCCAGGGCTTTATGCATGCTAGGCAAACACTCTACCACTAGACCACCCTCCTGGCATTTTCTTAATTTTTAAAGAATATATTAATTCTTAGTTGAGCCCTCGAGTGTGATTTTAGAGGCTTTGCTATTAGAAATACTCATGCCAAATCACCTAGCTATGCCATCTGCGTTTCTGACCCCTCATTGTGAAATGGTTTTAAGGGGGAAAAGGTATGTGTTCATTACAAAGTGGGAAATATAGCTGTGGGTTAAGTCAGCATGTCAGCCACATGCCATTGCTACAGGTCCATTTTATTTGGGAGTCGGGGGGGGGGGGGGGTTCTGGTACTAGGGCTTGAACTTGGGGCTTCACACTCAAGTTTAGCACTGTGCCACTTAAGCTACAATTCCAGTTTTGCTAATTGGAGCAAGAGCCTCTGATTTGTCTTCCTGGGCTGACTCTGATCCTGAACTCTCAGATCTCAGCCTTCTGAGTGGCAAGGGTTATTCAGGTGTGTCATTCCTGCTGAGCCCCTAAGTGATTCTTCTGCATATCCTCTCCAAACTTTTTTCTTCTGAGAAATGGGTAAGGCATCAGCAAACAAGTGAACTAGTAAATGTAAGCAAGAACTATGAACTTACAATTGAAAACCTCCACACATGTAGTCTCAACACAAAGTAAGTCAATAAATACGTGTTTATTGATTAAACTGAATTATAAAAAAAACAACCAAAAAAACTTCTTTCTACTACTAAGCCATGCAGGCGGAGTCCACAAAGACAACTTCCTGGCCAAAACCCAGTTGATCCATTGCTATGATCTTAGAAAAATTTACCCATCCAGAAAGTCAAGAGTGCAGAGACAAGGAACCCAGCTCTGCTAAGGCTGTGGCTGCTGCAGAGACTACCAAAGAGGAGGGTTAGGGTGTAGACAGAAGTGACCAATCATAGTTCTTCAAATTTCTCAAAAGCAGAGGGTTGAACGTTCAGTCCTTCAAGAAAATGGCATTGGGCAAAAAGCTGGGGAAGTGAAACCCAGATGGATCCTTAGTTCAGTTTTGAGATGCCATGGGTGGAAAGCTGGCCAAGCTGTTCTGGAAGAGAATGCTCCAGTTCACTATATTATAGTGTGCTGGATGTTCTTTAAAACAAAACAGCAGGGAGAGGAACTGGTAGTAAATATCATACCTGTAACCCACCAGTGTGACATCTTGAGTGTCTGAAAGCCTACAGGGTCACCTAGGGTCTGGGGGAAATTTATAAAATGTTCCCGTTCATTTTATTAAATGTTCCATTTATGTACATTTTAAAGATGAACCATTTACAAGCTTGTGCAGGTTGTCTCCTTGGCTCATAGGAGGAAAAATTGCTGAAAGCCTCAGGATGGACAGAATGGTGTAGCTGTGGGAAAGGTAGACTTGGTTTTTTTGCTCTTTTTCTCTATATGGTACAGTACATTTTGGCTTATAACCATGAATTTTTTATTTTTATTAAAAAAAATCCCTCATGCAAATTGTAGAAAAGAATTTTCCTTCAAGCTGGCAGTGAAAAATAAAGATTCATGGTTTCTTTTCTTTGCACACACTCCCATGTTTTTCCTTCGCATCAGATTCTTCTCTATTAAGAGAAATAGGGGAAAGCCACAAGGTGATAAGCACGATTTCAGCACTTAAGTTTGCATAATTAGTTCCTGGCTGTAGGATCTGTGATGCTGTCCACTTAAGAGGATGAAGTTCAAAAAGGAGGGAGGGCTCGAAGGGCTTGCAGGATGAAGACAAACTGAGAATGGCTTCCACCCTAACACTCTGATGACCTCAGGACCTCTGCTAAGGATATGTGTGTTCCTTTGTCCAGAGTGATGGGCAGTGTGAGACTGGGGCAAGGAGAGTTCAGGGATCCCCAAGAGCAAAATACTGTTTTTGTTGGAGGGAGGATGGTGAGAAAAAGACAAATCTATTCATTCTGAATAATTAAGGGTGGTTTCATGCATTTTTAAAGCCACAATTTTATATCTAGAGTTGTTGAAACCAACATCTCTGGAGAGGGAAGGTAAGAAAAGGAGAAGGAAGAAGAGGGTTTTTTTTTTTTTCCTTGCATTTTCATTTTTATATAAAAGTGTTAAGACCACAATGAAAAAGTTTATCCATATACATAGTAAACCAGTTTGAACTACATATTTTTGTCTTTCCCATCTTCAGAAATGTTCTCACATTAACAATGGTTATTAGATAGTATCATGCCCAAAGACATTGGCCACACACAGTAAAACAAACAAAAAACCCGGAAGTACTATGATACAATTGAGGTAAAGGGGGAAACAAAACAACATTCACCCACAAAGGGTTTTTTTTTTTTGTTGTTTTTCTTGATTTTTTTCAGAAAAATACTGAACACAGTGATTTAAATTTAGAAAAAAAAAGTCACAAAAGCGCCTTTTTTAGCAGAAGTGAATGACCAATGGGGTCAGCTCCTCGGCTCAGAAATGATCACTATTGACTTCCTAATCACAAATTCACAGGGAAGTATAAGTCAACATCGGGGAAATGGCATAAAATTAAAAATATAAACCAAGTACCCCACCTGGTATGTCCTTTTCCCTAACCCCCTCTACCCTCCCCCACTTTCCAACCTGGCTCCACACTCATGATCCCGCTCAGATCTCCATCAGATCCAAGTCCGCCTCCTCAAAGCCATAGAAAGACTCTGTTTCACTTTCCCCCTCAAACAGCTGGTGAAGGCTTTCAGGCTCAACTGTCTCTTCAGGAGATGATCTGAGTCGGGGAGTGGAACATGAGGGTTCCTCAGACTGTTCCCCACTCAGCTTTAGCTGCTCCTCTAGGGAGGCAATGAGCTCTTCCTGCATGTCAGCATTGCGTGTAGGTGAGTTAATGTTGCCATCAGGCCCTGGCAGAACGCTAGCCACAAGGAAGGACCGCTGAACTAGTTCTGGGCAGTCTCCAATGACGCCCAACACCTCACTCAGCCAGACTAGCACTAGCTGAAGCAGGACACCAGAATCACAAGCAGTATCTGCCATTTCCCGAGCCTGCTCCTTCCACTTTTTGTGCAGAAAGTTCTTAACAGTCCGTTTGATACACACATCTAATGGCTGGATTTTGGAGCTGCAGCCTGCTGGGACCACTGCAGGCAAAGTGCTAGAGGCACTAAGCAGGGCCAGTACCTCTTCAGACAAATGAGTGCGATGACAGTCCATTACTAGCATTCCCTTGCTACGTTGGCAAGCTGTGTGCTTCCTCCACACGCGAGCTGACCACAGCTCCATGATCTCATCGTCACTGTAACCACTTTCCTTTGCTTCTAGCAATATAGACTCTGGCACATTAGCAGGCTGATCTATGTGTCCTCGATAGAAAACCAGGGTAGGGAGAATAGTGCCATCTGCCAGAATGGCCAGCACAACATCACACCAGGGTTCCCCTGTGCCCACTGTCTGCAGGGCATTCTCCTTGCGGTCATCACTGCTCAGCACCTCTGTATCCAGGAACAAGGAGATCTCATCAATAGCTACAATCATAGACAAGGGCAAGTCTTGGTTGTGAATTTGCCGCTGTACAAATTCAATGAAGAGTCCTGCATTTTCTGCTACATCCTTTGGTAGGGTGTGAGCCACAGCTCGCCGGGCATGGGGAGTCAGATGGTGCCGCAACATGAAGCGCACAGCCCATTCATAGGAGATCTTAAACCCCCCCTCCAAAGAACGTCCTATTTTAGTGGCCTTCTGGAACAAGGTCTCCTCATTCACAGGGAGCTGTTGTTCCCTTTGGGTCAGCACCCACTCAGCCAGTTTCTCTTCTGCCTCAAAGCTGAGGTATTTGCCCTCTAGATTCTCCCCTTGGGAGGCCTGGAATCGACGAAGCCAACGCCGAATACGTCGCTGGGGGTTTCGGAAATGTTCAGCTGCCTGTTCTGTATTGCAGCAGAGAGCAAACAGTACTACTCGTAGCTTCTTCACTGATAGCTGCTCTTTCTTGCCAATTCCACTATTACCTCCACCCCCTGATGCTGGCTCAGCTTCCTGGATGACTGGTCTGCCTTCATCCTGGTCATCAACATTCAGACACTTGGTCCCCTCTGGGGCCAAGGGTGGAAGGACTAAAGGCTGCGAGTGAGTGGGGGTTGGCGGCGGGGTTGCAGTTGAGGCTGGTGATGGGAGTGCTTGAGCCACAGGCATTGGGAGCTCTTCAGGCTCAACGGGGGTGGCTCCCGCAGATTTCACAGTGGCAGCTTTGTTAGGCAGGGAAGAAAGAGGAGGGTATATATTCTTCAAGTTCCGGTCATGTACTCGGTCATGAGTCTGACCATGCCTAAAGTGTAGGTAGGGGAGCAAAGAAGAAAGAAAGACAAGTTAAACAAGGAAAGTGAAATAGTAGAAATAAGAGCACACACTGCAAAACAGCAACTTAATCATTAAGTGAGAATTTGTTACCTTGAGTGAGATAGCCAATTGAGTCCTAGGGAAAAGGAGGGGAGGAAAAAAAAAAAAAAAAGCTCAGTGAAGAAAGGAGTCCTCCAAAAGACGGCATCTAGTATTTCAAACACTACATCCAAATACACTGCAGAGAGCCTTATAAACTTCAAGTTCCAATGTTTCTAATTTAATGCAGTGTATCTAAATAGTGAGTAGGTGACACTGAAGAATATTCATGGCTTACAAAGAATGACAGCAAGTATCTTTTTTTTTTTGGGATAGGCATTCCCTCGCTCCCCCCACTCGGCCCCAGTAACCTTCATCTCTCCTACTTACCCCGTGGCAGAATACTACTGGATCTGTGGGAGGGGTTGAAAACCAAATGCTTGGCCATGGCATCTCCCACAGAGGTAGTAAAGGTACATGAGGTGCAGGCCAGCTTGATTCCACTGTGGAAGAGAGTCAAGAGTATAAGACGAATATGGCAATGACACTAGAGAAAGTTAAAATTTTTAGGCTTAGTAAATGAGAAGCCAGTGACTCATGCCTGTAATTCTAGCTACTCAGGAGGCTGAGATCTGAGGATTGTGGTTTAAAGCCAGCCAGGGCAGGAAAATACTCGAGACTTTTATCTCCAATTACTGGGACACCAAAAAACAAAAACAAGGGCCGGGAGTTTGGCCTAGTGGTAGAGTGCTTGCCTAGCATGCACGAAGACCTAGGTTCGATTCCTTGGTACCACATACTTAGAAAAACCCAGAAGTGGTGCTGAGGCTCAAGTGGTAGAGTTCTAGCCTTGAGAAAAATCCAAGGACAGTCCTCAGGCCTTGAGCTTAAGCCCAAGACTGGCAAAAACAAAAACAAAAAAACAAAAAACTGCAAGTGAAGCTGTGGCTTAAATGGTAAATCATTAACCTCAAGCTGAAAAAGCTCAAGGAAAGTACCCAGATCCTGAGTTCAAGTCCAAGACCAGCAAAAGAGAAAGAAAAAAAAAAGGGGAAAGAAAAATATATTCCCTTTTCTCTCAATCCACACTATCAACCACCCTATAGAACAACTAAAAGCATATAATGTAAAGATTTAGAAAATTACAAGACTACCATAAGCTTTTCCTTACCTCACAGAGTTTTTAAACAAAGCCAAATACTTGGGGCTCTTCCGTGGAACATGATTGCTGGGAAAGACAAAATGTGAAATAAGGTTTTGCCAGCTAAGCTAGAGGTTACCAGCCAATGACAATGTGCAACGTAAGATGCTTTCTATCATATATGATACTTCCTTCAACTGTAATACACATATGAAATCACGTCAGGACCAATTACAATTCACACCTTGATCTCAATTAGGTGGACTGAGAAAGTGTTTCTAACAAGCTCCCACCTAATGTTGGTGTTTGGTCCACACTTTTGAGTAGGAAGATCCTACAGAATCAGGAATACACACCATTAAAATCAAGTGAACATGGCTTTGGTCTCTTATCTTGCCTGCAGAAATAGTTCTCTAAGAGTTCAAAACAAATTAGGAAACAAACTATGAGCAGGGAAGGGAGTGAAATGATTCTGAACAACTTACTTGATCATGTGGTTGGCATAGGCTCGGGAGCAGCAGGTACTATAGCGACAGAGAGAGCAGTGGACGTAAGTAGGGAAATGATTAGGGAAATCTGGGATCTCAAAGCTACATTCCAGACATGTCTGCCGGCCCATGACACTCCTGAGGAGAAGAAAGAAAAAAAAAAAGAAACAAGAAAGGAAAAGTCTCATTACTGTTCCAAGTATCCTCAAGTTAAGATTAAAGGCAGTAGACGCTGTTGATGCTTACACTGCATCAGAAATACCCCTGCCCAGGGCTGGGAGTTTGTCCTATTGGTAGAGTGCTTGCCTAGCATGCACAAAGACTGGGGTTTGATTCCTCAGTACAAGAAAAGAAAAGAAATAACCCTGCCCACACAGACCTCTCCCAACCAGCATTTAGAAAGCACTGACATTTTCCTCACGGCTCTCTTCTGGACATTGCGTTGGACAGGGGGATAAAGGAAAACAGGCAGGGGGTCTGCTGAGGTCAGTGGTGCTGCCTCCTGCAAGGTGCTGGGAAGTGTATCACTGGAGGATATCACAGTTCTTGGCTGCCCTCGGGATGCCCGGATTGTCACCTGACAGTTAGGAAAGAAACAGTAAGATTCTACCCACAGTAACCATGGAATACTGAAAATCTCTACCTTCCCCTTTCTGGTTCTGTAAAAGACTTTGGCAAACCCTTTACCTTGGTTCCTGGTTTCAAGCCTTCTAGCTGCTTGGGTTTACGGAAGGTTTTATGATGCTGAAGCTTGTGTTCAATTTTGTCCTTGGCAAAGAGAAACTGCAGCCGGCACTTGTTGCAGTGATAAACATTTCTCTTCTGAAGGGGAAAGGCAAGAATTCTTTAAAGGTCCCCAATAACTTTCCTTCACTGAAAAGGTAGTTCAGCATTACTCAATGTAGGGTTCTTTCCAAAGAGAGGTAGAATCAAGGCTAAGATGAGTAAGCCATTAATTCCTGACTTGTCATAACTTGGACCAGTGTCATAAACTTACTGGTTCCTACTTTATATAACCCCATCCTTACATTGTTGTCAGTGCTACCCATTCCTGGAAATGCTTCTTTTTTGACTCTTTAAAAGATAATAAATGGCCCTGGAGTGTGGCCTAGTGGTAGAGTGCTTGACTAGCATGCAGTAAGCCTTGGGTTCAATTCCTCAGTATCATATACACAGAAAAAGCCATTAGTGGTGCTGTGGCTCAAGTGGTAGAGTGCTAGTCTTGAGATAGCTCAAGGACAGTGCCCAGCTACTGAATTCAAGCCCAAGTACTGGGGGGGGGGAAGGGGGGATAAACATGGTAAAACTATCAAACAAATCAACTTATACCTTCAACCCAACCTATGTTGTAGATTTTTTTTTTTTTTTGCCAGTCTTGGGCTTGGGCTCAGGGCCTAAGCACTGTCCTTGGACTTTCTCAAGGTTAGAGCTCTACCACTTGAGCCTCAGCACCATTTTCGGCTTTTTTCTATGTATGTGGTACCAAGGAATCGAACCCGGGTGTTCGTGCATGCTAGGTAAGCACTCTACCACTAGGCCAAACTCCCGGCCCTGCAGATTTGTTTTAATTCTTCCCCTCAGTTCCTTTCCACATTAATAGCTCATTACTCGTTTTCCTTCTTTCTTTTCTTTTCTTTCGTTCTTTGTCAGTCCTGGGGCTTGAACTCAGGGCCTGAGCACTGTCCTTGGGCTTTCTCAAGGCTAGAGTTCTACCATTTGAGCCACAGTGCCACTTCAGGCTTTTCTATGTATAAACTCCTGGCCCCCTAGTTTGTTCTCTCTCTCTCCTTCCTCCCTCCTTCTCCCTCTTTCTTTCCCTCCCTCCCCTCCTCTCTTTCTTTCTTGTCGGTCATGGGGCTTGAATTCAGGGCCTCAGAGCTTGTCCCGGGGCTCTTTTGCTCAAGGCTAGTCGCTACCACTTTGAAACTCAGTACCACTTCTGGTTTTCTGGTGGTTAACAAGAGATTGAGTCTCAGAGACTTTCATGCCTGGGCTACCTTGATCCTCAGAACTCAGTCTCCTGACTCGCTAGGATTACAGCTTTTTTTTTTGACAGTCCTGGGGCTTGAACTCAGAGAATTGTCTTTAGATACATTTTACTCAAGGCTAGAGCTCTACCACTTGAGTCACAGCACCATTTCTGGCTAGTTCTGTGTACATGGCAACAAGGAATCAAATCCTGGTCTTTGTTCATGCTGGATGAACACTCTAGCATTAGGCCACACTCCTGGCCTCATTTTGTATTCTTTTAATATGCCTTCCTTTCCTGTTTTAGTGATTCCTTTCTGGATAGTATTTTAAAACAATGTCACATTTATTCTATCTCCTAAAAAAATATACCACGGCCACCCAAAACCTAAATTTTCTCATATTTTGCTTATCACTTCATAAGCATCTTTAAGTTATGTTTCCTTCCCTCTTGTTTATTTCTAGAATTTGACTTTAACAACAAAATGGTTCTTGTTTATACAAATTAATGTCTATCTTGCTTGCTACCTTTTTGCAGTATGTGACATTTTCATCTTTTTTGAAATACTTCTTAGCTTCCCTTACAAGTCTGCTGCTTCCCTCTAAAACTATTGTGCTGGCTTTATGGATACAGACTTTAAGAATCCTAAGCCTTTTGTTCCCCTGTTCCAGACAAGGCTGGAGAGTTCATGACACTTAAGAAGTTAAAAATCTACTGGATTTATATAATAATGATGCCCAAGTATCTTTTTATTTTTATTATTATTATTTTTTTTGTCAGTCCTGGGCTTGAGCTCAAGCCTGAGCACTGTCTTGAGACTTTCTCAAGGCTAGAGCTCTATCACTTGAGCCTCAGCACCAGTTCCGGCTTTTTTCTATGTATGTGCTACCGAAGAATTGAACCCCGGTCTGTGTGCATGCTAGGCAAGGACCCTACCACTCGGCCAAACTCCTGGCCCCCCAAGTATCTTTTCAACACAAGTTTTTTTTTTTTTTTGTCAGTCCTGGGCTTGGGCTCAGGGCATGAGCACTGTCCGTGGGTTTTTTCAAGGCTAGAGCTCTACCACTTGGAGCCACACCACTTCTGGCTTTTTCCTATGTATGTGGTACTGAGGAGTTGAAACTGGGTCTTCATGCATGCTAGACAAGCACTCTATCACCAGGCCAAACTGCTGGCCGACTTTAGACTATTTTTATACCTATGAGGGCCTGAAGGATTTCATACTTGCTCTGCTACTTGTTTCATTGTTTTTTTGTTTTTGTTTTTTTAACAACTAGTATCTACCACTCCAGCCATGATCCAGCGTGGCTGTTTGATAATTAATTGGAGATACAGTCTCCTGGAATTTTCTTCCCAGATTAGCTTTCAGCCTCCTGAGTAGCTAGGATTATAGGCATGAGCCACCAGCACCCAGCTTTTCCTACTAATTGCCTAATACATCTCCAGGTCATAAATATCAATATATCCTCAATTCCTCATATATATCCTTTTTTTCATTTCAAAAACCAATAATCAGGGCCGGAAGTTGAGTCTAGTGGTAGAGTGCTTGCCTAGCACGCATGAAGACCCAGGTTCAATTCCTCGGTACCACATACATAGATAAGCCAGCAGTAGTGCTGTGGCTCAAGTGGTAGAGCACTAGCCTTGAGGAAAGCCCAAGGACAGTGCTCAGGCCCTAGATTTTAAGCCCCAGGACTGGCAAAATCATCATCATCATCATCATCATCATCATCATCATCATCATCATCACCACCACTATATAATCAATTAAACCAATAATCATTTCTTCAGCAGTTTTACTGCTGAAAGAGCCTTTTGACTAGTCTTATTTCTATCTTAATCTTTTCATCCATTTGCCTCAGAAGAACCAGAATAAAATTGTAATAAGATCCTCCCCTCCTGTTCTGTCCTTCCTAACTTCCCATCCTCATCATCTACATTGAACATACCTTAACTTTGTAAATCTCCAGTAAAAAAAAAAACTCCTGTGCCCACAGGTATACTATTTTCTATTCTATTTTACTTGGGTGTCATTTTTACTCATCCTTCAGGTCTATAATACTACTACATTCTGGTTCCAAAAGAGATACATAATTTTCTGTATCTATACTTTCTCCTAACAAAAACTCTTGTCATATTCACTGCACCATCATTTATCTACCACTACCACCTACCTTAGAAGATGGCACATAGTTGAAAATGAGTAATTTTTGCAAGCATATGTCTATTATGTTCCCTAGCACAACTATTTGCTCAGCATTAATAAATGAAACAAATAAGAACATAGGAATGACTTGGTGCCTGGTACCTGGTGTCTCATGTAATGTAGTTGGAATGCATTGCCATTTTTGAAGACCTTCAGGCAATAAGGGCAGAGTAAATGCCGGGTATCTTCATGGATCATTCGAAAATGGACATCAACCTCAGAGTAGAGGGAGGAGCGATACTGACACACCTGAGTCACAGAAGAAGAAAAACAAGGCTAAGAGTGAACAACTGATTTAAAACAAGGTAACAAAAAATGGTCAATATGAGAAGTTTTCCTAATCCAAGTCTACATCTGTAGTGATCTTACCCATGACTTAGGATAAACACTGTGAGGAAAGGAAAACATTACTACAATCTATTCAATAAGGAATAAAACATTCCCTGTATATCTTTAAAAGTCCAGGAAAATAAATCACCCTGGCTGGGTGCAGTAGCTCACACCTGTAATCCTAGCTACTCAGGAGCCTGAGATCTGAGGATCAAGGTTCAAAGCTAGCTCGGGCACAAATGGACCTGAGACTTTTTTTTTTTTTTTTTTTTGCCAGTCCTGGGCTTGAGCTCAGGGCCTGAGCACTGTCCTTGGACTTTCTCAAGGCTAGAGCTCTACCACTTGAGCCTCAGCACCACTTCTGGCTTTTTTCTATGTATGTGGTACTGAGGAATCGAACCCGGGTCTTCATGCATGCTAGGCAAGCACTTTAACCACTAGGCCAAACTCCCGACCCTGGACCTGAGACTCTTATCTCCAGTTAACTTCTAGAAAATGGGAAGTGGGGCTTGGCTCAAGGGTAGGGCAGTGGCCTTAGGCTGAAGAGCTCAGGGACAATGCCCAGGCCAAGTTCAAGACCCATGACCCACAAAACAAATCAAATCAAAATGAAGAATTATTTGCATTCACACATTTCAGATTCCATCTCACCCTAGATTGACCACTATGAAGAATTCAAATAATCACAAATGCTGGTAGGGATGGGGGTGGAAAGGACTCCTAGTGCATTGCTGGTGAGACTGTAATTAGCACAACCATTCTGGAAGGCAGTTTAGAGATTCCTCCAAAAACTAAACATAGAACATCCCTATGACCCCACCATACCACTGTTGGGCATCTATCCAGAATGGCACAAGTCAGGATACCATAAAGAGACTTGCATATCCTTATGGTCACCTATTGCACTATTGACAAGATCCAAAATGTGGAAACAGCCCAGATGCCTTTGAGTGGATGAGTGAATCCAAAAAAGAAGTAGCTACACATAATGTGATTTTGCACAGCTATGAAATAACAAGATGATGTTATTGGTGGGGCTGGTGGCTCACATCTATAATCCTAGCTACTCAAGAGGCTGAGATCTGAGGATCAAGGTTCAAAGCCAGCCCAGCACAAAAGAACCTCTAGAAAATGGGGCACAAATTTACCTCTAAAAAACAGGGAAGTGAGGCTTAGCTCGAGGGTAGGGCGACAGCCTTGAGCTGAAGAGCTCAGAGACAACGTCCAGCCTCAGGGGTAGAGTTGTAGCCTTGGGCTGAAGAACTCAGGGACAGCACACAGGCTGAATTCAAGCCCCATGACCACCACAAAAGAAAAAAAAAAAAAAAAAGATAATGTTATTTGCAGGTAGATAGATGGACCTAGAAAAAATTATCTTAAGTGAGGCAAGACAAGCTCAGAGACACAAAGGGTGCATGTTTTCTCTCATATGCAGAAGCTAGATCTGAAATATAACTGGATGTGATAACTTACATATGATTCCAGGCATTCACAAACAATAGTCAGACCAAAGGAGGATACCAGTAGGGGAGAAATCCCATAGGTCTTAAAATACTATTTATTGGAACAAATTCTGAGAAATGGAAACACAGGTGGCACCTTTTTTCTTTCTCTTCTGTTTTTTCTTTGGGGGGGACAGTAAAGGGGGCACATGGAAGGATAAACAAAAGTAATCATGATATTCAGTACACACTATGTGGAAAATGAACTATGCAACTTGTGAGCAAGGATGGGAGGAGGAAACTGGAGGAAAGCAAAGGAAGTAGTGACACTGTCCAAAAGAGAAATGTATTACCTAAATTATAAATGGTAACCCCTACATATACCATCTTAAAACAAACACACAGATATATACTTACTGATGGTCACAGGACTGGGTGCTGGTACCTGAGCTTTTATACCCAAGGCTAGTACTCTATCACTTTGAGCTACAGCACCACTTCCAGTTTTCTAGGGCTAATTGGAGATAGGGTTTCACAGACTTTCTTCCCTAAGGTGGTTTTGAACTGTGATCCTCAGATCTGTCTTATGAATAGCTAGGATGACAGGTTTGAGCCACTGGTGCTCTGATATATATATATATATATATATATATATATATGTGTGTGTGTGTGTGTGTGTGTGTGTGTGTGTGTGTGTGTGTGTGTGTGTGTGTGTGTGTGTGTGTGTGTGTGTATTATTTTTAAAAAAATAATTATTTGCCTTCAGCCTGAGAGCAATGTGTGTGTGTGTGTGTGTGTGTGTGTGTGTGTGTGTATTATTTTTAAAAAAATAATTATTTGCATTCAGCCTGAGAGCAAACTGGACTAAAATTAGAGGGAGGAAAGGGCAATACCTGACAAACATAAGGCATCTCTCCAGGCTTGTGTGTATCCTTCATATGCTGGAGAAACAGTGGTTCACTTTCAAATGCCCATTCACAGATCTTGCATTTGGCTGTAAGAATAAGAATCAATAAATTGACCTTAAGTAAAACCAAAATCCTCCTGATCAGTTCCATTTCCCTCCTCCACCTCCTCCCCTTCTTTCCTGCCAATTCTGGGGCTTGAACTCAGGGCCTGGGCACTGTCCTTGAACACTTTTTGTTCAAGGCCACTTGAGTCACAGCACCACTTCTGGCTTTTTCTGTGTATGTGGTTCTGGGGAATCAAACCCAGGGCTTCGTGCATGCTAGGCCAAGCACGACACCACTAGACCACGCTCTGGGCCATTCCCTTCATTTTTAACAGTCAACACATAATTTTCTGCTGGACTTTCTTTAAATCAAGTTGTTTTTGCATCAGCATTTGAATTTCTAATAACTAACCTTTCTCTAGCTCTGAATTCTTACCATAGGTTCACTCTAGATTATGAACTATTTACATTTAATTTAAGCACAACTCAATTCTTCTGCTTATTATACCCTTCTCCTCACTTCAACTTCTTCTTTTTTTTTTTTTTGCCAGTCCTGGGCTTGAGCTCAGGGCCTGAACACTGTCCTTGGACTTTCTCAAGGCTAGAGCTCTATCACTTGAGCCTCAGCACCACTTCTGGCTTTTTTCTATGTATGTGGTACCGAGGAATCGAACCCGGGTCTTCGTGCATGCTAGGCAAGTATTATACCATTAGGCCAAACTCCCGGCCCCTCACTTCAACTTCTTCTACCTTAAAACACTGTATTGTCTCAGATTCTATAGGCATCTTCTGATACTGTTATTTCAAAATGATCTAGGAATTATTTATTTATTCATTACTATAGGCAAAAACACGATGGAAATTCCATTTCCTATAACTGACAATCAACATTTGTAGTCTCTCAAATAAATCTACAAAGTTACAAGGTATTTCCATTCTTTACACACGACTAACGCATTTTTTTTTTTTTTTTTTTTTAAACTCAGGGCTTAGATACCGTCCCTGAGCTTTTTCAAGCTGGTGCTCTACCACTTTGAGCTACAGCATCAATTCTGGTTTTCTGGTAGTTAATTGGGGATTAAAAAAAAAAAAATCCCTCAGACTCTCTTGCCCAGGCTGACTTTGAATTGTGATCCTCAGAGCTCAGCCACCTAAGTATTTAGGATTACAAGCACAGACTATTAGCACACAGGTGATGCATGGATTCTTTAAAAAATTCCACGTACTACATTTCTATCATTAAGGGCAACAATTCTGTGGCTAATAAAACAAATACCTGAGTATTTACATCTGAGTATAATTAAGAATTTGCTCCCAAGAGACAATAATTTGGCCGGGAGTTTGGCCTAGTGGTAGAGTGCTTGCTTCCCATGCATGAAGACCTGAGTTCAAATCTTTGGTACCACAAACATACAAAAAGCCAGAAGTGGTGCTGTAGCTCACATGGTAGAGCACTAGCCTTGAGAAAGCCCAAGGACAGTTCTCAGTCCTTCAGTTCAAACCCCAGGACTGGCAAACATAAATAAAAATAAAAATGATCCTTGGTTATCTCATATTGTTACACTATCTCACTTTGTTACCTGATATATCGGATATATTTGTATTTGGTTATCTGAAATTGGATAGGGAACGGGGGAAAACAAGATGAGGGATGGGGGGTGGGGGAGAGGGAAATGGGGACCAAGACATGTGAAAGGGTATCAATGTATGGGAATTAATGCACCATCTATCTGGCAAATATCATGTAACCCTTCTATTCATTACAATAAAAAAATACATGGGAAAAATAAATAAATAAAAATGATGAGCTAGGTGTAGTGGCTCATGCTTGTAATTCTAGCTATTCAGGAGGCTGAGACCTGAAGATCAAGGTTCAAAGTCAGTCAGGGCACAAAAGGATCTGAGACTCTAATCTCTAATTAACCTCTAGAAAATGAAAGTGGGGCTTGGCTTAAGGGTAGGGCGGAAGCCTTGAGCTCAGGGACAGGGCCCAGGCCGACTTCAAGCTCCATGACACACAACATAAATAAATAAACAAATAAATGATGGGCGGGTGCTGGTGGCTCACACCTATAATCCTAGCTCCTCAGGAGGCTGAGATCTGAGGATCTCAGTTCAAAACCAGCCTGGGTACTAAAGACTATAAGACTCTTTTCTCCGGGCTGGGAGTCTGGCCTAGTGGTTAAAGTGCTTGCCTAGCATGCATGAAGACCCGGGTTCGATTCCTTGGTACCACATACATAGAAAAAAGCCAGAGGTGGTAGAGCTCTAGCCTTGAGAAAGTCCAAGTCCAAGGACAGTGCTCAGGCCCTGAGCTCAGTCCCAGGACTAGCAAAAAAAAAAAAAAAAAAACACTCTTTTCTCCAATTAACCACTAGGAAACTGCAAGTGGGTGCTGTGACTCAAGGGGTAGCCATAGAGCCTTGAGCTCAGGGACAGTGCTCAGGCCCAGAGTCCAAGCCCCACCAACAAAGAGAGTAAAATGTCTAAATTTCCAGAAGAGTTCCAAGATTTTGTGCTTATTCTCCAAGAAAACTAATTGCACAAAAGTACTGCTCAAGATTATATATAGATTCCCTTCTTGAATACCTGTTTGTTAAACAAATCATTTGAAATATGATGTAAAAATCAATGTTAATAAATTCTTTAATTAAAAATAAATAAAGTGAGATTAAACAATGAAAAATAAAGTACTGCTCAAGAGTGTTGTTAGGTGCTACAAGGACAGAGATGAATAAGACAGTCTGCTTGGAGGAATGAGGAAAGACTGTGAGAAATACAAGTTGAACCTTTAAAGAACAAGGGATTCCAAGATAGGAGCCAAGAGTAGCAGAAGAAAACATATTTAGGGAGAGAAGTTCACATTTGTAACTTTGTCCTTTTCCTCTTACCTCTCAATTTGCTTATCTCTTTTAAGTTAGTTCTCCCTCTCTCTTTTTTTCTAGAACATCTTCAAGTGTTAATGCCTTCAACTGTTATGTCCAGGTTATACTTCCTTTTTCTCTCTTGGACAAACTCATTCCATTTCAATGGGTTTTCCTACATAATTGCATGACCTGAGTTTAGGCCCCAGGTTTGGCATCAAAAGCAAAAAATAACAACCAACAAACCCAAGAGTGAAACAGATGGAAGTATAGTGTAAATGTGTGGAGATGTAACAGTGATATTCTCTCCCTTTTTTTTTTTTTTTTTTTTTTGCCAGACCTGGGCTTGAGCTCAGGGCCTGAGCACTGTCCTTGGACTTTCTCAAGGCTAGAGCTCTACCATTTGAGCCTCAGCACCACTTCCAGCTTTTTTCTATGTATGTGGTACCAAGGAATCGAACCCAGGTCTTAGTGCATGCTAGGCAAGCACTTTATCACTAGGCCAAACTCAGCCCCAATTCTCTCCCTTTTATAATATATGCCAATCACAAAATAACCCACTAAACAAAAAACCCTCAACAACAGGGGCTGGGAGTTTAGCCTAGTGCTTGCCTAGTATGCACAAAGATCTGGATTCAATTCCTTGGTACTACATACACAGAAAAAATTTAAAAAAAAGCCAGAAATGGTGCTGTGGCTCAAGTGGTAGAGCTCTAGCCTTGACAAAGTCCAAGAACAGTACCCAGGTCCTGAGCTCAAGGCCCAGGATTGGCAAAAGACAAAAAACCTCAACAACAACAACAAAAGACTAAGAACCACGCACTTAAAGCATCTACTGCCCTTAAACAAGCATAGGGGGTGGGGAGGAAAGCACTATTAAAATTATGTGCCAGTAATTCTAGCTACTCAAGAGGCTGAAATCTAAGGACCATAGTTCTACTCCACCCCAAGCAGATAAATCCTCAAGATTCTTATCTCTGATTAAGAAGGAAAAAGCTAAAAGTATAGGCATGGCTCAAGAGGTCAAGTAGAATACCTAGAGTTCAAGGTCAAAACAAAGACTTTACAATGAAATCCAAAAATAAAATTGAAACCTATTAATGAAAGGTTGGCAAGTTATTAAGCTGTTGATAAGAACAAATTCTGGCCAGGTGAGATGGCTCACACCTGTAATCCTAGCTACTCAGGAGGCTGAGATCTGAAGATCACAGTTCAAAACCAGCCTAGGCACTAAAGTCCTGATACTCATATCTCCAATTAACCACTAGAAAACCGGAAAGGGTGCTGTGGCTCCAGGGGTAGGGCGATAGCCTTGAGCTGAACTCAGGGACAGAGCCCAGGCGGACTTCAAGCCTCACAACAAAAACAAACAAATTCTGTCATAAGCAACTTAAAAAATTCAAAGTCAGGGTTAAGAGAATAGGAAGTCAAGGGGGAAAAAATGCAAACAGCTTGCACTTTTTTCCTCAAGAAAAAATTTACCTTTCCAATGTGGAGCCCATATGTATGTGAAACAAAGACCTAACAATATTTATTCTGCTACAAAACAATAAAAAGTTTTACTATCCAATAAGGAAGCTATATGCAACATATGGTTACTGAACACTTGAAATGTAACAAAATCAACTGAGATTTACATTTCAAAAAACTTTTTCATGAGATCTTGTAGGAGGCAGAGTAGGGTTTGGGGGGGTGGTTACCAGCAGAAGTGGCTTGGGCCAACAGGGGTGTGTGAATATAGTGCCCAGCATTGGTGGCTCACGCCTATAATCTTAGTTACTCAAGAGGCAGAGATGTGAGCATCAAAGTACAGAGTCAGCCCAGGTACAAAAGGATCTGAGAGTCTCATCTCCAATTAACCTCTAGAAAATAGGAAATAGGGCTTGGCCCAAAGGTAGGGTGGTAGCCTACCCTGAGCTGAAATGCTCAGACCGAGGGGTAGGGGTAGGGCGGTAGTCTTGAGCTGAAGAGCTCAGGGACAGAGCCCAGTCCAAGTTCAAGCCCTATAACCCATTCCCCCCCAAAAAAAAAATTAAAAAAAGAAAAAGAAGAATGAATATAGTCAAAGATGTTTGCTGTCAGGAAGGAGAATAATAAAATCTGTTGAAATTATTTTAAGAAGGGTAAGAGAGGGGCTGGGAGTTTGGCCTAATGGTAGAGTGCTTGCCTACATACCTGTGTGCATACAGACCTGGGTTCAATTTCTCTGTACCACATACATAGAAAAAGCCAAAAGTAGTGCTGTGGCTCAAGCGGTAGAGCTCTAGCCTTGAGAAAGCCTAAGGACAGTGCTCAGGCCCTGAGTTCGGTCCCCAGGACTGGCAAAAAAAAAAAAAAAAAAGAAGGGTAAGAGAATGCTAGAGAATGATTAATTGGGATATATGTTTGGAAATGTAACATGTAACCCTCCTTGGTACTACTCAGAAAAAGCCAGAGCACTGTGCCTCAAAAGGTAGAATGCTACCCTTTAACATAAGCACCTTAGGGACAGCATTCAGGCCCAGAGTTTAAGCCCAAAGATGAGGAAAAAAGAAAAAGAAAAAAAAAAAAAAAGAAAAAGGCTCAGGACATAGGAAAAATAAATCTGTGTTAAATAATTCTATATGCAGATATAGGGCCTGAGACTAACTCAGCTACTCTGCCACGAGCCACAAACCATTAAGACACAGCAAGGTAGAGAATGTCTGAGCTTAAAGCCTGTTCTCTCAATCTCTTATAATTCATGTCTTTTGTTTAATGCATTGTCTATATGTTTTAAACCACATTGTTTCCAATCACCCAAAAGCTTTTTTACTAATTTTCCATTAGTCCAAAGACATCTATCTATCTGTATCTATATCTACATATCTATATATTCCTCCCCTCCCCACCAGTCCTAAGCTTGAGCTCAGGGCCTGAGCAATGTCCTTGGACTTTCTCAAGGCTAGAGCTCTACCACTTGAGTCTCAGCACCACTTCTGGCTTTTTTCTATGTATGCGGTACCAAGGAATTGAACCTAGGTCTTCATGCATCCTAGGCAAGCCCTCTACCATTAAGCCAAACTCCTAGTCCTTAACTACCACTTTTTGTGATACAGGGCCAAAAGATCTTTTCCAATCTCTAAATTATCTCATTTATGACTGATATCATACAGGACATGTGTTCATAATATATTGTCTTGTTCTCACAGCTGTGATTACAACTTACATAATTTTTGTCTTTTCTACAAAATTAGAAATTCCTTAAAGGATATTAAAATTAGTCTGAAGACCAGGTTCAAATTCTTACAATATCATCTGAATATAAATGTAAGGGCAGGAGAGAAATGGCAGAAGCATGGCCTAGTGGTAGAGGGCTTTCCTAGCATGCATGAAACACTAGGTTTGATTCTGCGGTACCACATACACAGAAAAAGGAGGATGTGGTGCTATGGCTTCAAGTGTAGTGCTCTAGCCTTGAGAAAGCCCAAGGATAGTACTCCCGCCCTGAGTTCAAGCCCCAGGACTGGCAAAAAAAAGTCAGTGACTCAGAGTATGACCTAGTGGTAGAATGCTTGCCTAGTATGCATGAAGCCCTTGGTTTGATGCCCCAGTACCATGTATACAGAAGGAAAAAAAAAAAAGCTGGAAGTGATGCTGTGGTGATTCAACTGGTAGAGCACTAGCCTTGAGAAAGCTCAAGGACAATGCCCACATCCTAAGTTAAAGCCTCAAGACTGGCACAAACAAAAAGAAAGAAAAAAATTTAAGTGGTTGTATATATACACGTGCTGATTCTAGGGCTTATACACAGGGTCTAGGCACTTCTTGGCTTTTCTGCTCAAGGTTGGAATTCTACTGCTTAAGTCACAGCTCCATTTCTGCCTTTCTGGTGATTAATTGGAGAATAGAGTCACACAGACTTTTCTGCCCCAGCTGGCTTCAAACTGTGATCCTCAGACATCAACTACCTGAGTAGCTAGGAGTGGCTCACTGAAATGTAGGGGTGTTGGGGTGTGTGTGTGGCTGTGCACATGCGGGTGCTGGTCTGGCCTGGCCTGGTGCTTTCTGGAGCTTGAATTCAAAGCCTAGACACTGTCCCTGAGCTTGTGTGTTTAAGGCTAGCACTCTACCACTTGAGCCACAGCTTCACTTCCAGCTTTTTTTTGGAAATAAGTCTCACAGACTTATCTGCCTATGGTGGGAACTATGTTCCTCCTGATTAATCTTGAATAGCTAGAATTACAGGCACAAGGTTACCAGCACCTGCCAGAAACATTGTTCCTCTTCTGTGAGATATATACTGTAGGTAACATTTCAACCCATCACACATTTCACCCTAAGTACTATTTAAATAAGTCTTATAAATGAGGCTTGCAAGAAAGTAGATTAAGTGAAGTTGGAAGATGGTTACAAACCCTAGTACTGGCCAGGAGTGGTAGAGGGCTTGTCTAGCATGCATGAAGCCCTGGGTTCAATTCTTTGGTATCACATACATAGAAAAAGCTGGAAGTGGTGCCGTGGCTCAAGTGGTAGAGCGCTAGCCTAGAGAAAGCTCAAAGACCGAGCCCAGGTCCTGAGTTCAAGCCCCAGGACTTGAAAGTAAGAAAAAAAACCCACTATGGTTACCTCATAAACACATATAAGATATAAGACCTCTTCTAGTATCACTCAATGATTGATGACTAAGATAGATCCCCCTGGGGTTTAAATTTCCAAACTTACTAGTAGATTCATAAGGACTATGGACATTTTCCAAGTGGCACTGGAGCTGGAAGGGAGTGGAAAACTGGCGGTAACAATGTTGGCAGATAGTATGACCATCCACCTCACCATTCTGTTGATCAAGTTCTACGTGGTGTTTCATATGGTTCATAAATCTGGAGCAGAAAGCAAAGAGAATATACAAGAAAACAAGGTCAGCAGCCTTTGAGAAACAATGATAGAATCCTCAAAACTTTGTACTTTATTTCATGTTCCCATGCTTCCCAACCTTCTCTACTGGGATAAACTTTCCTGATTCTAGAACAGTAGCAGGTTCTTGAAACTGAAAGTTCTATGGAAGAAGTTACAGCAACACCTCACCCCTTCTACAGTAGTATTTGATTCACTACTACCACTTAGAAAGAGTGCATCATAATTAGGACTTTTTGTTGTTGTTGTTGATCATGAGGCTTGAACTCTGGGCCTCTGCGTTGGCTCTGAGCTCTTTAGCTCAAGGCTACCGCCCTCCACTTGAGCCACAGTGCCACTTCCCATTTTCTGGTGGTTTCTCGTGGGAAACCTCGATCCTCAGATTTCAACCTCCTGAGTAGCTAGGATTACAGATGTGAGCCACCTTGTCCAGCAATTTTTTTTTTTAAACAAAAGCTGATGTAACAAAAACATTTTAGGTTTTCTTTTATGAAAGGTAATCTTCAAACACTTACCGAATGTTGTTTTTTAGTCTTTTGGTACAATGTGGGCATCGGAAAGATGTGGCGACCTTAGGAAAGCTTGTGAGCTGGGCTACTTTTCCACCATCCCGTCCATAGTAGAAATCATCTACTAGCATAATAAGCTTGGTCTGGACAGGATCACTGACATTCTCATTTGGCTCTGGTACTTTGGTAGGTGGTGACAGAGCAGGAATAGGTGTAGAAGAGGGTGTGGAAGTAACAGGAGCTGTTTTCTCAGGGGATGAGGGCTTTGCAGCTGATGGGACACTGGGTTCTGAATCCAGGGATTTTCCTTTCTTCTGGTATTCAACCATTTCTGGACAACAGTACTGTAAAGGAAGATGATATTTTTGATCATTCTAATTATCCTCTGACCTGAGATGTAGGCAATTTAGTATTACTTTTTTTTTTTTTAACCATAAGTGATAAGGTTGGGTTTTTTTTTTTGTGTGTGTGTGTGTGTGTGGTTTTGTTTTTTTTTTGCCAGTCCTGGGGTTTTCTTAAGGTTAGAACCCTACCACTTGAGCCCTAGCACCACTTCCAGCTTTTTTCTACGTATGTGGTATCGAGGAATCGAACCTGGGTCTTCATGCATGCTAGGCAAGCACTCTACCACTAGGCAAAACTCCTGACCCCTGAGGTTCTTTTTCCTATCATTCTTTCTTTTTTTGGAGATAAGGGTCTTGTTGCTCATGGGCTTTTTGGCTCAAGCAACTCTACTTCAGCCTCCTGATGAGATGTGACTATAAGTTATCATTCAGTATTTAAGGTATTCTTATCATTTCTCAGTTTTGTTTCTAAATCTCATTCTTTGTAGTTTATGTCCACAGCCATGTAAACTCTGAGCACTGAACTTTACAGTTCTTTCTCTTGCCTGTCTTAGATCACTTAACCTCTTACTAGCATCATTTGACTCTTCAGTTCTCTGGCAGGAAGAACTATATCAAAAAGTGAAAATGATAAGAATCAGTTAAGTTTCTAATTCACTCAATTATATAATTAATAGAAGCAGAACTAAGGTCAACATGGTTTATACTCTTATCTAGAGGCCTGTTTGTCTTCCTGGGCAGTTTCAAAAGTCTAGCATGTTAAGAAAATAAAGTTGTTGGGCACCAGTGGCTCATGCCTGTAATCCTAGCAACTCAGAAGGTTGAGATCTGAGGACTGCAGCCTGAAGCCAGCCCAGGCACAAAAGTCTGTAAAACTCTTATGTCTAATTAACCACCAGAAAACCGAAGTGGAACTGTAGCTCAAAGTGGTAGAGCATTAAGCCTTGAGCTGAAGAGCTCAGTGTCTACGTCTAGAGTTCAAGCCTCAAGAAAAAAAAAAAAAAGAGTTAATGTGTTAGTCCTATTGTATTCTTATTACATTTCCACTAACAGACTGAGAGAGAATAATTCTTTTAAAAAAGCTTCCAGGTTAGTTTAGAACCTCTCCTTCTCAGACTCCCAATAATAAAGAAGGTATATGGCAGAAACTACTTAATCATGGGCTAATCATGGGCACATATCACTTACACACATATGACCTCTCAAAGCTTCGGTAACACGAAATTGAGCATTACATCGTGGACATATTTTCCGCCCACCATCCTGGAGGTCAAATACTGGGATGGAAGAGGTCACTGGAAGAAATGAGAAATGGTAAGATTAATATGATAACCGCACCAAATGCTCCCTAAGAAAAATATCCAAGAGTTAATAAGCAAGTCTGAGAAATCATTTTGTCTATTCCTTTCACTATTCTAATTCTAGGTAAAAAAAAACTGGCAAATTACAGCCCAGTGACCAAATTCAGCCCAACTACTGTTTTTTGGTTTTTGCCACTTGCAGGGCTTAAACTCAGGGCCTGAGCACTGTCCTTGGGCTTTCTCAAGGCCAGCACTCTACCACTTGAGCCACAGCACTAATTCTGGCTTTTTCTATGTGGTACCAAGGAATCAAACCCAGAACTTTTGTGCATGTCAGGCAAGCACTCTACCACTAGGCCACACTCCTAACCTCAACACTACTGTTAAGTAATTTTTTTCCCCCCTGGATTATTAGTTAACTTATTTTGGTTTCTGAGACAGAGTCAAACCACAGAGCATAGGTTAGCCTTCAACTTAAAATCTTGCCTTAGATTTTGGAGTGCTGGATTATTGGTGTATACTACTATGCCTGGCAGATATTTTCTTAGTTGTTTATTTAGCCAGTTCTAGGGCTTGAACTCAGGGCCTGAGCACTGTCTCTGTGCTTCTTTTACTCTGGGCTAGCCCCTACCACTTGAATCATAACACCACTTCTAGCTTTTTCTGTGTATGTGGAACTGAGGAATCAAACCCTTGGCTTCATACATGCTAGACATTCTACCACTAAGCTACATTCTCAGCCTACTTTCTTTTTAAAAATCATGATAGAATATATAATGTATATAAAATAATCTCTACCATTGTAATTATTTAATGTATGCTTTAGTTGCATTAAGTACATTCTCTCTGTTGTACAATTTCCAGAACTCTTCAACTTATAAAACTGAAACTTAAAAAAAATTTTTTTTGTCCTAATCCTGGGGCTTGAACTCAGAAGAAACTTCTTTTTAAATCTGAGAATGAGCCATTATATGTAATATACACATACATATCAATTTGTGTAAACATACAATGTTTTTTGTCATCCATCATTTGATGAACACTTGGCTTACTTTCACCTTTCAGTTAGCATAGCTTTGAGTCTGGATGTAGAAATATCTGTTCCAATTCCTGCTTTTAATTCTTCTAGACATATCCATAAGTGGAATTCCTGGAGCAGAAATTGTGTGTGTGTGCTAGTCCAGGAACCTGAACTCTGGATCTGGGCTCTGTCCCTGAGTTTTTTTTGTGCTCAAGGATGGTACACTACCACTTGAGCCACAGCTCTACTTCCAGCTTTTTGCGGTTAATTTGATTTCTTGGGCTGACTTTGAGCCATGACCCTCAGATCTCAGCATCTTGAATAGCTAGAATTGTAGGTATGGGCCACCAGCACATGGCCAAATGTCTCTCTCTCTCTCTCTTTGGTACTCTAACAGGCTAAAGCTTTTACTTCCCACCTTTTGGCTGGTTAATACAAGGTAAGTGTGTTGTGGATTTTCCTGCCTGAGCTGGCTTTGAACTGCAATCCACAGCTCTTAAACCTCCTGGCAGATAGTATTATAGGTGTGAGTCACCAGCACTTAGCTACATTTTTTTCTTCTTTCTTTTTGGTATCACTATCTAACAGAGTATGAGATGGTATCTCAATGTAGTTTTGATTTGCATTTCCCTAGTGATTGGTGACACTAAACATCTTTTCGTGCTTACTGTATATTTTCTAGTTTCTTTGGAAAAATGTCTCTTCTAATTGTTTATTCTCCACTAAGGATGGAATGCAGTATCTCACATGTGGGAGACCATATATATTCCTAAACTCTATTTGACCTTTTTTTTTTTTCCCTGGAGCTATAGGTAGTCCTTGTTTTCTTGATATTAACCTCTTACAATGTACATAAATTGTACTTTTTTCATTCTGTAAATCATCTTTCATAGCTTTGGTAATTTTTTTTTCCATGCCAGTACCAGGGTTTGATCTCAGGGTCTCAGGTTCTTGCTTGACTTGCCTGCTTAAGGCCAGTCAATCCTGGCCTCAATCCTGGTCTTTTTGCTGGTTATTAGGGACAGAGACTCAGACCTTTTCTGTCTAGGCTGGTTTAAAACATCAATCTTCCTGAACTATACCCTTCCCTTACCACCTACAACACAGCTGTACTGGGATTGCCATATCCAGAAACAGAACTTGGCTGTAACCTCAACATAATAAAAGATCAACAACCAACATCATACCGAATGGTGAAAACCATAACCATTTCCTCTAAAATCAGGAAGAAGGCAAGGATGTCCACTCTCTCTGCTCCTTTTCAATATAATTTTGGGCCTCCCAACCAGAGTAATACGGCAAGAGAAAGAAATAAAAGGATTCACATAGGGAAATGAGAAGTCAAACTATCTTTTATTTGCAGACGACATGATTTTATATCTAAAGGACCTGGGAGGCTCTGTCCTCATGCTCCCAGAGCTGATTAATAACTGGCAAAGTAGTAGCAGGATACAAAATCAACCTACAAAAATCAGCGTTTTTGTTTTTTAGGTTTTTTGTTGTTTTATTTTTGCCAGTCTTGGAGCTTGAAGTCAGGGTCTGGACACAGTTCTTAAGCTTTCTCAAGGCTAGCATTCTATCACTATGCCACAGCATCATTTCTGGATTTTTCTGTGTATGTGGTACAAAGGAATAGAACTCAGGGGTTCATGCATGCTAGGCAAGCACTATATCACTAGGCCATACTCCTGGCCCTAGTAGTCTTTTTGTATGCCAATAATGTACAATCAGAGAAGGAAACCAGGAAAACAATTTCATCTGCAATAGCTTCACAAAATAAAATAAAATATTTAAGAATATATCTAATCAAGGAAACAAAATAACTCCGTAGGGAAGAAAGAAACTGAAGTCAACACCAGGAAATGGAAAGACTTCCCATGTTCATGGATAGGTAGACTTAATATGAAAATGAATATTCTGCCAAAGGTCATTTACTACTTTAACTCAATCCCACCAAAATCCCAATGACATTTTTCACTGAGACAGAGAAAACAATCCAAAAACTCATACAGAACAACAACAACAAAAACAACAACAAAGACCTCAAATAGGCAAAGCAATTTTAGGCAGAAAAAAAATACCGATGCTGATAGCATCACATTTCCAGACTTCAAGCTCTACTATAGAGCTACAATATCAGGAACAGTTTGGTTGTGAAAGAAAAGCAGGTCCAAAGCTCAGTGGCACAAAGTATAAGATGCAGAAATAAAGCTGTACAGTTAGAGTTACCTAATATTTGACAAGGGAGCCAACAATGTATGGTGAAAAAAAGATATTCTTCAATAATTGGTGTTGGGAAAAGTAAAATGGAAACCTGTTTGTCACCATGCATCAATGTCAACTCAAAATGGCTCAAAGACCTCAAGTAAGACCTGAAACACCCAGAACTACTACAAGATGGAGCAGGGGAAACATTAGAAGTTACAGGGATAGGCAGAAACTTTTTTATTTTTTGCCAGTCCTGGCTTGAATTCAGGGCCTGAACACTGTCCATGGGCTTTCTTAAGGCTAGAGCTCTACCACTTGAGCCTCAGCACCATTTCTGGCTTTTTTCTATATATGTGGTACCAAGGAATCAAGCCTGGGTCTAAGTGCATGCTAGGCAAGCACTCTACTACTAGGCCAAACTCCTGGCCCCATAGGCAGAAATATTTTAAGGAGACTTATCAAATGGGAGTCCATCAAAATAAAAAGCTTCTGCACAATACAGGACCTAATTACTGAACTAGAAAGACAGACCACAGACTGGGAGAAGTTATTTACCAGCAATACATCTAACAAAAGCTTACTATTGAAAACATACAAGGAGTCAGGTGATGGCTCATGCCTGTAATCCTAGCTACTCAGGCGGCTGAGATTTGAGCATCAAGGTTCAAAGTGAGCCCAGGCACTATAAAGATTTTTTTTTTGGCCAGTCCTGGGCTTGAGCTCAGAGCCTGAGCACTATCCTTGGACTTTCTCAAGGCTAGACCTCTACCCTGGAACCTCAGCACCACTTTCGGCTTTTTTTCTATGTATGTGGTACCGAGGAATCTAACCCAGGTCTTTGTGCATATTAGGCAAGCACTCTACCACTAGGTCAAACTCCCAGCCCAAGATTGTCAGACTCCTATCTCCAATTAACCACCAGAAAATGAAGTAGGCTGTGGCTCAAAGAGTAGGGTGGTAGCCTTGAGCAGAAGAGCCCAGGCCCAGAGTTCAAGCCCAAGACCGACAAAAAAAAAAAAACAAAACAAATAGAACTTCCCAGTTATACCATTCTTGGACATCTACCCAGCGCATTACAACTCAGGATACAGTATAGATACTTGTACATGCAAGTTCACTGCTGTACTATTCACAATAACCAAGTTACGGGAACAGCCCAGATGCTCTACAATAGATGAGTGGGTCAAAAAAAATGTAAATATATTCCATGGAATTTTGTTCATCCAGTAGAAAGACTATTATGTCATTTGCAAGTAAACAGATGAACCTAGAATAAATCATGTTAAGAGAGGTAAGCCAAGCTGAGAGAGACCAAGGGCACATGTAGAAACTAGATCTAAAATATAACTGGACATGGTAATCTAGACAGGACTCTAGACGTTCATACATAGTCAGACTAAAGGGCGATTATACTTAGGGGAAATAACCAAATAATCCTATTACTATTTATTACTACATTACTATTTACTGTGCTCACTTCAGCAGCACATTTACTAAAATTGGAATGATACAGCTTAGCATGGCCCCTGGGCAAAGGATGATGCAAATTCATGAAGTATTTCACATTTTTTTGAATGTTGGTTATCATTAAAAAAAAATGCTACTCGGGGCCGGGAGTTTGGCCTAGTGGTAGAGTGCTTGCCTAGCATGCACAAAGACCCGGGTTCGATTCCTCGGTACCACATACATAGCAAAAAGCCGGAAGTGGTGCTGAGGCTGAAGTGGTAGAGTGCTAGCCTTGAGAAAGTCCAAGGACAGTGCTCAAGCCCTGAGCTCAAGCCCAGGACTGGCAAAAAAAAAAAACAACACTATTTGTCAAAATGAATTCCAGGAAACAAACTTTTATGTAGTGGTGATATTTGTTGTTTTTTTTTTTTTGTCTTTTCTTTTTGTTGGGGGGGGGGGCAAAGGGAGCACAGAAAGGTAGGGAGGAAGGGGGAACAAATGCAATCATGACATTCAGAATATACTACCTGGAAAATAACAATTTCTGAGCAGAGATGAGAGGGGAGAAGCTAGGAGAAAGTGAAGGAAGGGGTGACACTATCCAAAAAAGAAATGTATTCATTATCCGAATTATGAAATGGTGACACCCCTATGTACTGCAACACCTTAAAAATGATAAAATTACATTTTAAGAAACAAAATAAAAGAACAAAAACCAAAAAGCCTCAGTCCCCCAAGTCTCAGCCTTCTAAGTGGCTAAGATCACTGGCAGTAGCACCTGAGAATAGTACTGTTTTGTTTTCGGTGCCAGTCTTGGAGCTTGAACTTAGGGCCTGGTGCTGTCACAGAGCTTTGCTCAAGGATAACATCCTACTACTTGAACCACAGCTCCATTTCTGGCTCTCTTTTTTGGTTGTGAGGCTTGAACTTAGGGCCGGGGCCCTCTCCTTGAGCCTTTTTGTTCAAGGCTATTGCTCTACCACTTTGAGTGACAGCTCCATTTCCAGTTTTCTGGGGGGTAACTGGAGACAAGAATCTTATAGATTCCTACCTGCTCTGGCTTTTGTGTGTGTGTGTGTGTGTATGTGGGGGGAGGGTCATGGGACTGGATCTCTGCCTGGGCACTGTCCCTGAGCTCTTCAGCTCAAGGCTACCACCTTACCCTTGAGACAAGCCCCACTTCCTGTTTTCTAGAGTCAGGTCCTTTTGTGCCCAGGCTGGCTTTGAACCTTGATCCTCAGATCTCAGGCTCTTAAGTAGCTAGGATTATAGGCATGCGCCACTGGCACCCCTCTGATAGTATTCTTTAGTGCAGAAAATTGAAAAATTTTTATGTCATTTAACTTAATAACTTTTATTTTCTTGCCTGTGCTTTTGATAATCAAGAGACAGAAATCACTGTCAAATCCACTACTGGGTCCGGGCACTGTCCCTCAGCTCTTCAACTCAAGGCTACTGACCTACCCTGGAGATTTACCCTTGAGCCACAGTGCCACTTGCCACTTCCTATTTTCTAGGTTAATTAGAGATAAGAGTCTCATGGTTGGCTGGGCATGCTAGCTCAGGCCTATAATCCTAGCTACTGAGGAGGCTGAGATCTGAGGATCAAGGTTCAGAGCCAGCCCAGCATACAAAAGGACTATCCAATTAACCTCAAGAAAAGAGAAGTGGGGCTTGGCTCAAGGGTAGGGTGATAGCCTTGAGCTGAAGAGCTCAGGGACAGCGCCTAGGCTGAGTTCAAGCCCTATGCGTGCCCCTCACCCCCCACCCCCACAAAGTCTCAGGGCTTTGTAGTGCCGGGACTGGCTTTGAATCACAATCCTCAGATCTCAGCCTCCTGAGTAGCTAGGATTACAGGCGTGAGCCACTGCACCCAACACTCCTCCTACAAATTTATTTTTTGCCAGTCCTGGGCTTAAGCTCAGGGCCTATGCACTGTCCTTGGACTTTCTCAAGGCTAGAGCTCTACCACCTGAGCCTCAGCACCACTTCTGGCTTTTTTCTTTTTCTTTTTATGTCTGAGACTGACTAAAGCTTGGAGCCTGGGAAATAGGCAGTGTGTTGATTAGCATAGTGGTTATGAGACTCCCGCTCATCTGTTTTTCATTAAAAAATATTGGATTATGTATAATTGGCAATGCCCCTGTTGTTTGCACATTCATCTTGTCTTAGAAGCTCTTAGATATCACCACAGAAGCATGCAGCTTTCATGCCTGCTAGGTAATTCGTATACCTTGTTACATGTTGTCATATGGCCTCTGCTATTTCAAATCCCCCTACTTCCATAGAAAGAACGCAGTTCTATAAAGGTGTATCTAACCATCAGTTCTAGAATTAGTCACACATGGGCTTAATGCTTTATGATGCCATTCTCTTCCTGACTAAGGCATCCTCCAACTTAGGGAAGGGAGTGTCTTCTGGAACCTTCTAGGAAACATGGGTCATTCCATATATTTTTTATTGTAATTAATAGAAGGGTTACATTATATTCACCAGATAGGTGGTGCATTAATTCACATACGTTAACACCCTTTCTCATGTCATGGTCCCCATTTCCCTCCCCCCCTTCTGGCCTTTTTCTATGTATGAACCCAGGTCTTTGTGCATGCTAGGCAAGCACTCTACCACTAGGCCAAACTCCTGGCCCTCCTGTATTTTTAAAATAGGTTTTCTCCCTCATCATTTTTTGGCGGTGGCTGAGGGTTGAAGCCAGTGCCTGTATATGCTAGCCAAGTGCTCCAACACCAGGATATAACCCAGCCTGTGTTTGTTTTTGAGAAAAGATTAGGAAATGTTGCCTAGGATACACTGAATTCTTGGGTTCAGGCAATTTTCCCACATTAGCCTCCCCAACAGCTGGGTCTAAAGACATATATAACCACATCAGCTCATATACTTAAGGCCTTAGATCTACTTTAAGTTTTATATTTCATGTAAGGAAGTCCAATTTCCTATTTATTGGATATTGTTATCCAGTTTCCAAATATCACGTTGTTGTAGTTGTTGTTGTTTAATTTAAAGAGCAAAGTCCACGAGACTGCCTGTGCTGGATACAAATTGTGATTCAAATCTCAGACTGTGGAGTAGCTAGGATTATAGGTGCAAGCTACCAGTGCTCAAAATCTTTTTTGGTTGGTTATGGGACTTGAACTCTGGGCCTGGGGGTTGTCCCTGAGCATTTCAGCTCAAGGCTACCACCCTACCATTTGAGCCACAGTGCCACTTGATTTTCTGGTGGTTAACTCGAGATAAGAGTCCTGGGCCTTGAACTCAGGGCCTGAGCACTATCCTTGGGTTTTCTCAAGGCTAGAGCTCTACTACTTGAGCCATAGCACCATTTCTTGCTTTTTCTATGTATGTGGTACGGAGGAAAAACCCAGGTCCTCCTACATGCTAGGCAAGCACTCTACCACCAGGCTAAACTCCTGGCCTCACACACTTTTTATGAAGGGGCTGGCTGGCTTTGAACCTAGAGCCTCAGATCTCAGCCTCCTAAGTAGCTAGGATTCTAGGCATGAGCCACCACGCCCAGGAAGCTTTAATATTTTTAAAGAGTTAAAGTAAAATAAACATTTCTGCCACATACAAATTATATTAAATTCAAATTTCAGTGTCCATATATTGTTAAAGTGGAGCCCAGCCCAGCTCATTATTTATGTACTGTCCACTGCCGCTGCTTCTGCACTACCACAGCACAGCTAAGTAGTTGCAATGGAGGCCATATTATACACAAAGCCTAATACATGAGGCCCTTTACAGAAAATCTGCCAACCCCTTTCCTCCTTCCTTCCTTCCTTTTTTTCTTTTTTTTTGCCAGTCCTGGGGCCTGAACTCAGGGCTTGGCCCTGAGCTGCTTCTGCTCAAGGCTAGCCCTCTACCACTTGAGCCACAGCACCATTTACGACTTTTTCTGTGTATGTGGTACTGAGGAATCGAACCCAGTAGCATTATATACAGAATTCCTTAGTAATTATCCCTGAAGTTTCTATATAAGACACAAATTGAAGCAACTATATTTTGTTATGTCTAATTTCAGAATGTAAATTTCTGATGGGAAAAATACTCGTCAATGGTTTTGAACCACTAGATACTCAAGGCCTCTCGCGGTACTATACCTTTCATTGAAGATTCAGGTCCGCTGGTTCTTTGAGCAACATGGGTAGAACTGTTGTTGGATACCACCAATGGCCCAGGACTCTGACCCAGGGAAGGGATGGTGTTAAGAGTATTCACCAATTTGGCCACTTCATTGCTATTTTCACCAGTAACCCCTGGTCGCTTCACAGTGACAAAGCTGGCAATGCTCACTGCAGGTGAAGAGGTGAAGGAGGGAGCTACATTGGCCAAATGATAAGCATCTGTTACCCACCCATTTCCCCATCCTGTCTACCATCTCCTCTTCCCAAGCCTCACCTAGCTTGGGATTTGAGGTCTGGTTGGACTGGCCTGCAGGTTGAAGAGCTAGTTGCCCCAATGAGGTTGGCTGTGTGGCAGTGGGAGTGGTGGAAGTGCTGGGAGTGGACTTGGTCTGCTGGGACTGGGACTGTGGGACGGTGCTCCGAATGGTTAGAGTAGCTGGGATGACAGTGGTGAAGGTGTTGGTGGTTGGCCTCACAGGCATTGTGGAGCCTGGCCTCACTGGGGTCATCTGAGAGAACACTTGTGGGACTCCAACTGTCGGCTTAACAAACTGTGTACCTGGGGCTTTTAAAAGAGACAGAGAAAAATATCAAATCTTGGTCAATGAGCTCACCTATACCTTCTCTTGCTTTTATTAGAAATACTCAGGAAAAAATTATTCTACAAACTGGTGCTCATCAGAGGTAATCAAGAATAGTACAGACTCTAAAATCTAAAACTGTAGTTGGTGTCCAAGGTGACAAAAGAAATTATTCTAAGTAATCTAAATTATTTTAAACTGAAGAGCCCCATCAATTTCTTCAAACCAACCTCCCAAACTACCTTTTTAAATTCTAAGAGCAGAATCAGTGGCTTAACCTTGGTACTAGAAAAGAGTGGGAGGCAGTTTGGATGTATGTATACAGGCCAAAGGGAAGACTTGGTTCTGAAAAAAGGATTCATTTCTCAGAACACTAAAATCTCCATCCTCTTATAAATTCAAATAGAGCACAGACTGTCAGTCTACCAGGAAGTCTCTAAGCATAATTATAGACAATTCCACCGAGAAACATTTAAGAAATATCAGAACATGATAGGATAAAATATCAGACTCATGGCCAAGAACAGAAAACAAAAACAAACAAACGAGCAAACAAAAAAAACCCCAAACCCAAACCCAATCAAAGATACCTTAGGAAGACAAGCTATAGCAGTACATTGACTAGAGTTTTGTTGTTCTGTTTTGTTTTTACAAGAAAACTAGAAAATTTTAGATAGAAGAAATGTGAGGATTTGGAGAAAATTATAAGATTCTATTTTTTTCTTAAGAAGAAAGGAATTTTTCTTGAATTCCTGAGAATTCAATGTAGGCCCTCTGAGTTAGAATGCGCTCTGAGTTAGACTCCTAGTCTCAAAAACCTTTAGTAGTATCTAGTCACTGGTAGTGTTAGCTTCAAAGAATATATCATTTAATTTATACCTAAAAATCAATTCTATAAAGTAAAATTTATAATCCCACTACTTAAAGGAGAAGTTCATAGAATATATTTGGGAATTGGGGAGTTTCCATGAATAATTCTTTCAGGATAATAAATTTAATAGCTAACTAAAACAGCTCTTGAAAAACTGTTAGATAAACTCTGTTTTACTACCTGCCTCACAAAGGGTGGTGAAAAGCTAAACAAAAAAATAAAACCACCACCCTGGCCAAAGGTTAGAAAGTTGTTTTTGAACTGGGCTTAAATCATGAAGATTTAAAAAAAAATATTTTCTTTAATATGAGAATATTTTCTTTTTAATATGAGAATATTTTGAGACAGTAAAAAACAAATCTTCTAATGCCAGTTTATTCCAAATGGATCAACATTTTCCTTACCTGGGACTAGTGTAATTGGTCTAACCGTTTGGCCTTGCTGTACGTTCAGCACAATCCCAACCTGATTCATTGCATTTTGTACAGGCCGAACATTCCTTACAGGAAATCCCTGTATTAAAAAGCAAAGTGATCTTTAATAAGGAGAACAACTAACACTAACATTGATTGCAGAATTTTTTTTTTATTGCCACCTGAGCCACAGCACAACTTCCAGCTTTCTCTGTGTATGTGGTACCAAAGAATTGAACCCAGAGCTTCATGCATGCTAGGTGAGCACTCTACCACTAGGCCACACTCCTAGCCAGCTGCAGCATATTTTTAAAAAATTCCCACATGCGCCGGGAGTTTGGCCTAGTGGTAGAGTGCTTGCCTAGCATGCACGAAGGCCCAGGTTCGATTCCTCGGTACCAGATACATAGAAAAAAGCTGGAAGTGGTGCTGAGGCTCAAGTGGTAGAGCTCTAGCCTTGAGAAAGTCCAAGGACAGTGCTCAGGCCCTGAGCTCAAGCCCAGGACTGGCAAAAAAAAAAAAAAAAAAAAAAAAAAAAAAAAATTCCCACACGCTAACCTAATACTTCTATCTCTATAGCTAACAGCCTTCAAATGATTTAGATAGAAAAATAAATTAAGGAAATTTTTGGCAAATTTTAAAAAATTATTTGGGTTTCTTTGTTCATTATTTGCTTTTTGAATTTGAGAGAGAGTCTTGCTATGTAGAGTTCAGGCTGATCTGGCTCTTACTGTATAGCCAAGTCTAATCTTGAACTTGTGGTCCTCCTTGTTTGGCAAACTTCTGAGTGACAAAACTCAAGACTGAATTAGTCAAAATGAAAAAGTGTTTCCTGACTTAACTGAGCTTCAGCTTAAAAAAAAAAAAAAAGCATCCATAGACTGACCTCTAAACCGCTAAAAGCATAGAAGGGGAAAAATCAATAATAAAAAATACTTGCAATATTCACTGAAGTGATTCAACACGTAAACAACCCTAAGAAATTGTTCCCAGAGTCCACTTTAAAGGCCGTAAACCACTAGCAAAATAAACAAGAGGAGGTTTTGTAAATTAGGAAGCTAAAGACAGAAGCATTTGTCTTTGGAGCTACATTCTCAGCTTTCAACCTAAAATGAGCTATCTTTCTTCACTTTCAGAGATCACTAATTTCATATGTAGACCCACAAAAGTCTTTTAACTTACCCCTTTTGAAGAAAAGCAGACCAAGCTTAAGTATCAATGTGAAGGCTTCATAAGCCTAGCTTTTCTACTAATTCCCACTAAGACTTAATCAAATCAATTAACAGACCTCAAAGAATATGAAGTAATCTTATTTGGCCAAAATGCTTTGTTGGGTTTTCCACAAAGGTCAGATATTAATGAATAGTAAATAAGAAAATCCTATCTGAGATAAGACATAACTATTTCTAATGGCAGTGAAGACCCTGTCTAAATTGAAGCCTCCAGAAGTTCAATAGTCTTAACTCCTTTACCAATCCCAACTGAGAGTCCTACTCACCTGAGTAGTGATGAATATTGGTTGTGAGGCCACAGGGGAACTAGTCACATGATTCGCGTTCTGCATGACCTGGACAGGCCTCAATACTGGTTGAGTAACCATTGTTCCCAAGCCTGGTGCTGGATTCTGGGTCAAAATAAGTGGCTGTCCACCTTGCTGGACCAAAGGACTGCCAGCTAATGGGTAAAAGGAAGGAGGAGAAGGGAGGGAGGGGAAAGGTATGTTAGAAACAATGCTAGCTCCATACTTAATATCCAAGACTGCCACTCACCTCAAGTTTAACATTACCAAACACACACCAAAAAGTTAAGTTTTATCTAAATCTACAACTAATAGAAAACCAAGTATGTCAAGATGGTTTACTAATATCTCACTCATGTATTAACTAGGGACAAGTGATACTCTAGCTAGCATGTCCAATCTGAAAAACTCAAGTCTTTTACAGATATGGGGAAAATCCTGTGGAGTGGTATCTCACTGTTTTTGTTTTGTTTCCTTAATGACTAATAATATTCATCTTTTGTTTGTTTCTTTTTTTTTTTTTTTTTGCTTGTCCTGGGGCTTGAACTCTGAGCCTGGGCTCTGTCCCCTAGCCTCATTGTGCTCAAGGCTAGTGCTCTACCACTTGAGCCACAATGCAACTTCCTGCTTTATATGAGTATAATTTACTGAAGTCTCATGGACTTTCCTGCACAGGCTGGCTTTAAACCATGATCTTCAGATTTTAGCCTTCTGAGTACCTAGGATTACAGGCATGAGCCTATAATTTGTCTTTTTTTTTTTTTTGACTAGTCCTGGGGCTTGAACTCAGGGCCTAGGCTCTGTCCTTGGGCTTTCTCCATGAGCCACAGCACCACTTCTGGCTTTTTCTGTATATGTGGTACTGAGGAATTGAACCCAGGACTTTGTGAATGCTAGACAAGCACTCTACCACTAGGCCACACTCCCGGCCCCTATCTTTTCATTTTCTTAATTGCATTCTTTGTAGCACTAAAAGATTAAAACTTGTGATAAAAGTTTGTCTATTTTTTTATTTATAATGACACCAGAAATCTTAAGTAATCAAATAAAAAAATAGACAACAACTATTGCCTAATGCATGATTCTAAAGATTTAGTTTGTGGTTTTTTTCTGGAACTTCTGTTTTAGTTCTATTTTGTTGTTGTTATTGTTGGTTTAATTCCAGTCCTAGAATTGGAACTCAGGGCCTAAATTTTTATATATTTATCTCTTGAGCCACAGCTCCGCTCCCAGTTTTCTTGTGGCTAATTGGTGGTAAGGCGTAGTAAGAATCTCAGACTTTCTTGCTATGACTGGCTTTGAACCATGATCCTCTGATCTCAACCTTCTTTTTTGTCTGGGCTCTTCATGTTATTGAGGGATGCCCTCAAAGGGCACTGTGAAATCTTCTCTTTTAGTTATGAGGTTAGTATTTTTTCCCTATCACTTGTTTCAATCATGGTGTGTTGCCATTGACCAGAGCAAGTATAGACCAAAAACTTAAAACTGCCTTTTTGTAAGCTAAGTTGATTATCACAGGCATTTATTACAGTGTCAGAAAACTAACACATACTTAACCAACACATACTTAAGAATAGTTAATTCTATATATGAAGTGAGGTTATAGATATAATTTCATTCTTTTCCATGTGCAAAAAGTATCCAGCTATCCCAGTATCCTTTTTTTTAAAAAAAAAAGTTATTGTTGAGCTAATGTATAGAGGGGGTACAGTTACCTTTGTCAGGTAGTGGGAGCATTATTTCTCACATATCGAAACCTCTTCCCATGTTTTTGTCCCCATTTCCCTCCCTCTACCCTCTCCCCCAATATCATTTGATTAAAAAGAAAAATTTCTTATTGAAATGTCTTGGCACCCTTGTTAAAAATCAACTAATCATAAAATACAGACTCAGCTGTGTTTCATTCCTTTTTTTTGCCTGTCCTGGGGCATGAACTCAGGGCCTGAGCACTGTCCTTGGGATTTTTATCCTCAAGGCTAGCATTCTGCCATTTGAGCCACAGCACCATTTCTGGCTCTTTCTATGTAGGTGGTACTGAGGAATTGAACCCGGGTCTTCATGCATGCTAGGCAAGCTCTCTATCACTAGGCCAAACTCCTGGCCCTGGATTACACATTCTTAATTGACTAATTATCACCCTCCATAAAACAAGAGACTCTGGACTATAAAGCAAAATTGTGCCCCCAAGCAATTGCCACCTATTCTTTTTATAATTTTCTTTACCTTAACTGTAACATTTGATCCACATAAAATGATTACAGGCATGAGCCACTGGCACCTGGCTCTGCATTGGTCACAGGTTTTTGTTTTGTTTTGTACCAATCCTAGGACTTAAACTCAGGGCCTTCATACTTAAGTTGCAGCTAAGGAATACAATGCCTGCAAGTAGAAGACCCCAGATTAAATTTCCCTTAGCAGACAATGTCAAGTTGCCTCAATGAGGTTGTTCTAAATAAGTGACCCCTAAATGAGTGTTTCTTCATATTGTTATGAATATTAGGAATTACCAGACTTTTAAATCTTTGTAGTTCTTAATTTGGGGATTTTGAAAATATGATGAATATTTCATGGAAAATCCTTTCTTTTTGAAAATTTAATTAATAGGAATTCTAGTATGTGTAAAGATGGGGAACCCTGCTGGACGCCAGTGGCTCCCATCTATAATCTTAATTCCTCAGGTTGCTGAGATCTGAGGAACATAGTTCAAAGCAAGCGTAGGCCAGACAGTTCATGAGAATGTCATCTCTAATTAATCACCAAAAAGATGAAAGTAGAGTGCCAACCTTAAGTGAAAAAGCTAAGGAACCTTGGAACCCAGATCCTGATGAGTTCACCAGCACACACACAAAAAAAGGAAATGGAGCTGTGGCCCAAATGGTAGAGTGCCAGCCTTGAATGAGCAAGCTAGGGGACAGTTCCCAGGCTCTGAGTTCAAGCCCCAGTACCAGCACAAAACCATACAACAACAAAACCAAAATCAATTCTGAAATGCTTGTAAGTTATTCTCCCTTGCTATGTTACTATTGTAATAAGTAGCAAAATACAAGTAAACTGAAGGTTTAAAGAAAATTTGGGTAGTAAGAAAGAATATCTTTTATTCATTCAATCCAAAGCCTCATCCTCATCTTTGGGTTAGCATTTTAAGAGGATCTGATGAAAAATGTGCCTCTTATACAAACTGCCTTTTTTTTCTTTCTTGCCAGTCCTGGGGCTTGAACTCAGGGCCTGGGTACTGTCCTTGAGCTTTCTCTAGACCAATGTTCTACCATTAGAGCCACAGCACCACTTCTGGCTTTTTCTGTGTATGTGGTACTGAGGAATCAAACTCAAGGCTTCTTGGATGCTAGGAAAGCACTCTACTAAGCCACACTATTAGCCCCTGCCTCTAAGATTTTACTCGAAGATAAACTTATATAATAGGCAAAGACACATCCCTGAGAATATTTACTACACCACTGTTAGAATAATGAAAAACCAGGTCACTAAAAAGTGTCCAATAATAGGTGAGTACATATATAAATGCTTCTTTCCAAAACTAAGAAAACAAGACTTTGGGGCCGGGAGTTTGGCCTAGTGGTAGAGTGCTTGCCTAGCATGCACGAAGACCCGGGTTCGATTCCTTGGTACCCCATATACATAGCAAAAAGCTGGAAGTGGTGCTGAGGCTCAAGTGGTAAAGTGGTAAGGTGCTAGCCTTGAGAAAGTCCAAGGACAGTGCTCAAGCCCTGAGCTCGAACCCAGGACTGGCAAAAAAAAAAAAAAAAAAAGAAAACAAGACATTGTTATTCTAAACAAAACAAACTTTTCTAGAGGGCTAACCCAGAAACAATATTGAGTAAATCAATGAAAACTGTGATAATTCTGATCCAATTAAATAATTATTAGCAATGTACTCTCAAATTAAAGGATCTGAGAAAAGATCCCAACAGACATATTATAGCCTTTAAAAATAGCAATAAATCATTTTACAATCTATTGCTAAATAAGTAACAGGAAATATAGTCAGTCACCAAAAATGAGAAATTATTCATTATCCCTCAAGGGCAAAAAGTAGGTGAAAGACAATTTAGGGTCTGTACAATTCCCTTTTGGGAGGGAAGAAGCTAGTACTAAAGATTGAGCTAAGGCCCTCGTGTTTATGCCATGTTCCAGTCCTGTATGAACTACTTTGTGAAAAACAAATCACTACATACAACATGTGTGTGTGTGTGTGTGTGTGTGTGTGTAAGTATATATAGAAGTCAGGCATGATGGCTCACGCCTGTAATCCTAGCTACTCAGGAGGCTGAAATCTGGGGATGGCAATTCAAAGCCAGCTTGGGCACTAAAGAACATGAGACTCTTATCTCCAATTAACCACTAGAAAACTGGAAGTGGTGCTATGGCTCCAGGGGTAGGGTGGCAGCCTTGAGCTGAAGAGCTCAGGGACAACACCCAGGTCCAGAGTTCAAGCCCCATGACCAACCGCACCCCCCCCCCCCCAAAAAAGTATATATAGGGCTGGGAGCATTGCCTAGTGGTAGTGAATTGCCTAGCATGTACAAAGCCCTGGGTTCCATTTCTTAGTACCACGGAGGTGGGGGTAGAGGGTGACCTACAGGCCACAAGTTTGGCCTAGTGGTAGAGTGCTTGCCTAGCATGCATGAAGATCCGGGTTTGATTCCTTGGTCCCACGTACATAGAAAAAAAAAAAAGCTTTAAGTGGTGCTGTGGCTCATGTGGTAGAACTCTAGCCCTGAGAAAGCCCAAGGACAGTGCCATGTTTTATTACATAGATTAATATGTATCTATGACACACAAACCCTAAGCCTAATTTTAATTATGTTCTAAAATCTAAGTGCCAGTGATTATATATAGAGATGCCCTTCTTGAATACTTGTTAAAGACGTCATTTGAAATATGATGTAAAAATCAATGTTAATAAATTCTTTAATTAAAAAAAAAAGAAAGAAAGAAAAGAAAAAGAAACCAGAAGTGCCAGAAGTGCGGGTCAAGTGGTAGAGTGCTAGACTTGAGAAAGCCAAGGACAATACTCAGGATCTGAGTTCAAGCCACAGGACTGGAAAAAAAGTATATGTGTGTGTGTGCAGGGTGCCAGTAGCTTATGTTTGTAATGCTAGCTCTCAGGATGCTGAAATCTGAGGATCATGGCGGTTTGATGCCAGCCTTGGCAGGAAAGTCCATGAGACTTTCATCTCCAATTAATTATCCAAAACTGGAAATGGAATTCTGCTTAAAGTAGTAGGACTTCTATCTGTGAGCACAAAAACTCTAAGACAGTGCTCAGGTTATGAGTTCAAACACCAGGACCAAAAAAAAAGTATATACATGCTTAGGGGAAGAATTACAAATAAGTTACCTTCAAGAGGTATGTTTTATTAAAAATAAAATAATAATGCAATTAATTCTGTGAGTGCTTTTTTTTGTTTGTTTTTGTTTGGGGGGGGGTGTCATGGGCTTGGGTACTGTCCCTGAGCTCTTCAGGTCAAGGTTACCACCCTATCCCTGACCCACAGCCCAACTTCCTGTTTCCTAGTGGTTAATTGGAGATAAGAGTTTCATGTTCTTTAGTGCCCGGGCTGGCTTTGAACCTCGATCCTCAGATCTCAACCTCCTGAGTAGCTAGGATTATAGGCGTGAGCCATTGTACTCAGCTTTGAGTGCTTATTTTCATTATAAACACTCAAACAGAACTTGCCAGTAACTCACTTTTAGTATAGAAAGCTATCAATAATGAAATAAAAACTAATACTATTTAGCCTCTCTAATCAATAAAAAATTGCTGCTCCTTCACCATTTCTTTCTAATAGATAATTCTGCCTTCATATACACAAGCCAATCACAAATTGAATTTACCAGAGAAACTACAAATCTAAGCTGTCCTGGAAAAATTCTTTCCAAACAAATAGGACTCTTCTAATTTAAAAGCATATAAGGAACACCAAAGAACCAACAACCCTAGATTTCTACAATAGTCCGGAACGCTGTGCTCACACTTCTCTCCTAGACAATCAACAGCAGCAAAAATCTGCTGGTCTACTTAAAACACCAGCATCAACTCAGCACTACCTTACAAGAAACAGCACCACCGCACCACCGACAGGATTACTTTCGTATTAGAGAATACATCACCAAAGTCATTCTCCAACTACTAGAACCACGTCAGTATCTAACCAAACAGATAAAGGTATCCCTAAGACCTTCTTTATTCTCTGCCCTTTCTAACCCAGAAGATTTTTCCAATAATCTCACTTACCATTGTTGTTCGCAATTAGTGTGACAAGGGTCTTCTTTGTACTGTCGCTGTTCTGTGCCCCGCTGCTACTAATGGTGGTGGATGTAGAGTGGTGCCCAGCAACAGAAGCATGGGCAGCGATGGGCACTGGAGCCGAGACTGGCTGCTGGCTCACAGAAACTGTGGGGAAGGGGAGGCATAGTCACTTGGAGATAGGGACAGATGACACTAAAGGATACTGCTCTTCCCTTTTCATTTTGTTGTTCTCTACAGCCAAAAAGTTTCCTGTTTCATTGATAAATCCAGCTGATCATCTGATCTTTTTTCCTAGAAGTCCTTCTGTCCACCATTTAGACACAATTCCTTCTTTGTCTCACATTTTCTGATTAAGTTAGATCACTGACCCTACTGAACCAGGATCGGAATACTTGCCTACATAACAATCTCTGGGATACAAAAGTTTGTTACTGCCACCACTAGCATTCACATAAGCCATCTGTAACACCTTACGCCATCCCCTTTCACCATAAATCAATGCCTTCTTTGGGTCTCAAGGCAAAGATTATTAAAAATAAAAATCAATTTAGATTAAGGGCTAAAAAAAAAAAGGAACTACTACCTACTTTCTGAATTCAGGGCAATCTACAACTTGACCCTCCAATATCTCCAAAATGACCTTTACAAAAGAGAAGTTAACAAGTCTCAACTTATAAATTGTCCATGTCCATGAAGGCAAACACAAAGCAATTTCTACTCAACTCACAAAGTAAACCAAGTTCAAGTAAAACAAACAAGGCAACCTGTTTTTGACTGGGTATGTAAATCAGTTCTGACACACACTACCACTTATATTTGTGTACATGAATCATTTGGTACAAGGACTGCAAGATGTTTTTTAGTTAATGTAACCTCTCAATGTTTTAAATGAATATAGTTATTTTTCCCCCTAGCTTTATGGATGAGGAAACCAAGATACTCATATTACAGCATGGAAAAGAAGATAGCATCAAGGCCATAATGAGGCACTCATGGGCTCTTTAAGTCCTTCTCCACCTCACATTTCTTAGCCAAAACATCAAATTAATTTAAATAATAATCTATGATCAAGAGCTTTTGTTACCTGTAGTTTTATCCACTGAATTATAATCTTCAACTACAGAGTCCTCAATGACATCACTAATTTTCTGCCACGGCTCCAACTCCTCCTCCTCACATTCCATAAACAAGTCGGTGTCTGCCATGCTACAAGAAAAAAAAAAGTTTAATAATATAGCAACCTAAGAACTGGAGACATTTTTTTTGGGGGGGGGGGGGGGCAGTCCTGGAGCTTGAACTCAGGGACTAGACACTGTCCTAACACTCTACCACTTGAATCACAACACCACATCCAGTTTTTCTCTGTGTAGGTGGTACTAAAGAATGGAGCTCAGCTTCATGCATGCTTGGTAAGCACTCTTCCATTAGGCCATGCTTCCAGCCCTTGGAGAAATTTTTATTTGTACAAAATATGAAATTGGGTTCTTGGTTCCATTAGCTATTTACACCTTGTGCTACAATTTTCCTTAATCCCACCTCATTTCCAAAAGATCAGAATTACAACTTTCATCTCTTGAATATTAAAATCTTTCTCAATTGGGTTCATGCCTGTAATCCTAACTACTTCAGTGGATAAGATCTGAGGATCACGGTTTCAAGCCAGCCTGGGCAGAAAAGCCAGTGAGACTCTTATCTCCAATAAAATACTCAGAAAAAAAACTGGAAGTGGCACTGTGATTCAAGTGGTAGAGTGCTAGCCTTGAGCATAAAGAAGCAGGGATAGGACCCAGGCCCTGAGTTCAAGCCACATAACTGACAAAAATGAATAAATCAGGGTGATATTGTCCAAAAAAGACATGTATTCTTTACCTGACTTATGTAACTTTAACCCCTCTGTATATCACCTTTCTAATAACAATTTAAAATTTAAAAAATAATAATCGACAGGTTGGTCAGTGATGGCTTATGCCTACAATCCTAAACTAGTCATGAATCTGAGATCCCAGTTAATAGATCATAGTTCAAAGCCAGCCTGGGCAGCCTGTTGTTCCTGAGATTCTTATCTCCAGCAAGAAGTTGGATATGAAGCTGTGACTCAAGGGGTAGAGTGCCTATCTCAAGTGGAAAAAGCTAAGGGACAACACCCAATCCCTGAGCTCAAGCCTCAGTACTGGCACACACAAAAAATAATAAGCCAGGCACCAGTGGCTCATGCCTATATCCTAGCTACTCAGGAGACTGAGATCTGAGGATCATGGTTCAAAGCCAGCCAGGGCACAAAAGTCCATGAGACTCTTATCTTCAACCATCAGAAAACAGAAATGGCCCTGTGGCTCAAAGTGGTAGAGCTGAAGAGTTGAAGAGCTCAGGGACAGGCCCAGAGTTCAAGTCCCACGGTGGAGGTAGGGGGGATGGGGGGGAGGGGAGGGGGCTGGGCAGAACTTCCCTATGATCTAGCCCTATCATTCTTGGGCATCTTCCCAGAACACCAGAACATTACAAGTCAGGATACCAGAACATTACAAGTCAGGATTCAGTAAAGGCAATGCATATCCATGTTCGCTGCTGCACTAGTCACAACAGCTAAGTTATGGAAACAGCCCAGATGCCCTACATTGATTGAGTGGATCAATTAAATGCGGTACATGCATACAAATGCAATTTTACTCATCAATTAGCAGGAATATTATTATGTCATTTGCAGGGAAATGAATGGACCTAAAGCAACTCATGTTAAGTGAGGAAAGCCAAGCTCAGAGAGACAAAGGGCACATGTTTTCTCTCATATGTGGAGGCTAGATCTAAAATGTTAACTGGCCATGATAACTTATACAGGACTCTAGGCATTCACACACAGTCAGACTAAAGCAGGATTCTCTCTAGGCAGGAAAAGCTGTGAGACTTTTCTAATAAACTACTCAAAAAGCCTGAAGTGGTGCTGTGGCTCAAGTGGTAGAGTGCTCGCCTTTCAGAAAGCCCAAGAACACCCAAGGCTGAGTTCAAGCCCCAGAACTGGCAAAAAAAAAAAAAAAAAAAAAAAATTTCAAGTCTAAAACATCCCTACAAACAGCTTCTACTGCTATTCTGCTATTCAATATTAGTTAACTGCCAATTTGCCTTAGAATGAGATTATTATTACACTCAAAGAAAACATTTATTGCAAAGGTTCTGGGTTCCCTTAATAATTGTTTTACCACATCCACAAGCCACCAAACCAAACCAACCTAACCATTCTATTTAAGTAGTTAGGTCCAAAAAAAGGATAGCAGTAATTTAGACAATGCCCAATAGATGGTGCTGTTTCCTCTGAAATTCTAAACTATCTTTTAATGCTCCAACTAGTTAGCTATAACCAAGCTCCCAATTCAGAAACCACAGTTCCAATGCATGTTTACCCTGACTTTAATTTGTCTCTGATCTTCCATTTTAATTATGTCTTCCAAGCTAAAATCAAAAAGGGAAAGGAGAAGATCTAAGGGATTTCCTTAAAATTCTCTTATTTTAACACACACACACACACACACACACACACAATTGCTGACAGAAACTGAACTACAGGGCCAGGAAGTTGGGCTAGTGGTAGAGTGTTTGCCTTACATGCATAAATCCCTGGGTACCACATACATAGAAAAAGCTGGAAAAGATGCTGGTTCACACCTGTAATTCTAACTATTCAGGAAGTGGAAACCTGAGAATCAAATTTGAAATCAGCCTGGCAGGAAAGTCCATGAAGCTTATTTCCAATTAAACACCAGAAAGCTAGAAGTAGAGCTATGTGTGGCTCAAGTGGTAGAGCACTGGACTTGAACAAAAAAGATTAGGAATAGTACCTAGGCCCCAAGCTGAAAGAAAGAAAGAGATGGGGGTAGGGAGAGAAGGACAGGGCAGAAGTGGAGAGAGAGGAAACCAAGCTCATGCCTGTAATTTTAGCTACTCAGGAGAATCCTAGCTACTCTGAGAATACAAGTTCAAAGGCCAGCTGTGGTAGAGTGCTAGTCTTGAGCAACAAGAGCTCAAGGATAGCAGCAAGAAGTGGTGCTGTAGATCAAGAGCTGGAATGCTGCTAGCCTTGAGTAAAACAAGCTCAGGGACAGTGCCCAGACTCTGAGTTCAAGCCCTAGGATTGGCAAACAACAACAACAACAAAACTCTTTCACTCTTCAGGAACATGACATTATTCTGTGTTTACTATTTCTGCCAAGATGCTCCAGAAAGGCAATTATTCTCTTTTATCCTTCAAGAGTTACCCATAGCATATATTAAGGTTAAGCAGAAAAAAATGATTCAGTAATTATCTAATAATCCTATTTAATGTGCATTTTTCTGTAAAAACAAAAACAGGCCTGGGAGGTGATTCACGCCTGTAATCCTAGCTACTCAGGAGGCTGAGCTCTGAGGATAGCAGTTCAAAGCCAGCCTGGACACTCCAAAACCATGAGACTCTTATCTCCAATATATACTTATCTCCAATTAATCAGTAGAAAAACGGGAAGTGGGGCTGAGGCTCAAGTGGTAGAGCAGTAGCCTTGAGCTGAAGAGCGCAAGGACAGTGCCTAGGCCCAGAGTTCAAGTCCCTCCACTGATCAAAAAAAAAAAGTCTACATAACTGAAAATACAGGATACTAAAAGACTCTTTACAAAGTACTATTTAAAAGAAGCAAACAACAACAACAACAAAACCGAAAGCAACCCTGCATATATATTTGCCTATTGCTGAGGTATTTAGTGAGCAACCAATATTTATCTTCACCAAAAAAAATTAAGAAAAGATCATGATTCTTCATACATACTTAGTTCTTGAAGCTTTGAATTACCTTATTTACTTATTTGCTTGGTATTAGGGGTTTGAACTCAGGCCTTATGCTTGCTAGACCCACACCTGCATCCCTGAATTACTTCTATTTGTTTTTCCTGCAGAAATAAAAATTCCAGAAATGGGGCTGGGAGTTTGGCCTAGTGGTTAAAGTGCTTGCCTAGCATGCACGAAGACCAGGGTTCGATTCCTTGGTACCACATACATAGAAAAAAGCTGGAAATGGTGCTGAGGCTCAAGTGGTAGAGCTCTAGCCTTGAGAAAGTCCAAGGACAGTGCTCAGGCCCTGAGCTCAAGCCCAGGACTGGCAAAAAAAAATTCCAGAAATGAAAAATTCACCCTATTATTTTTCAATTATCTGCTAGTACAAATCTGTCCATAAATCAAGATGAAAAGAATATTTGGAACAAGGCCAAAACATTAATCTTTTTAAATTTCTGAGTCAGGTTCATGTTATGTTGCCAGGCTGGCTTTGCACTTGTAGGTTCAAGCAACTTAAGTGATACTACAGATCCTTAAGAACATCATTGTTACTCCAGTGTTTAAAATTAAGTAATGATAATCCTAAAAAACAAAACTAGTATTTATGTTTCCATAGACAACCAGAATGTAGCCCACTGTGTCCTTCCATAGCACCTAACTGTATAGTACAGAACCTTAGATTGTCTTACTTTATAATCCCCTATATTTAATAACCATAAGTTTTCAAATACTCAATAGTCACAAACCCAAAATAAGTTCAATTTATGGTATCAAAAAGCAATGAGTATTATGTGCTCTTTACTAAAAAGAAGTTAAAATAAGTCCTCTAATTTTAAAAGGATTCCATCCTCCTTGGAAAGCTTTCCTCTTCTCTGACTGTTTCCCTTCCTTTCTTGTCCCCTCTTCCCCGCCTCTCTAGGCCTGGGCACTGTTTCTGAGCTTCATTTTTATTTTTAGTGGGTCTTGGGTCTTGAACTCTGGGCACTGTCCCTGAGCTCTACAGCTCAAGGCTCAAGCCTTACCTTGAGCCAAGCCCCACTTCCCAGTTTTCTAGAGGTTAATTAGAGATAAGGTCCTTTTGTGCTGCACCCAGCTGTTCCTTGGCTTCTTTTGCTCAAGACTAGGCTAGCACTCTACCACTTGAGCCACAGCTCCAATTCCAGGTTTTTCTTTTTCTTCTTTTTTTTTTTTTTTTTTTGCCAGTCTTGGGCTTGAGCTCAGGGCCCGAGCACTGTCCTTGGACTTTCTCAAGGGTAGAGCTCTACTACTTGAACCTCAGCACCATTTCCAGCTTTTTTCTATGTATGTGGTACCGAGGAATTGAACCCGGGTCTTTGTGCATGCTAGGCAAGCACTCTACCACTAGGCCAAGCACCCGGCCCCCAAGTTTTTCTTTTTATGTGGTACTGAGGAATCCAATACAGGGCTTCAGGCTTGCCAGGCAAGCACATTACCACTAAGCCACATTCCAAGCCCAACAGTTCCCATTTCTATCCCCTCAATTTAATTCTCTGTTTCTCTGTCTCTGTCCTTAGCTATATATAAAATTACCATTTATAGATATGGCTTACTATCACAAGCTAGAATATCAATGACTCAAACACTCTTAGCCCATTAATATGACAAATCCCCAAACCAGAAAGTTCACTTTCAATAAAAGCTAAAAACCTAAGCTGAAGAAGACTGAAATATTATCTGGACATGTTCATATTATGATATGCTAGGTAGTGTTATACACTTTACATTCACTGTCTCAATGAATTCTCCCAACCATTATATATTCAGTTACTACTTTTTACAGCTGAGGTCAAAAATCAAGATTCAGAGGATCCATGTTAATTCACTAGGTTACAGATAACTGCACTGATTAAAACCAAACTATTTTTTCTCCTATAACACTTCCCCAACTCATTCTTCTATTAACCCAACTAACATTTATAATTTTGTGTGCGTGGGGGGGGAGTCATGGGGCTTGAACTCTGGGCCTGGGCATGGTCCCTGAGCTCTTCAGCTCCAAGCTACCGCCCTATTCCTTGAGTCTCAGCCCCACTTCTGTTTTTTCTAGTGGTTAATTGGAGATAAGAATCCACAGCCACTAGACTTTGGTCCCTGGACTGGCTCTGAACCATGATCCTCAGATCTCAGCCTCCTGAATAACTGGGATTACGGGCATGAACTACCACATTTATATCAACATTTATAAATTTTGTAAATGTGGTTTAGGTTTTTGTTTTTTTTGCAAGTCCTAGGACTTTCCTCAAGCTTAGCACTCTACCATTTGAGCCACAACATGACTTCTGATTTTTCTAAGTATGTTGTAGCAAGGAATTGAACCTGGGTCTTTGTGCATGCTAAGTAAGTACTCTACCACCAGGCCAAACTCCTGACCCGTGTAAAGGTTCTTAAAGACAGGGTGAACTGAAGAGCTTAAGAGAGCAAATTTGATGTCCCCCCCACACACAATATTGTGGTTTCATGAATTCTCAAACCTTACTGCAAAGATTTTAATTCATGTAGCTTGTGGCTTTCCAAATTTAATATATTAGACATTAAAACATTTTAAAGCCAGGTGTGGTGGCCCAGGCCTGCAATCCAAGCTAGTCAGGAGGCTGAGATCTGAGGATCAAGGTACAAAGTCAGCCAGGGCACTAAAGTCTGTGAGATTCTTCTCTTCAATTAATCACCAGAAAACTGAAAGTGGTGCTGTGGCCCAAGGGGTAGGTAGCCTGGACCAGGTGAGCTCAGGGATAGTGTCCAGGCCAAGGGTTAGGGCAGTAGTCTTGAGCTGAAGAGCATGGGGAGAACAGTTAGGTCCAGAGTTCAAGCCCCACGACCAAAAAAAAAAAGACACGTATTAACAGAAATGTTAACAGAAATAATCTCGAAAAAAATACCATTTTCCCCCAAATTATAATACAAATACTTTTGTATTTTTCATCTAGCTTAACAGATTCTCAAAATTACTTGGATGGTAGTTCTACACCAGATATGGGGGAAAAAAACTCGGAGATGTAAATCAATAGTTTTCACAACTTATTGGGGACATATTCAAATAAGCAAAGCAGAGTCTAGTGCCACCACCTTGTTTTGTAGTAAGAACGGCCAGTAGTTTCGCTACTGTAGCATTATCTTTGGACAATCAATGACGATGTCAGAGAAAAATAGTGCTTTAGGTATTTTTTAATTGGTTCTGACCTCAAGACTCTCCTTAAAGGGTGACTGGGGGATCCCCAACAGCTGAGCACACTTTTGCAAACTGCTTTCCTAGTGATTACACTACTGGTTTAAGACAGGAAAAACAAGGTGCCAGTTGTTCACACCTGTAATCCCCGCTATTCAGGAATCACAGTGTGAAGGTAGCCCCAGAAGGAAAGTCCATGAGACTGTTATCTCCAACTGAACACACACACACACACACACACACGCACGCACGCACGCACGCACGTGTGGACTGTGGCCCACTAAACTTGAGCATAAAAGCTCAAGAGACATGGTCCAGGCCAAGTTCCAGGACAAACGCCAAAAAACTAAAAAAAATTTAAAAAGAGGGGGGTGGGTTTCAAAATCCTGTTGCCCCTTAGGATACCACTCCCCGGTAATCCTCAGTTTGAGAAACACCATCCACATAAAGGCAAGGGAATCAAGAGCACAAGACTGCCTGCCTGTGTTTTAATAGCACTGAGTATCTTCATGTAAGGCCAATAAAGCTGGTTTTCATTGTGGTTTTCTTAGTAAGCTGATGGACTTGCCCTTGCTGAGATGACACTGTCCCTTCTTCAAAATGCAGATTTAACAATCCAAGGAACTTCTTATGCACTCCGACATAGTTTATGCTAAAATAAGTAATTCTCAGCCCAAGCTCCCAAATCAGAACTGGGGGGGGAGGAGGTGTCTCAAATTCACTGTTGCTCACTGAACAGAAGCCTTTCCCGTTTCTCTTTCATCCAGTTGGGAAAATTCCTTTGAAACCCTACATTTTTGTGGAGTTGTTTTTTGCTACAGTGGAGGGGTGGGGGGTTGAGAGAGGGGCTATCATTTCTTACAGTTCTGAGCTCTACCTGAATCCCAATTGTCTTCAATAATGATCAATAATAACTGATCACTGCATCAGATGACAAACAAGACCTTCAACTCTACCTTTTTCTGAGCAGGTGTCTAAAGCAAGTGGAGTTGAGAAACGTCCGTTAGTTGCCAACAGTTCAAGGGAACTTCACAACCCGCGAAGGTGGGGGCGGGGAGGGCAGGGCAACTCGCGGAAAGAAGAGCGAGCAGGTGGTTGGGATGACAGGATTCCTTGGCAGGTTTCTTAGGAATCTTAACCAGAAAATAGTCCTTTAGATAAACATGGCGCCCACAGCGGCACGGCATAATCACCAGAAGGGGGAAAAAAAAGCTCTCATTTTATAAATCACGGCGCCAGCCTTGCATACATTTGGGGGCCCCGGGGGGGAGGAGACTCGCGCCGAGGCTCGGGATGCCCGGGAAGGCAGACCCGGGGTTACATAACACGAGGGCTCGCCAAGCAACCGCTCCTGCCCCGACTCCCGCTCAAACCCGGCGCCGGTACCGCCTCAGCGGGCGGGGCGGCGCGGCGCGGCGGCGGCTCCCACGCGGGGCCAGGGCCACCACCGCACCCCGCGTCCGCCCCGCCCCCGCCCGGCGCGGGCCTCGCCCCTCGCCCGCCCCGCCCGCCGCGCCGCCGCCGCCGCCGCCGCCGCGTCTCGCCCGGGCCGCCCGCGCCCCCGCCCCTTCCCCAGCGGGCCCGCAGCCCGCGCCCGCGCCGCCCACTCCTCCGAGACGCCTCGCACCCGGGCGTGCGTGTGGACGTCGCGCGCTGTGCGGGACCGTGGAGCGCGAGGACGCGCGCGCGCGTGCGCGCGGGCGCCGCGGTGGCGGCGGCGGCGGCGGCGGCAGGCGCCGGGGGGCGGGGGCGGCCGATCCGCCGGGCGGGCGAAGGGGGCCTCCGCCCGCCGGTCCCGCCGAACGGCTCCCGCGGCGGCGTTCACACGCACACGCCCGCGCGCCGCGCCCCACGGCCGCCGCGGCCCGCGCCGCCCGCGGCGGAGGGCGGACGGACGGGCGCGCGCCCCCACCCCCACTCCCGCCCGCCCCATCCCCCCCATTGTCTCGCTTCGGAAAACCTCGCCGGGCGAAAAGATAACGGAACCCCCGGGAGCAGGGGGTGGGGAGCGCCGCGGCTCGCTCGCTCACTCACCTCCCGTGGTCGTCGCCGCCGGTAGTCTGACCCAAGGAAGGCGCCGTCGCCTTAAAGGGACCTTGCACCCGGCGCCGGGAGGAGGGGGCTGGAGAAGGGGAGGGGACGGGGGCTTGAGGGGGGGGAGACGGAGAAGAGGCAACCGTTGAAAGCTCGTCTCCCCGAGGGTGAAAGGAAGCCTCCCTCGGGTTCGAGTGATTTGGGGGTGGATTTTTTTTCCCGAGGGGGGCGGGGGGCCCCGAGGGAGGGGGGGTGGGGGGGCCTCGGAATGCGGCTCCGTGTACGGGAGATGGCGCGGGGGAGAGAGACGCCGACTCCCCCCACCGACCCTCTCGCCCCGCGGAGGGATACGGCGCGTCACTTCCGCCCTCCCCCTCTCCTCGCCTTTCGATTGGCTGGAGCTCGTGGCACGTCATGGGCTCATCCTAACACCTTGCCTGGGCTTCTTTTTTAGCCAAGTTTGTCTGGGCTTGCAAATAAATAAATAAATAACATTTTTTTTTTTTTTAAGGAAAAATGAAATTGGCTTTAGAAGCAAATATCTGGATGTTGGTGAGAAACATGGAACTCCCAAACAAAAGATAACCTTACAGTTTGATTTCATGAAACTTTGCTGGGGAAAATGGGGAGTCTTCCCATCTTCCACTCAAGGCTTCTACCCAAGGGCGAGAGCTTCCACGCCATATGCAAGATGGTGAGCCCCAGAGGCACCCAACAATTATCACTGCAACAAAGAGAACAAAATAGCATTTACATTCTGCCTCAAGAGATGCATGTTTCATCCAGTGGCCTTGTGGCCTGGATTAAGTGACCAACTTTCAAGACCCATCTTTGTTTACCCTCAAGCACTTCCGGATTCTGGAAGGAAGTTGCCTACCACCCTTGTGATAGGGATCAGCTTTGAAACCATTGAGTCAAAGATTCCTCAACCTAAAATACCATAGATTCCACATCTTTGTATGATGTTTTGCTCCTGTCAAGGCGGAGGTGAATTGGCCCAAATAAATTAGTCCATTCAAGATCAGGTATGTCTTCCCCAATCATTAACCTCTTCTTCAAGTAGCTAAAGAAGTTTTGTCCTTTATTTGCCTAAGATGATAAAAATTTAACACTTCCCTTGGATATTTGAGAATGTTTGGTCATTAGGCAATACACAGATCTTTGTTCTCAAATCAAATTTGAAATTAACATACTTGATACGAAAAATGAGATTCAGAGGATATTTATTCCTTTGAATACATCCACCCCTCTAACTACTATGAAAATAAGCTTTCCAAATCATTCACACACGTATGTGCATGGACATACCCATATATACTGATAACACCCATTTCCACTCTCCCAAAATGTGTTTCCAATTAGCCATCCTTAGGGTCTTCATGAGCTGGACTGAAGCTTTTTCCTGAGCAAATCTGGGAAAGCCCAAACTGAGATTATGAATTTAATAACCAATAGGTGAATTCTACAGAAACTCTTAATTTTACTTTTTGCTGTCCTGCAGTAACTATAGCGTATGTAACTTACATTGGGGCTTGAAATCAGAATCGGGGCACTATCATTGTTTTTTTCGCTCAAAGCTGGAATCTACCACTTCAGCCACACCTCTACTTCCAGCTTTTTTTGGTGGTTATTTGGAGATACAAAACTCATGAACTTTCCTGCCCAGGCTGGCTTTGAACTGTGATCCTTAGATTTCAGTCTCTTGAGTAGCTAGAATTACAAGTATAAGCCACTGGCACCTAGTTTATAATTTACATATATATATATATATTATATGTCTTATTTACTTCTGAAAAGGTCCAATGTTATTTTCTCATGCTCTATGTGCCAATTTGGTATTAACTATACCATGTCTTGTTAAATAAACATTAGGCCACAAGTGTGGGCTAGTGGTAGCATGTTCGCCTAGCATGCACAAAGTCCTGGGTTTGATTCCTCAGTACTACATATACAGAAAAGGCCAGAAGCTGTTCTGTGGCGCAAATAGTAGAGTGCTGGCCTTGAGAAAGCTGAAGGACAGTGTCCTGGCTCTGAGTTCAAATCCAGAATAGCAAAAAAAAAAAAAAGCATAGGGCTTGGAGTGTGGCTTCATGATAGTGTACTTGCCTAGCATGCATGACATCCTGGGTTTGATTCCTCAGAGCTACATAAACAGAAAAAGCTGGAAAGTGGCACTGAGGCTCAAGTGTTAGAGTGCTAGCATGGAGCACAAAGAGGCTTAGGGACAGTGCCCAGACACTGAGTTCAAGCCCTAGGACTGGCAAAAAATAAATAAATAGCATATTGAAAATGCACCATGCATCCTTTAATTCATTCAGCAAATATTCTGTGAGTATTTGTCATGTGCCAGGCACTTGTCCTTACTGTAATTGAACATGTTGAAACTCTAAAAGGAAAGAGGAATCAAACATGCATGTCAAGTGTTCCATTGTTTACTATTTTTCATTTTCTTGTTTTGTTGTTTGTTTTCCAAGTCCTGGGACTTAAACTTATGGCCTAGTACTCTCCCTTGGCTATCTTGATCATGGCTGATGTTCTATCTCTTGAGCTACACCTTCAGCCTGATGTTTTTCTGGTTAATTGAAGATGGAGTCTATCCAGCTTTTTGACTGGTCTGGCTTTACACCTTGATTCCCCAGTTCTTGGCCTTCTGAGTGCCTAAAATTACAAGATTGAGCCACTGATGCCTAGTTTATTATTTACTATTAAATAACAGTCCCCAAATTTAGTAGCATAAAGGAACATTTTTATAATACTAAGGACTCAACAGAAGGCTTCATGCTCTACTGCTTGAACCATGCCCCCTTTGCATGTAGCTTTTCAGAAAGGATCTCAGATTGCCATCTAGCCTCTTCAGTGGCTAGGATCACAGAAATGTAAACATAGCCAGCACCCCCCTCAATACATGTCATTTTTCTGGTTTTGGAGCGTGTTTCACTATACAACCTAGACTAACCTGGAACTAATTTGGAATCATTTTGCCTTAGCCTCCTAAGAGCTAGGATAATAGGAAAGCACCATCACACCTGACTAAATAATTTATTATCTCAAGATTCTGGGAGATGATTAGACTCACCTAAATGGCTCTTACTTGTCTCACATACACTGACTGGTGCTTGAGTGACAGCTGGATGAAATGAAGGAGCAAAAACATTCTGTAACTTCATAGGAGTCACAAAGTTTAAAGGAAACTCAGCTCTCTAAAAGCTCTGGAGAAGCATTAAAAAAAAAAAAAAGAGGGGGGGAGGGAAATGGGTACCAAGCCATGTGAAAGGGTATCAATGTATGTGAATTAATGCACCTTCTATCTGGCAAATATCATGTAACCCTTTTACTAATTACAATTTTAAAAAAAGACTCATGCTCCCACTTCCAGAAACATATTCCCTGTGCTACACAGGGTAATGTTTGGACATTTTGTGTCATCAGCTAATAACACTGGTTCCTAGAGTGAAGTAACCAGACTGATAGTGGTGACAGTGACAGGAAACCAAAGCAGAAGGACCGAATAATCTAAATCCTTAGAAACCAACCCACACGTGGAAACATATTGGAAAAGTGTCTGAAGTCAATGTGGCTTGATATGTTGAAATTGTGCTCTAATCATGCCAACCCTAAAACTCTACCCCAGTCTTCAGAGCCAACTTAGAAACATTGAATCCTTTCCATTTGGTTTCTTGGGGTGGGGTTATTTTAATAGTTTTATTGTTATTATAAAGGTGATATACAGTGGGGTTACAGTTACATAAGTCAGGTAAAGAATATGTTTCTTTTGAACAATGTCACCCCTTCCCCTGCTCTCTCCCAAGTTTTCCTTCCAGTCGCCACTCACAAATTATATAGTTCATGGGCCAGGAGTTTGGCCTAGTGGTTAAAGTGCTTGCCTAGCATGCATGAAGACCCAGGTTCGATTCCTCGGTACCACATACATAGAAAAAAGCCAGAAGTGGTGCTGAGGCTCAAGTGGTAGAGCTCTAGCCTTGAGAAAGTCCAAGGACAGTGCTCAGGCCCTGAGCTCAAGCCCAGGACTGGCAAAAAAAAAAATTATATAGTTCATTTCCAGTATAGTGTCTACTGAGTGACACTGCCACATTTGTATTCCTCCTTACCCTTCCTTCCCAAAGTACATCTGGTTTCTAAAAGTAAAAGTCAAAGACTAATGGCAGTGAGCTTTTCATAGGACAGTGTTTCTTTTCCTACTGGTTATTGGAACACTTATTTGCTTCCTTGGCTTATGATTTCCACCACAAGTTGAAAACTGGAAGCACTTGCAGCTTGGAAAGTGTCCGGACAGAAAGATAAATGATTTCAGTGTGTCTTTGAAAGCAGAAAGTCATGAGCAACTCCTGCATTGACATTTGCTAATATATAGACATAGTCATTTCTCCCCTGCTCCCTAGTTTCTGTTGATCAGGGTGAGTTGGATGGGAAATGTAGTTAAGAGCGGGGAGGAACAGATCCTGAGTTCAGTTAGGGCAGAAAGCAGCTTTGAAGAGATAATGTCAGGTTTCCTTTTTTAAAAGTACACATGTCTCAGCTGGGTGCAGTGGCTCACACCTGTAATCCTAACTATTCAGGAGGCTGAGATCTGAGGATCAAGGTTCAAAGCCAGCCTAGGCACAAAAGGACCTGAGACTCTTATCTCCAATTAGCCTCTAGAAAATGGGAACTGGGGCTTGGTTCAAGGGGTAAGATGATAGTCTTGAGTTGAAGAGCTCAGGGCAACGCCCAGGCCGAGTTCTAGCCCCATGACCCACAGCGGGGAAAAACAAAAAGTACACATCTCACCCTCCAGTAGTCAAAGCTGAAAATCAAAGAAAGCTCATATTGGAAAATATAGGCAAAAAAAGAAGAAAAAGAAGAAGAAGAAGGAGGAGGAGGAGGAGGAGGAGGAGGAGGAGGAGGAGGAGGAGGAGGAAAAACAATGGAAGCCACATGGTTGCATCTGCAATCCGCTACTCAGAAGGCTAAGATCATGAGGATCACCATTCAAAGCCAAACTAGGAAGAAAAGTCCAACAGATTCTACCTTGAATTAAATAGCAATAAACCTGGGTTGAGGGGGAAATAAACCTGGACTGGAGGCATGGCTCAAGTGGTACAGTGCCAACTGAGTGTGAGACTGACTTCAAACCTTGGAGCTAGAGGGGAAAAAATATCAGTGGAGAAATTTTCATCATTGAAGCAGTTCTCAGATTGAAAAGACTGACAACTAATTGCAGGCTCTGGGTGTAGAGTCCACAAATGTAAGTGAAGAAGAGGACAATGAAATATCAAACTTAACAGAAACACTGTCATGAAATAAAGAGCAAGTGAAGATCTTTGTTTGACCATTGTCAAAGACTAAGGAGCTTGGAAGCTGTGACTGGATTTCACGTGGGAAAATTATTTGCTACCACCTTAGAACGTATGTAGAAGTGAATACCGGGAGATGAGAAGAAGCCAGAGCAAGTTTTCAGAGTGGGTTTCCTTTTATACAATTGATTTTTTTTTTTGCCCATCTTGGGGCTTGAACTTAGGGTCTGAGCACTGGCCTTAGGCTTTTTCCTCAAGGCTTGCACTCTGCCACTTGAGCCACAGCACACTTTTGGTTTTTCTGTGTATGTGGTACTGAAATTGAACCTGGGTCTTTGTGCATGGACAGGCAAACACTCTACCACTAGGCTAAACTCCTGGCCCCTAATTGATTTTTTTTATAATAGTGATTTTTTTACAAACAGAATTCTGCTTTCATATTTATCATACTTTCTTGGTTTGTGTGTGTGTGTGTGTATGTGTGTGTGTATGTGTATGCTGATCCTGGGGCTTGAACTCTGGGCCTGGGCACTGCTCCTAAGCTCTTCAGCCCAAGGCTAGTGCTCTACCACTTTGATCTACATTACCACTTCAGGTTTTTTTGCGGGTTACTTTGAGATAAGAGTTTCATGGACTTTCTTGCCCAGGCTGGCTTTAAACCTGGGGATCCTCTTGCCCCTTCCTGCTGAACCACAGCAGCTGCCTGCTTGGAAAGCACTTGAGTTTTCTCACGGCAATCTTGCTGGCTATCCCCAGCTTTGACCATTGCCATGATGATGCTGTTTATGGCCAATAATGGTATTTTGTGCCAAATAAATCATTCAACTACTTTGGGGTATACAATCAATCCTTCAGAGAAGTTCTGAAGTGTATTCAATATATGTATCTATGGTGAAGAAAGGCAAAAAAAAAAAAAAAATCACCAGGGGACGTTCAAACCACTCTGCAACAGGTTCATGATAAGGGTCACCAAGGCTGCAACAAGGCTCTAGCATGAGAGTTCTCAGAGATAGTATAGCATTTGAGCCAATCATCCATTCAAAGATCTTGAGTCCAAGGACAGTAACACTTCTCAACTGTGATTTGCTGAGCAGGCTTGCAATGCACGAAAGCTAAGGTCGGCAGACCAGTGTGTCCCTCAAGCCAAGGGTTCATTCTGGCAAGCTCTGGCAAAAGCAGGTCAAAGGCACGTCTAAGAACAATCCCATTTGTGTTGTCTCTGACATAACAGGAGATACCAGAAGATGAATAATGCCTGCTGCTTGGGACAACAGTGGCCAAACCACATCATGTTGTGACTATTTCTCTTCTTCAGCTGCCACCCTGATAGGATCTGTACACCTCTGATTTCATCTCCTGAACTGACGACAAACCCAAGATCCAGATTCTCACTATGCAGAGCAAAGAAGAAAATGGTGTCCTAGACTCAGACTCCAGTGCTGTCATTAACTTCATAGGCACAGCTAGGCCACAGCCAGAGCAGCTGTTTTGTCCAGAACTTGTACTGTAGCTGAACAGGCAACATATCTTCAGGCTGGCAGAGTGAGAAGCAAGTGGTAGCTGTCCTCCCTCCGCCATCCCTTACACTGACCTGATTTCTAAAGGGGGCGGGGGAATATTCCTATAGCTGTCAGTAAGAAGCAATTAAAGATCTCTGTCTTCAAAATATACGTTGTAAGAAATTCATGAGCAGCAACTTCATCAGTCATTGAGATTTCAGTTACTGGCTGATTTCATAGGAGATAATGATGCAGATTAACTTTGAATCAAATTATCATTATTTAAGAGATACTCTGAAGCAAGGGTATACTTGTCTCATGTAAGTTGTTGCCATGGTTTTGACCAGGTTTGATTACCTAATAATGAAATTGATTTCATAAAGCTTCATAAAGACATAAATTAGATAATTTTATAGACACTTGATATCTGCCTTATTATAATGGACTACCGAATAAATTTAATAAAATGTTCTTCTCTAGGACACATTCTTTTTTAATTTAGTAGTGTTTACATCTTATTGTAGTCATGAATAATTTTCAGAATAGAACTGTGATCTCAGGGTCACTGTTCAAAGCCAGCACGGGCACGAAAAGCCCAAGAGACTCATATCCAATTAACTACCAGATAACCGGAAGTGGTGCTATAGCACGAGTGGTAGAGCACTAGCTTTGAGCTGAAGAGCTCAGAGACAGTGCCCAGGTCCAGAGTTCAAGCCCTATGACTGAAAAAAAAAAAAAAAAAGATAAGAAGGAAGACATATCAGGAGCCAAGAGTATGGCGTAGTAGTAGAGTGCTTGTTTGCCTAGCATGCATGAAGCCCCAGGTTCAATTCCTTTGTGGCACATACACAGAGAAAAGCTGGAAGCGGTGCTGTGGCTCAAGAGCTCTAGCCTTGAGAGAAACCCCAAAACAGTGCTCAGCCCTGAGTTCCAGCCCAGGACTGGCAAAATAAAAATAAAAATAAAAAAATAAGAATAAAGTAAGAATAAAGCATCTTTCAGAATTAAATTTCCAAGATTTCTGGTCTGGATAAATGTTCATATCCATTTGGATCTCCTTTTATTGTTTTTGGGGTTTTTTTTTTTGTTTTTTTTTTTTGCCAGTCTTAGGCTTGGGCTCAGGGTCTGAGCACTGTCCTTGGACTTTCTCAAGGCTAGAGCTCTACCACTTGAGCCTCAGCACCACTTCTGGCTTTTTTCTATGTATGTGGTACCGAGGAATCGAACCCAGGTATTCGTGCATGCTAGGCAAGCACTCTACCACTAGGCCAAACTCATGGCTTATTTTTTTTTTCTTTTTTTTATGTTGTTTGTTTGTTCATTTCGCTGGTACCAGAGTTTGAACTCAGGGTCACCATTTAAGCCACACCTCCAGCTTTTTTCTTTTTTGTGGTTATTTTATGAGACAGAGTCTCACAAACTTTTTCAAATACTATAGCTAGGATTTTAGCCATAAATCACCAGCACCTGGCTCTTACTGTAGAGTGTGTACAATATGAGTAGAGATGGAAGCCATTTTCTAGCCAAGGATCTTTTTTTTTTTTTTTTTGCCACTCCTGGGCCCCAGTGCCCTGGGACCTGGGCACTGTCCTTGGACACTTTTTGCTCAAGGCTAGTGCTCTGCCACTTGAGCCACAGTTCCACTTCTGGCTTGTTCTGTATGCATGGTACTAAGGAATTGAACCCAGGGCTTCCGCCATGTTAGGCAAGCTCTGTACCACTCAGCCATGCTCCTAGCCCCAAGGATCCTTTTGTGAGGGTTGGTTTACTAGATTTTGAATTTAAAGCTTTGTACTTGTTAAGCGGGTGCTCTGTTGTTGAGCTTCACCTTCAGCCACCCTCTTCCTTTTATTTATTTATTTATTTATTTTTTGCCAGTCCTGGGCTTGAGCTCAGGGCCTGAGCACTGTCCTTGGACTTTCTCAAGGCTAGAGCTCTACCACTTGAGCCTCAGCACCACTTCCGGCTTTTTTCTATGTATGTGGTACCGAGGAATCGAACCCGGGTCTTCATGCATGCTAGGCAAGCACTTTAACCACTAGGCCAAACTCCCGGCCCCCTTTTATTTTTTTTATTGGTTATTTTTGAGATAGGGTCTCCTTTCCGTCCAGGACATGTGCCTGACTGCCATCAGCCCAGTTAGTCCTCTTGTTGTAACAGGGATGATAGGTATACCCTCCATTCCCAGCCTTTTACCTTGAGATGCAATCTCTTAGACTTATTTTTGCTCAGGCTGGCCTCAAACTGTGATCTTCCTAGGATCACAGTGATTCTAAATACGAGCTTTCTAAATAGCTAGAATTAGGATCTGCTTCTTTAGTGTGAATTTGCCTTTCCACTGAATGGGAGGCAGACTTTCCAATAATGATGGATTGATTGGTTGATTGACTCAGACAGGGTATGTCTAGGCAGTCCAGGCTCTGCCCTTGGTCTCAAGAACCTTCTCAATTTCCTGAGTGCTGAGATTACCTAAATGAACCACCATACCCATCTTGCTGATTTACCTTTAGCTCCTCTGAGCCCAGAAGTAATCCATCACCTGCTCTTACAAGGACTCTGCCTTGAAGCCCAATAACAGCTACAAGGAAGGCTTGGAATTACAGTATGTGCTACCTGTATTTTCAGTGAATTAGTCAATGAATCAGTGGAGGAGGGTTAAGCAACTCAGGAGAATCAGAGATAGCAAACTCACTATTCATGATAATCAATTTACCTGGCTGAAGTAGCTGGACTATCTGGTCATCGTTTGGATCTAGAGGTACCTGGGCTTTCTAGATGTTGAGAAATATCTTCTGTAATCCTAGAACTTAACTTGAGAGATTGCAGGAGGGAGGAAGAACACAAGTTAGAGGACAGCTTGGGCTACGTAGTGAGATCCTGCCTCAAGACAAAAAAGAATATCCTACTTGTAAAAAAAAAAAAAGGAGGAAGTAAAATAGTAAGAATAATTTCAGAGCTGGTGGCTCCTGCCTGTAATTCTCTCTACTTAGAAGGCTGAGATCTAACGATCAAAGTTTTAAGCCAGCCTAGGCAAGAAAGTCCTTGAGATTCACCAATTAACCACTAGTAGTGGAGCTATGGCTCAAGTTGTAGAGTGTTAGTCTTGAGGGCAATAAAAACCAAAAAACTTAGGGACAGTATGCAGACCTTGAACTCAAGCCCCAGGATCACACATCCTTGCAAAAAAAGAGTAATTAAAAAATGAATTAATTACTAGAGGAGAAAAATCTTTAGTACTTTGAGTATATCTATATCTATATATGTATAGATATATAGATACATAGATATTTCTCTGGGAAGACAGAGAATGATGGGAATCTTGTTCAAGGAGCCCAGGGCCTGGGGTGTTTTCTCAGGGGTTCATGAACACATCTTCAAATGAACTTTATGCCTGAAAGATTCTACAAAATTTTGCATCTAAATAGATGTATACTTTTCTGGGAAAGATAATCCATAACTTTCATTGGGGTTGTTGAGTTCATAGTGCAGAAAAATAAGGCTAGAAATAAGAACTGTGTAGGAGGAGCAGTGATCTCTGGGCTACTTCATGGAGAATTGCCAGCGTACATTTACCAAAATAACAGCAACAAAACCTTTTTGTGCTCAGCTATAAAGATTCCAAGATCTCTTTGATAATGCACAAATGTGATAAATATACTAACAGAAGTCAGGGCCGGGAGTTTGGCCTAGTGGTAGAGTGCTTTCCTAACATACATGAAGACCCAGGTTCAATTCCTCGGTACCACATATATAGAAAAAGCTGGAAGTGGTACTGTGGTCCAAGTGGTAGAGCTCTAGCCTTGAGAGAGTCTAAGTCTAAGAACAGTGCTCAGGCCCTGAGCTCAAGCCCTGGACTGGCAAAAGGAGAAGGAAAAGGAAGAGGACAGTATAAAGGATTCATTTTTTAAGAAGAGAAAGAAAGGAAGGAAGGAAGGAAGGAAGGAAGGAAGGAAGGAAGGAAGGAAGGAAGGGAGAGAGGAAAGAAGGAAGAAAAAATAAATTCTCAAGATGGGCTTCATATACCAAATCTGTAGTCCCGGTTACTAAATGTAACTGGAAGTGTAGGCAGGAGGATTGCCATGTGAGGTTTACCTCAGGAGAAAAAGCATGAAACTCTACCAAAAAATAGGTCTGGCTGGGCACTAGTGGCTCAAGCCTAGGATCCTAGCTACTCAGGAGGCTGAGATCTGAGGATTGCAGTTTGAAGCCCAACTGAGAAGGAGAGTTTCGGCGACTCCTATCTCTGATAAACTACTCAGAAAAAGCTCAAAGTGGTGCTGCAGCTCAAGTGGCGAGCACTACCCTTGAGCCCAAAGAAACTCAGGGACAGTATCCAGGCCCTGAGTTCAAGACCCTGGTCCAGAAAAACAGACAAAAAAGGTCCAAATGCAGTATATTTTCACTCTTTTGTCTCTGGGACAAAGTATGTAACTAAGATGTAGATACCGCTTGTAAGCTGGCCTTCCTTAGGTTGCCAGCCCATCCTGTAACTCCCCTCAGCTCTCTGATTCTACAGGACCCTCTCTGGCTTGTCTGAAAGATCACTTTGACCTTCACCTTGGAAGAATTGAAAAGGTAGAGCAATTAGATGTCAGTTCCCAAAGTGAGCTTTAAGGCATACCATCTTTTTCAGTGATGCCACAACTGCCTTTTAGACCAGACCCAATATTTAATGAGCCACTGAGAGAAAGAGAAAGGATGACACAGGAGACAGGTAAAGGATCTTGCCAGCTGTGTAACAAAAGGCAGGAAATCTGACCATCTGGATTTGTGAATCTTGCCTAAACTACTGACACTTTAGCTTGTCCAAACATCAGTTTTGATAGAGGTTATTAGGCAATTTTGTTAACTTAAGGGGTATTAGTACAGAAAAGTATTAAGGGTGACACTGTTTATGATGCATTTATGATGAATTTACATACTGAATTAAAATCTTTTTGTGTAGATAATTTTTATTTTATATGTTGACTTTCATATTATCTGTACCAGCAGCATTAATTTTTAAAAGAAGGAAAAATAAAACAAAGAACTATTAGAATTTAAAAATAAAATAAGATAAAGTAGACCTACAGGAGACTGTACTAGAGCTATACCTTTCGCACATATTGGAGCATATCCATTGCCTGGCAACAACAGGACAGAAAAGGAGTTGTAGACAGAAAAGAGAGCCTGGCAGAATTGCCTGTTTTAATTTATAGCTTTCCTAACAGAAGTAATAGTAGCTTTAAGGAGACAAATTATTCATAAATCATTAGTAGCAAATGTTGAGATGGGAAGATGATAAGCAAGAAAGATAATTAAAGGCTGTACTATTCTTAAAAATGAAATTCTGTCTAAGCATAGTGGAATAAATTAGATGACTTTTCAAACCTTTCAAATCTAAACATCCTTACAAAAAAAAAATCCTACTGTCTAGCACCATACTTTTTAAAGATCTTTTTTTTTTGACAGCAACACACAGTAAAAACAAAAAACAAACAAAAAACAAACATATTTATCCTACCAGCTCCCCATTTTGTGTGCACTGATACTCCATGTTCTCCCATGTTTCAGGTTTCAAACTGTTCCTCACTATGTAATATCTTTCTGTTCTTTGCTTTCCAACCTTCTCTCCTTTCCTCCCTCCCTCCTTCCTCCCTTCCTTCCCCTTCCCTCCCTCCTTCCCTCCCTCCTTTCCTTCTTCCCCTTCTCTTTGTCAAATTGGTTTTGCCACCTATTTTGATGATTACAGATCTAACGAGTTTTCCTAATCCTTCTAGATTCCTGCAGGTTTGTTTATTTTACAATATGGAAGGAATTCAACTCATCTTTCTGAAGGCACAGCTTTTGGGGTTTGACTTGTGTCTCTAGGATTCCTTCTGTGGGTGACTTGGGTTTCTCTACAGGTGAGCCCAGGACTGGGGGGGGGCTGGAGGAAGGTGGGGGTAGATACCATGAGAACCAGTGCAGAGAAATACCAAGCCTGAAGACAAGGATCATTTCTCCAATAGGATCTATTTCCTATCAATTTTCTTTAAAATCTCCATCTTGAATATTTAGCATCAAGATGGACCTGGAACAGCTAAGCCCACCACCACAACTCTGGCTTGGCTGCCCAGCGATGGCTTGGGATGGTCGAAAGCCCCTGTTTTCCGGGGCTCTGGTGGGGTGGCCGCAGCCCTGGGGCGCCCGCCCTGGGTAACTTTTCCCTCCAGTTTGGCGGAAGGTTACATCGGGAGAAAATAGTCCCTACTGTCTAGAAAGTTTTCAGGGGGAAAAGAAGGCGTTTGACGTGTGGGAGGCTGGGCGGGCTTACTGGGGGCCCCGGACGCTGCAGATGCCGTGCCAGGGCAGAGGCCATGGGATGGAGGAAGGGACGGCCCGTGACACCCCGAGCTCCCCAGTGAGGCTGGGCAGCCCTGCACTGCACTGCACAGCCCTGCACTGCACTGCACTGCCCCAGCCGCCTCCCCGGGAGCCGCGCTGGCCTCTGGTGGTGAACCCGGATTATGGACTGGGGTTCACCCCAGCTCTTTTAACCCCTAGACGCTCCCGGGGTTTGCCAGAGCCTCCTTTCCTTATCTATAATTTGTTGAGTTATGATGATCTCTTAGCCACAGCAAGAATGCAAGAAAATGAGGTGGCCTGCAGAAAAAATTAAAATGGGATTTCAAAAATACAGATTTTTTCCCCTCCTTCCTTCATACTAATTTACTTGTAAATTGTGCTGTGAGAAGATGAAGCTCAGCAGACTGTCTTCTGTCTTTGATTGACACTAGAATAAGATTGTGTGTGTGTGTGTGTGTGTGTGTGTGTGTGTGTGTGTGTAATAGTAATTTTTTCCAAATGAAGGCCTGCTCTCCAAAACAGCACCCTGGTAAGTAATGAATCCTCCATAGGTGATGACTGAGTTTTTGTTTCACTTCTTTCTAGTTTAAGACCCTGTTTCAAGTGGTAAGATTATGTACCTACCTCGGCTCAGGTTTAATTCTGATCATGTAAAATTTTTTCGGTTGTACATAATTTACCTACTTTGTTAGTGTAGGGCATTTTATTTTCTTGATATGTACATTTTAGGTTTTTTGTTTGTTTGTTTGTTTGGTTGGTTGGTTTATGTCTTTCTTAGTGCAAATTAAACAAAAAAACAAAGCAAGCTTAGGTGGCTCACATCTGGCCTGTAATCTTAACACACCAGAATGGGGACACTCAGGAGACTGAGACTGAAATTGCAGTTCAAAGCCAGACCAATCAGGGAAGTCCTTGAGACTCTTATTTCCAATTACCACCCAAAAGGTACAAGTGGAATAGTGGCTCAAGTGGTAAATTGCTAGCTTTGAGCAAAAAAGTACAGGGACAACACTCAGGCCCAGGATTTAAGCCCAGTACTCATGGGGGTTGGGATGTACACACACACACACACACACACACACACACACACACACACACACACATACAAACACACAATGAAAAAACCTGAACTTGTTTGTCTTGTTTACTCCTTCCCTTCCTCCCCCCACCCTCCTTTCCTCTCTGCTTTCTCTTGATTAGCATTGTCAACAAACATTTGGGACATACTTAGTTAAGTAGGCTGTTGGGTGTTACAGTCCAAACAACTGGCTCTCTAATCCTCATAGAAATAGTACTTAGAAGGGCTGAGAGTGTGGCCTAGTGGACTTAGCATGGACGAAGCCTTGGGTTCAATTCCCTGGAAGCACATACACAGAAAAAAACAGAAGTGGCTTTGTGGGTCAAGTGGCAGAGTGCTAGCTGGACTGGCAAAAAAAAAAAAAAAGTAATGTACCTACTACCTGACAAATATAACTGTAACCCTTCTATATGATACCCCTACAATAAAATACACTTTAAAAAAAGAAAGAAAAGAAATAGTACTTAGGATTATAGTCTATACCACGTTCTGTAGCAGCAATCTTTATAAAATGTAAACTCCTTTAAGACCCTGTATTATCTTCAGTGATATAGAGCTCTTTTCCTTACAATGGTTTGCATGTAAAAGCAGATAGGAAACAACGGAGACACACATTTAATGATAGCTTTCAAAGTGCTTTGCTCATGGCAAACAGTAAATACTAGTAGGCTGTATAAAGGTACCATGAGCCTGGTGCCTGAAATCCTAGATTCTTGAGGATCAAGGTTCAAAGCCAGCTCAGACATAAAAGGACCTGAGACTCATCTCCAATTAACCTCTAGAAAACAGGAAGTGGGGCTTGGCTCAAGGGTAGGCTTGTAGTCTTGAGTTGAAGAACTCGGGGACAACACCAAGGCCCAGGGGTAGGGCGGTAGCCTTGAGCTGAAGAGCTCAGGGATAGCGCCCAGGCCAAGTTCAAGACCCATGACCCACCAAAAAAAAAAAAAAAAAAAAGGTACCATGGCTCATATTCTGCCCATAGAGATGACACAACAGAATGGAGATACTAGCACTGTGACTTCATTTCATCAATGATATTTAGTATGGAGGCAATCATGTGGACACTTTAAAATTTTTTCTGGAAAAAAGAAGTGTATTTTGTTAGCTCACAGGACCTAATCTCTTGCCAGTCTAAAGCATAAAAGTTTGTCTACATACAGAAAAACTAAGTCACTTGACACAGATGAGGAGGAAAAAAGATTTCTACATGTTATTTATGTCAAAAGTGATTAGGAAACCTCAGCTTCTATTATACCATTCCTTAGAAAAGTGTGTGGTGGGGGCTCTGAAGGTCACATGGTTTGATGGAGGAATTAAGTCTGGATTTTCTTTATGTTTCTGTCCTTAGCTATATTCTGTTTTTAGTATGTTTGGGGAAAGATTGAGGCAGAACATGGAGATCTAGTTTATTTTAATGCTGTTGGACAGTTAAATGGTGGAAAGTTGTTGAACAGATTTACTGAGCCTGTTTCCTAGGATTAAAGACTTTAGTGAATTAATTTCAAAGGTTATGAGAGCTAGAATCTGCCAGAGCCTAACTGGCTCATAATATTGTACTTTCTTACTGATACGATATGACAGCTGAGTTCAGTACTTGTAAGACAGAAGGAAAATAATTCAAGATGTGTTCAAACTGGCCTTGACAACCAAGTCCGCTGGGCATTGGATTTACTACATTTTGTTCAAGCCCCTTGAGTTTAGTCACTTAGACTTCGACAAGGTGCTGAGTTATTTGGTGAAAATAAAGTCATGACTTTAGAAGAGCTTCATGGATGTTAACGTGTTAGCACTGTTTCATGTGTAAGCAGTGGGTTTTAGAATGTATACCTTAACATGGGCCTCAATTACTGAGCCACTCAGTTTCCAGTACAATTAGCTGAGCTGAACGCAAACTACAACCATAAGAAGACAAAAACTGTAGCTGGGAAGTTAGCTCAGTGGAAGAGTACTTGCCTGGCAAGTGCAAAGTCTTGAATTCAGTCCTCAGCTTGGCCAATAAAAAAGACAAAGATGACAAAAAAGATAAAGATGGCCATGTAATTTTTATAGACAAATAGAATTGAAATATGTAATTTGAGAAATGAGTAAACTTTTTATTGAAAGCTCAGGCAGTGCTTTAGCTGGTTCAGAAATGACAAAAAAAAAAAGTCACAAAGTTTCAACTTTGAAATTGAGAGCCAAGCTGAAGGCCTGGCTCAAGTGGTAGAGCAAATGCATGGCCTTGAATTCATACCTCAGTTACCACAACTACCCATACACAAGACATGAAAGTAGGTATGAACTTGAAGCCAGCTGGAGTATATGAAGAGACTCTGTCTCAAAAAAAAGTACACATTAGATCATTTCTTGCTTAAAACCTTAAATGCATGGTGAATGTACATTGAATAAACATAAGATGATGTTAAGCACCAAGCCCCAAAGTTTTATTGACTAAATTCAACTATCTTAATATCTTCCCTTCACTCTCTTCTTTTCTGCCTCCTGTTCTCTCCTGCCTGCCTTTTTGTCAACCTGCTCTTCATCACCTTCTTCTTCCTGTAACTTAACTCATTTGTCTTCTTGCCTTCCATTTTCTTCCTGCTTTTGTCTATTATAATATTGAATATAAATAGATTTAACTATTTACGTTGCCCCGGTTCCTTACTAAAAACAGAAGCGCTTGACCTTTTATCAGGATTAAGATTCTTTTGCCAGGTGCTGGTAGCTCATGCCTGTAATCCTAGCTACTCAGGAGGCTCAGATCTGAGGATCATGGTTCAAAGCCACTCTAGGCAGGAAAAAGATCATGAGAATCTTATCTCCAACTAACCATCAGAAAACCAGAAGTGGAGCTGTGACTCAGAGTGGTAGTGTACTAACTAGTCTTGAGTGAAAGAGCTCACGGACAGTACCCAGGCCCCGAGTTCAGCCCCATGACCTCTTCCCCTTCCAAACCCAAAAGATTCTTTCTCGTTGACATCATCTTTAGTTAACTTTTCTTGTAGATGAGTTTCTTTCTTTCTTTCTTTCTTTCTTTCTTTCTTTCTTTCTTTCTTTCTTTCTTTCTTTCTTTCTTTCTTCTTTGTTGGTTGTGGGGCTTGAATTCTGGGCCTGGACACTGTTCCTGAGTTCTTTAGCTCAAGGCTACTCCCCTACCCCTTGAGCCCCCTACCCCATCTACCACTTCTGGTTTTCTAGTGGTTAATTGGAGATAAGAATCTCATGGACTTTAGTGCCCAGGCTGGCTTTGAACCGTGATCCTCAGATCTCAGCCTCCTAAGTAGCTAGAATTACAGGTGTGAGCCACTGTGCCCCGCCGGATGAGTGAGTTTCTGTGGAGAAATATATATTATCTTCATCTTCTGGAAGGAAGAGAACAGTCTTCGCGATTAATAAAGGCGAAACGATGCAGTTACTTAACATGGGATCATTTAGTGAGTTGACATCCTGCAGAAGAACCCAGGCTTTGGCCTACAGGTAAGCAAATCTTAGGCTGATCTAGGTGTATCGCTGCTGCCTTCTGGCAATAGAGCAGTAAGACAAGTGAATAATTCAGTGTTTGTGGAGGTGAAAAAAGAAATAAAATGCCCAATTAAATAAAGCTTCAGGGTGCTGAGAGCTGGCAGGCTCTTTACACGCTTTCTTTGAAGTTAGGCCTATGGGCCAATTCCTTTCAGATATGAGAAAGCAGATTTATGACCCTTATGTACTCATCATCTACTACTTATAGCTCTAATATAAGCAATGTGCCATTGGCCCATTCTTTCTGCCTGAAGGAGCCAAGATTGCCCCTGAGACTTCAGAAGGAAAACTAGAAGTCACAAATAAGAAAGATTTATTGATATTAAGGCACAGTAGACATCAGCATGAAACAGATGTGGGCATCCACGGCTCATGCCTATAATCCTAGTTTTTCAGGAAGCTGAGATTTGAAGATCATCGTCCCAGACCAAGTTCCAGCAGGAAAGTCCCTGAGATTCTTTTATCTCCAATCAATCACCAAAAAGCTGAAAGTGGAACTGTGGCTCCAATGATAGAGCCTTCTGCACAAAAGTTCACAAGTTCAGGGACAGTGCCTAGGCCCTGAGGATCTTAGCCTAGAAAAGATGTCTCTGTATAGAGGAAAAACCATATTCTCAGTCTAGCCTGCTTCAGGAAAGGCTGGACATTCAGAATCAACCAGCATGATTTGAGTAGATACTAGATATGAAACAGCTCTGTATACAAAACAAACAAACAAAAAACTGTTAGGCAAAAAGCGTGGAGAAGTATACATAAGAGGTTTGTATAGGCTTGAGCCATGGCGCCACTTGCGTTTTTCTAGTGATTAATCGGAGATAAGAGTCTTTAGTGCAGTGAGACAAGTCAAGACCAAAGGAGCAAAAGGTGCATGGTATCCTTAATATGTGGCTATTAGATCCAAACAGTACAAGAGCAAGGTCTCATTATTTGCGTACCCAATGCTATGGACATGGTATTGAAAATACAAACACAACTATATAGACATAAAAATGTATGACTCTATAGACATAATGTTTTATTACATAGATTAATATGTATCTATGACATACAACCCTCAGCCTAATTTTAATTTTATTCTAAAATATAAGTGCCAGTGATTGTATATAGAGATTCCCTTCTTGAATACTTGTTTGTTAAATACGTCATTTGAAATATGATGTAAAAAATCAATGTTAATAAATTCTTTAATTAAAAAAAAAAAAAAGAGTCTTTAGTGCCCAGGCTGGCTTTGAACCATGATCCTCAGATCTTAGCCTCCTGAGTAGCTAGGATTACAGCCCCAAGCCACCGGCGCCCAGCTTGGT